>NC_048226.1:12589378-12591229 GCF_002007445.2 Ailuropoda melanoleuca
CACACACACACACACACACACACACACCCCAAATGCCCTGCTCCTGTAGCTTTTACCAGCTTGGTTTTGTCCTGGATATTATTGAAACAGGCTGTTCTCCATCAAACGAGCTACAAAGTACATTGTATTTTTTTCCTTCTATGGATGATGGTGTTTTAAAAAGAATTTTAGAAGAAGCATTAGGACTTTTCCTTTCTATTATTTTTTTTAATTGGCAGCTATACAAAATATAATTTAAATGACTGAGCTGCCTGATCTGAAGAGAATATTTGGAGTATTTAAATCTAGTTCCTTGTTTTTCATTTTTTTTATTAGATCTTATCAAGGGATATAGACCGTGTGAAAAGAATCACCATGGCAATGTGGAATACAATACAGTTCCTTAAAAGCTGCTTCCAGTGGGAATCCACGTTGAGAAGTGCCATTGCGTTCGTGGTAAGCCTTGATTTTATGTTCAAATTATTTGCTTCTGAGTCCCAAATCCAAATGCAGATGAGTTTTATTTTACTGACATGAAGCAGAGTAATACACATTCAACATAGCTGAAGTTCGCACCTGTAAGGAGACTTGAAAACATAAATGGTAACCATTCATCTTTCTGAAATATGTTACAGCATAGATGAATAGATATCTTTCTAACACTATACTTACATCAGATTTATCCTTGGAAATCCCTTAAATTACCCAAATCTTACCCATATACTATCTCTCAGTAAGTTTAAGAGACCTAAGTTCTATATATTTGTAAATTTTTTTTTCACTCAAAAATGTGTCTTTATATATGGCGGTTATTATTATATTAACTGTGTCTGTATAGTCCCTCCATTGTCTATATTTCTCCCCCTCTGTCCCCGTGAATGTGAGTACTTTTTGAAAAATGATGGTTGAAAATTCACATGATGAAATTAATTTATGATTTAAGTATATCTTCATAAACTTCGATATAAAAACATCGATTCATAGCAAGCCACTTGAGTCACATGACAAGGTGACCCAACACCACGTAAGACAGTGACTAATGTGCATGAGATATACTCTTCCTTCTCTCTGACAATGCTGGCCCATCCTTAGGAGCGAAATCACCGAATCTCAGACAACCTGCAGGATATCTCAGAACCACCTAAGTGAACCACCGAGGGTCCAGGAATCTTGTAAGGACTTGAAAGTTGGTGCAGTGCCCTCACCTTATGGCTCTGGGCACCCTCTGCCATTTGTAAAACGACTTGTTCTTGATGAGATTGGTAGTGTCAGATACGGAAGGAGAAACCAAATCTCTCAACTGCTAATCTTGTCCCTTTTTTTTTCTTTTATCATGCCATTAATCTTTGTACCGTCCAAAGAGCACAATAAGGCCTAATAGGATGTGTGAGTGGTTCTGAGTCATGATCTTTGGTAAATCATGAATCTTCTGTCTCTGTGGGTTTTTTTTTTTTTTTTTTTTTGCTGTCCATGCTCTCTCCTACCTCACAGGCACATCCTCATTAAGAATTTGTTAAAAAAAAAAAAATCAGCCCAAGATGTCAGTGAGTTCAAGGTCACTCTCATCCTTATTCCTTATTACACAAACAAGTGTATCAGCTCTACGTGGGGTTTTTTCTTTGCCGTGGAAAACATTCTCTTTGGTTTCATTAATTTTAGATTTTTGTAGCGTCAAGGAGTAGAGGGCCGTTGGTGGCTGTGACCTGGACTTTTCATATACTTTTTCTTGGGTCTGAAGTTGCTAAAAACAATTGGCCTTCGTAAAAACATTAGCAAGAATGCTATTAATCCATAGCTGCCTTGTCTTGGCATTTATTCAGCTACTTCCCTTTCTTACAACGCTCTTCTCAGCTGGGAGCTTCATGTGTTGGC
>NC_048226.1:12591329-12661125 GCF_002007445.2 Ailuropoda melanoleuca
CCACAAAATGGAAGATAAAGGTGGTGCTCTCCTTGCTGGTTCCCCACAGTGTGATTGTGCAAACGTTCGTGAGACTGGGGGAGTCTCCACTGCATGTGTGTATTTACTGGGAGACCTTTCCCACTGGACATCACTGAAAAAATGCAGTCAATTAGGAATGATACATGCATGAACCTTTTCTCTGAAGGTGCTAGAATGAGGACTGCTCCCTTCAAGGACTTTAGTTTTCAGTTTTCATTGGAAATGCTGTGTTCAAATGTTTATCTCATGTCTACTTTGACCAGCTTTGGCAGATCTCAGAGATACTACAGATAGAGACAGGTGGTTTCTCCCCTCCCTAAGCCGATACAGTGTAAGCTTATTAGAGACTGTTTTTGTGACTACGATCATCATAGCCATTCCAAACTCTTTCTGTTCCTAAAGCAAGAGTGTACAAAGGAGGTACTTTTAAGATAAAATAAAACTATGTATATTAGTCTCCCTTATTATACTGTAAGATTATGGGTAGCCAAGCCTTCATTTTTGGGGAGAACATTTTGCTTTTCTGCCTCTTGCCTATATACTTCTGGGTGTTAGCCCTCTCTAGAGTGTACAGGTGGGTAGTGTTACGCGCTGGTGTGGTACNATACTTCTGGGTGTTAGCCCTCTCTAGAGTGTACAGGTGGGTAGTGTTACGCGCTGGTGTGGTACGGTGTCCCTGACTCGCTGGGACCCTGTTAAGGGTTGTCTTTCTGCAAAGCATTGGATCCTCAGGTGGCCTGGGCCAGAGAAAGGAGGGGCTCCTGGGATGCTGAAGGCCTGCTTCTTCTCTTCACTGTTCCACTGTGGAGAGCGCCGGGTTTGTCACTGGTGGTACAGCCTGATTCCTGTGATCTACCGAGGACAGGATGCTGTTACCTGTCCCTATTCACTGGCGCGACAGTTTGTTCATGCTTCGTCCATTTGCCTTGGCGTTACGGGGGCAGAAGAGTTTTGTCAGGCCAAGGTTTTACTAAATAAGAGGGACTGCATTTGAAGGCCTTTCTATATTCGCAAGTGGGATAAATGGTATCTGAGGGTTCACTGCACAGGTGTGTAAAGAACCATTTTTGGTGGGCTAGCTCCCAGTGGGGCTTTGCCTTCCCCTCGAGGTCCAGGAAGTGACTCTAGAACCTCAAGCTAAGGGCAAAGCTATAGTAATTTTTTTCTTATGTTTTGTCAGATAATATGAACTAGCCAATTAACATCATGTCAGTGTCTCTATTTTCAGATGAGACAAAGCATGAACACTGTAGGATCATGGCTGTTCATTTTAGACTTTATGAAAGAAAAGCATATGTTTTCGAAGGATTCCTGGGGGTGTGTATACAAATATATCAGACTTGTTGAAAGCAGGGCTCGAGACAAGTGGCCTATAAAGATAGAAGTCCACATCGTGTCTGGTCAGAAGTGGGTGGACAAACATGGGAGGTTTTATCTTACTAGACTGTCCAGGCGTAAACCCCTCCGACGTGGGATTAATTCCCTCTCTACTTACCCAGAGTGGCTGTATTCCCAACACTCGAAGAAAGTTGTCTTTAATTCACTGACACATGCTATGCGAATGCTGCCTACAATATTGAATTCATTGTTGTAAGAAATTCAATTTGGACTTTTTCAGAGTGGTCGAGTCATTCCGAATCATGCGTCTACAAGCTCGATTTCTGTTTTGTTAGCATGACTATGGAAATTTTTGCTCATATTGTCTCTTGAGTCTTTCTCTTTCATCCAGGTTCTAGATATTTTACTGTGCTGCGTTTTCTGAGCTTGGCTTGTTATAAATTAAATATGTATATATTTTCTTTTTTCTGCTCAGGGAGTCCTATTCTCAACTTTTCCAACGGGAAAACAAATTAATAGGAGATGTCAGTTTATTGACAGAGGCCAAGGGTAACTAAAAATCATGCCTAGAAGAAGCACATCTGGGTATTTCCCTGTGAATGGATTTGTAATTACACGTGGTGTTTCATAGACCTGCACATGGCCATTGTCAGACACAGACTTTCACCTCTAAGGGTCTTTAATAGCTCACGTTTCAGTGCTTACTGTGGGTCGGACGCTGTCCAAAGCATCTTGCAAATGTTACCTCATCTAGTTCTCACCAATACTTGCTGATGTAGGTACCGGTTATTACCTTCTTTGTACAGATGAGAAAAATGAACCCATAGAGGTTAAATAGAGTGTCAGAGCTCATATGCTTTTAAGAAGCGCAGCTGGGATATTAACGCAGACCATCAGGCTTTAGAGTCCATGTGTTTAACCATTGGGCTGTACTACGTCTCACTGATGTTCAGAATCACAGTAATTGTGGTCCTGGTATTTAATTAGATGATAATGACTCTAGGGACAATGACATTGGCCATTTCAGATATGTATTTAGATGTAATGAGTGGGAGTTAAGCCTTTTCCAAGATGCTTTGGGGTGGGGGGATACCCTCATCGTTTGGGTGGCAATAATTCATGGTCATTACATTCTCAAGAGATGGAGCCAGGACTAAAGAGGCATAAGGTGGAAATGTCTGTACCATCCCTGGGGACCAGCCCAGACCCTGGGAATCACATGCACATGACATCCTTGGAATCTAGCTTGATGGTCTGGAAAATCTCAGTGGCTGGTTCCAGGCTGAGCCCCAAATTGGAGACTGAGTTATTTTTACCCACTTAGCAGGGGAAGCTCTTAGATGATGGAGAAGGGTTTTCAAGGGGTGCATGAAGGCTGAAAACAGCGACGTGAGAGGGTCATGGATGGAATCTATACTTCTGCCAGATTCTTTTTGAGAATTCCAGGTCAAAATAAGGGCTAAGAGTAGAGACAAGCACATTTGTCTATCCATCTACATTAATGCATTCCTTCAAAATGTCTTAAGACAACAGCTATCAGAGAGAGAGACCCATATTTCTAGTACATGTGGGGGAGTGGGGGTACTCTATAGCCCATCCCCATGTTTTGGTACAAATACATTATTTCATGATAGTTAAGATGAATTGGATTTGTTCTCAAAAGATAATTCTGCATTGTGATGTCTATACTGTGGAAGCAGTCATCTACAGGGGGTTTTTGTGTGTTTGTTTTATTTTTCTGTTGGGTACATGTATTTTACAAACCCCAATACTGTCTATGAAAAGACCTAAAGTTACATTATGGCATAAGTGAATTATTTTTTTTTCATATGACAAAAAAGCATTTACTTGACAGATGGCATCATCAGAAGATTATTTTAAATAGCAAAGGCCTCCTAATGCTGTAAAAAAGGATTGCATTTTTTTTTTAATTTTCCACTAGTCTTTCAGGCACACACCTATTGCTTCAAGGGAGGCAAGTCTGTGGGGCATTGATGGATTCCTTATTTTATTAAATTTTTACTTGGACGTTTGATGTTAAAAAGTAATCTAAATCTACCATATATCAATGGGTATCTTCATAAAGCTATGATTTTAACATCTGTGACTTTTTTCCTCAATTTTTTGAGTGTCAGAAAATGAAGAATTTCTTCTTCAGAGTCGACAGGGCCTGCAATGTGATACATAATTTAAAGCATCAATCAACCTCCCCTCCTCCAATAAGGTTAAAAATACAGTTCCCCACTTGCTTAGTGAAACCCCATATTTAGCATACATGGAATTCTCAGCTTGTAGTGATCCTGGAATGTTGAGAAATGTGAAATGATTTCACAGCAAACTTATAAACCACAGCACCAGTGACAGAATGGACCCTTCCAACCCCCATGCCATGTGTGTGCGTAAACATAGACAAACACACACACACACACACGCGCGCACACACAAAGAAGCAAAGGTATTTGGGGAATAGCGAAGTTTCACCATGAAGCATTTTGTGAAAATCGTTTAGTTAGTATTTCATATGAGATCTTGAGGATTGCTTCTGCCCATGATGCATTCTGTGGTCTAATGACTGTTCAGGTTGAATGTGCTTTGCTACCAACGACGATGCCAACGGGAATTTTGTTTTTAAATCAGTCTCTTAAAATAGTGCTGGTCCATGTCTTCTTGATGCTTTTGATACTTATGTGTTAACTGTGTCTAAAAGATTTACTTCTTCTTTAAGTTCTCTCATCAATTTATTCACAACTAGATGCACCTGCATTTCATTAAACATTTGGTGGCTGTTTCCATATCCACCAGAAGTCAGTTCTATGTGCAAAACAGACCTCACTCCCTGTTCAGTAGGTGTTTGCACAGTTGGAGTTCAAGATTAACAGTATTTCTCTAAAGCTGAAAAAAAAATCCAGTTCCAATAACCATTTTGTCTGGAGGAGAAGATATTTTTTTTTGACATTTTAAATGCATCCATATATACTTGTGTGCAAAATGTATAAATATATTGTGTAAAAGGCTTAAAATATTTGACAATTTATTGTTTTATTTAACATTTATAAGGCGATTTCCCAAATCTTCCTTTTCACAGAGGACTACATAATATACCTTCAAAAATATGTTAGAGGGTTTTCTTAGCATTTTTTTTTCATTAGAACAATCCATCATTGCACATTGTGATTATAATTTTTACAACATAATTGTACCTTCTATTGACAACTTCTCAGGCATTAACTAATTATGCCATTTAATAAAATTACAGTAATTGCATTAAAAGATTATCTGTTGAAAATTTAAAAGGACACTCTTTACTATTCTAGCATATTTTCATGTTTATATTTTCAACTATATAATTGAATTGCACTTTCAGACAGAATCATAGCTATGCTGACTGAAATCAGTTGGTATTTTGGAGTGTCCCAGTTTTGACGAGTAAGCATTAGAACTTTTTTTTTTTTTTGTATTATTCCTAGAAGAGCATACATTGCCAGTCTTCACATGGCCCCATTAGATAAGAAGTGAATGGTTAACTCTCACTTTTGTATGACAGGTGCCAGGTCTATATGGGAATGTTTTTGTCTCTACCTACTGCCTCCTCTCTGCTTTCTGGTGGGATACACTGACACATACTCATTTTCTGCCTTCTGTGAGTTTTCTGGTTGGGATTCATTGTCTTTTGCAGATTCTCAGTGAATTCAGTCTAGTTCTCTCTACTGTCCAGAGAAACCCTACTGTTAATTTGAACTTGGTCCTGAGTGTAGGGTCTTAAATCTTAGAGAAAGAAGAAATCTGGAGGTCATGTCACTCCTTGACCCAGCCAATGCCCTCTTCAAGCTTGCCCCATTCATTCCCTCCCTCGCTTTCTGCAACCATTGTTTGTCCAGCGTCTCAAGCACAGTTAGGTACTGGGATACAAAGATGAAACTGTCACGCTAAGTCTTCACCGGTCTCTTATCTGCCTCCCCTCTTTCCCCATCTCTCTTCATCCTTCTCTCCCTTCCTCCTTTTCATCCATCTACCCCTCCTCCCAGCTTCTCCCAGCCCTGCTCCCCATTTCTCTTGCCACACCCCACCCCCGCTTCTTTCCACTGCCCTCCTCTTATAGTTGAAACCACAGCAGTGCCATTTAATGATTAACACACACCATACGAAAAATTAAATTTGTCCTTTGGAGATCAACTTAATACACATTAGAATATTTTAAAAATATGAAATCGGCTACAAATGTGGGTAGGAATTATTATCTGATCTCGCTATTGGTAGGTGTGGTGTTGTTCTCCTAACTCAGAGAGAAGCTCGCTAAAGCAGGTGCACATACATGCATGTGCATAGTTGCTGCTTCATCACAGAGGATGATATGTGAGGACTTGTGGACGACCTGCTCCAGGATAGGGGGGAGATGCAAATCATTGTATTATATGCCACATATTAGTGTTCGAGAGTAGGCTATTTCTAGGGCTGATTCATGTGCATAGAACCACCAAATACCAAAGCATGCAGCTCTGTCTTTAAAGCTCTGAGAATACTCTTCATGTTCAACCTAATAAATTAATTCTTCACATCAAAAATGGAGGAATTTTATTTCTATGACCTAATAATTCAGGTTAATGTGAAACACTAAAGACTTATTCAGTGTTACTTAGCCATATGTTGGAAGGATTGTTTTAGGACAGTGTGAGCTACAGAATGTCAAAGGCCCCGTCTTTTACCTCTGCATATGTCCTTATGGTTTATGTGTTGGGTACACAGCAGGCTTCTAATCTGTGCTTCTTGGAAGAGTGCTAGAACCAGTACAAACCATCTGTTAGCAGATACTGCTTTCTTTTTATTCTAACTCCTCCTCTGGCCATGACAGCCTGTGGCCCCATCAGAAGGTAAAATCCATAGACAGCCTAACAGCTTCATCATAATCTTGTCCAATGTGCATTTTTCTAGCTTTCTCTCGATGTTGCCCATCCAGAGGGGTGGTGCTCATCTACAGCGAAAGGGCCAAAAGGCAGCCAGCAGTTGGAGAACCGGGGGAAGAGGAAGGGAGCTGGCAAATCTCTAACCCAATCAACAGCCCCTGAATGAGGGGGATTTTATTTTTGATTCTTACAGAGATGAGTGCTTTTCTCCCCCCCTTCTCCATCTGTTTCTATATGTGACACCTGGATGTGCAAACATTTTATATGATGCAAAAATATAAAAAATCTAGAAATAAAAGAGAAGGAGAAGGAGAAAAATCACCGGTGTGTGTGAAAACAGTTATAACCTGTTCCTGCTTTTTGTCCAGACCTGTTGAAGAGCCGTGATCAGCAGTTGTATTTCTGACTAATTTGATACTGCCTTTTTTTTTTTTTTTGGTCCAAGCTTTGTCATTTGTTTCTAAGCTGTCATTTTTATTAGTCTCTCTGGCTGATCTTTGGGGCTCCCCATCAGGTGGCGTGTGCTCTCTGTTGTCTGGCTGGGCTTGGCAAGCTGATGGCCCTTTTATTGCCATGTGCAGTGCGGGCGTGCTTGCCTTAGCCTGTAGCCTGTAATTAGACCCACTACAGGCGACAGTTACAGGAGAGCCTGGTAATCATTCTAGCTGCCTGATCTGATGTTTATGGAGAGAAACCTTCTTTGTGGTCTGGTGAGGGTTTACTATGCTGTATTGTGCTTTTTGCCATTCGATTTATGACTTAGGAAGGTGTGTTTTGCTACCTCTCCTCCTCTCTCAGTGTTGTGTCATTGGCTTTTTAAATAACAGCTAATTTGGGGTGGGGGGAGACAGTCACTGGCCTGATATTCCAACTCTCACTTTGATTAAAAAAGTTGCAAAGACAGTTAAAATCCAATTCAATAGGTCCTCATCTAAGCCATGTTTCTGTACAATGTTTGCTGATTTTTAATCTCACTGGGGTTTTCTTATAGCCCAAATCCATATATAACCAACATATACATAGCCCACATTCATATGGCCCTTTAAAATGACTTTTCTATTTCTGAGCAAGCTTTTTTAAATTTTTGTTTCAAGTTATTGCCAAAGATGCTTCATTTTGCCAAGGAAAAAAAAAGAAGAAGAAAGAAATGCACTTCTTAGCTCACTAGGTATTGAAAACAACAGCCTCATGGCCAGTGTTTTAAGTCTGGAAAAGCATGGAGCTATAGAATGTTAAATTAGAGGGTCCTTCACATTCAGTAAAGTGATTTTCCCAAGGCCTCCTGGCTTGTTAGAACAGAGGTTGCTGCTCTACCCCTATACACTTGTCTAGTATATGACGTTTGTGGTCATGAACTTCACAAGTATGGTTTTAGTTCATGAGTATGCACTGCGTCTACACGGTAGCCATGAATTATGTTCTTAAAAAACAACATTTTTCCTGAAGTCTTACATTTGAGCAATATTGTATATGTCTGCAGACCTGCTACTCAGAAGGGTAATATGGCTGAGAGGAGCAAAAGTCTCGAAGTTACTTCATCTGGCTGACCCTTCTCTTGCAGGGGATGGATCCTTGTTTTCGTTTCATTTCATTTTTTTTTAAATTTATTTATTTATCCACTTTAGAGAGAGAGCGAGCATGCATGCATTGGCATGGGGGTGTAGGGTAGAGGGAGAGAGAGAGTCCCAAGCAGTCTCACCCCGCCCTCGCAGGGCCCAAGGAAGGGCCGCTGGGCGGATTCCAAGACCCTGAGATCATGACCTGAGACAATGTCAAGAGTTGGTCACTTAAACCAACTGAGCCAGCCAGGCACCCTAGCTGATGGATCTTTCTAATCCAAACTTTATGTTGATAGTAATGGAAACATGAATAGGGTGATGAGGATGGTGATGGTCTATGCTTTTGTGTTGAAGCTTTGACATCTGCTCTTAAAACCTGTTCTTTATTGGGTTACAGTAACTCTTAGTAAAATACTATCTAACCTTTGTCTTTTGCTTAAAGAGCAACAAAACCCTAGGTACGAATTTGCTGTTACTTTCTTCTCTGGTCTATTTCTTCTCTGCTATAAGCCAGGTGTATGCAGTTATAAACTTTTTTTGTAAACTGTTCCTTAGAAAAACTGCTCTCCTTGGAAATCATTGAAGTCCTCACCATTTTGGTAAGGAAATTACTATAGGCTAAGTTTCCATCAGAATTTTAGTTTCCAAAATTGGATAATGTGATGTGTGCTTTGCTGTTAAAAAAAAAAAAAAAAAGGCTGCCTGTGACCACAGTCCCCTACACCTTTCAGTAAATTTAATTTTGCATTCTCTTGGTGATTCTTACATGTTTAATAATATATATTGTTTCAAAAGATAATTGATACCCTAGAAATTTAGTGCACACACATAGGCGTACACAGACACACACAGAATAAGAGGAAGAGGAGGAGGAAGAAAAGAAAGGAAAAGAGGAAAAGAAAGAACCGCAAATAGCCTGACCATTGCTTGGGTTTACTTAAAGATAGTCCTGCAGGTGGCGATAGAAACTCATAAATGATAAAAGTCCAAGGTAAATTTCTGTGGATTGTTTCTTGGGGATTTTAATTTCAGCAATTTATTTTTAATTTAATACAATCATCTACAAGCAGAAATCATTATATTAGTTTAAAAAAAAAAACCTCAAGTTTTGGCATTGCGTAATCTCTTTTTATGATAATTTACTCAGATATTCTATGGCATGTTCATCTTTATGCACAAGGGATGAGATCCGAATTAATGCGAAGTTGGTTCAGATTTCCTAGGACAACGATTTTAAGCCTGTTTTCCCTTTTATTTTGAATTTTCTTAACTGAAGTTGTACGCTTATGCCATTGGTCAGGGTTATAAAGTCCTTTGCTATTGTCCTAAATTGCTTAGGCATAGAGCTGTGTGTGTGTGTGTGTGTGTGTGTGTGTGTGTGTGTGTCCGTGTCCGTATACAGATACACCTTCTCATCAGAGTATTAAATCCAGTCGGTTCAGGAGGGCATTTCCTTCCTTAGCTCATTGTTCATGGTTACCTTTAATCTGAGTGGAATCACGAATTCCTTGAAAGCAATTTTACCCAGGGATTAAAAGCATAAACAATTTCTTTTAAAACATTAGAAGATGCATAGTCGATATGGTAACATTTTTTCCAGTTACTTTCTTTATTTCATTTTGAATTTCAGGCAGTGTTGAAGCAAAGTTAAAGCATTCAGTAGATCTTTCTTTATTGCTAGTTAAGGTTCAAAAGTTCTTAAATTGCTTCTGTGGGTATATATTTTCATCTGCCATTTTTTCCTTCTCAAGTTGGGGTTTGCAAATGCTAACTCCAAAGTGATTTGCTGAAACATAAAGCTAATATGCAGCTCTTCTCTTTTCTTGCAGTCTCATTTGAAAGACGTTGGCAGTACACATTTTCAAGGGGCAACTGCCTTGATTCTAAGAAGATGTAATTATTTTACTTTACATGCTATAGGCTTTAAATGCTAAGTGTCATCAACAAAGCTGTGATAGTCTTGAGCAAATTATGTGAATTTCGGCCTTTGTCTCTCTTGTGAACATTTCACTAAGTCTTGTGATGAAGTTCAAGACCAATAAGGTCTTGTATACCATAAGCTTGGATACAGAATTTCTTATAATGGAAGGGGGAGGAAAAGAAAAAAGAACAGAAAAGAAACCTTCTAGCCTTCTTATATTCTGTTTCAATTGCTATTCCAATTACTCATGAGGGAGAAAAGTGGAAAGTAAGTCAGAGTCTCAGAAAACCTATTTTGCTGTCTTTGTATAAAGAATATTCAGTTCTCTGCTCTGTTAGCAGCTGACCAAAATCTAATCCATTAAAAAATATATCGTGGTAAGCAGTTCTTGAAAATGTTTATAATAAATGGTAAAAGCCAAGCTTCCACTGTGAGATTAGCAGTTGGAACAGGATGTGTTCATCAGGAAATAGGTTATTGCCTGACCGGTGTGTCTTGCCATGTGACCTGCAGGACAGATGAAGATTTAAAAGCTTGGAGTGCAAGGAGTTTATTTGATTCCCCCTCTTTGCTTTCTTTCGCATATTACAGTACTGTTTACCTCACCTGGCATTTTTTTTTCAGTGAGTCGATTCTGAAGTTCATTTTATAGACAAAAAACATCAAACGTTTTGGAGGTTACCCCGCTCCCTGCAGCCCATGCTCATCTAATGACCCATCCATATTAATGCAAGTACAGTAGTCTCCCCTGCTTTGCAGTTTTGCCCTCCATGGTTTTCATTACCCGGTGTCAGCTGTGGTCTAGGAGTAGAAGGCCCTCTGCCCGATGTCTGTCAGAAGGTCACTAGTAACCTAGCGCTCCGTCCCGTACAAAAGGTATTTTCAGAGAGGCCACATTTACATAACTTCTGTTATAGTATGTTGTTATAATTGTTCTGTTTCGTTACTCGTTATTAATCTCTGTTGTTAATCTCTTACTGTGCCTAATTTATAAATTAAGTTTCATCATTGTATGGGAAAAACACAGGATACAGAGGGCTCAGTACTCTTTATGGTTTCAGGCAGCCGCTGGGGGTCTTGGACAGTATCCCCTGCAGATAAGTGGGGAACTACTGTAATTCACTTTTACAGAACAGACTCTGTAGCTTTAAAAAATAATAAGAGAATTGTGAAAGACTATTTTCCAGAAGTCTAGACTCCCCTCCCTCCCCCCATCTTAAAGATACAGGAAATACGCAGAGGATTAAGGTGATTTTCCTGCTTTTGCTTGATTGCAATCTGGTCTCAGACCTAGTGGACAGTAGTGCTTATGAATAATGCCTTCTATGTGGATGATACCTATAGTAACACACGGAGTGACTAAGAGATCAAATATGCTGGCTAAAAAGCCTTAGGGAAGCATTATTTGTCTGAGGTCTGATCTATTGTCTGGGAGGTCGGAGAGTGTTAATGCACTCTGCAAAGATTACACTCCCTCTCTAATTGCTCCTACACTTCCTTAAAGGATTTAAACAGTCAGGAAAGGTGACGCTCCTTGTCAATTTTTGTCTTCTGCCTGGAGTTGAAGTTTATCTGTCTTTCCACTGAGACCACTAGATCAAGTAACCCAGCCATTGTCAAAGGCATAAACTCTGAATTAAGAGTAAAAGCAATGAGAGATGTTATTTACAGCTCCATTATTACTTGCTCTTTAAATGCTTTGCATTCCATTTCTAATGTTTACATTGTGAAAATGACAGCATATCCGTGTTCAAAATGGGGGCTGAAAAGAGTCTAAGGCTTCACGTTGATTTTTGATCAGATTTGTTTTCGTAATCTCTTCTCAATGCCGTAAGGCCCAGTGTGGCATCTTGCATTTAGGTTATTTCAGTTAAAGACGTGGAGGATGGTGAACTTTAGCATTTCCTCTGTGCTGCTGTCCCTCTGTGCCCCCAACACACACACACACACACACACACACACACACACACACACACAAACACACACACACACACACACACACACACACACACACACAAACACACACACACACACAAACACACCATTCTGAAATGTTTATCCTGAATTAGGCATTTACAAGATTGACCAACCCGAAGGACCTGGTGACTTTGTCCAGACCATCACTGTAAATTTCAAACCTTGTGCAAACACATTTTTAAAAAGCTCTTTTCTGCATTAGAGAATACTTCCTCGATCCTGTGTGTCCAGGAGCTGATAGAGTAAATTTTATCAGAGACTATGTCTCTTATGTTGCTTTGATTATAACTCAGTATTTTCAAAATGACACTGAAAAGCTTAAAGGAAGGTGTTGCCTTTTCTTCCTCACAGAAGTTTAGGAAATATTGGGGATTTGTATGTTTGAGCAAGCATATTGAGTCCTTAAATGCATGGTTTGTATAGCTGTAGGAGTGGGGAGGGCAAGCTTGCATTTCACCCTGAGCAGTTTTTACCCACTATGCACAATTGTCATTGAGAGGTAAGAATTTGTCTCCGATCAGTTCAAATCACTAATATATGTGGCTTAGAGCCTACAATATAATATTTATGTAGCTTCCGGAAGAGACTTGGGAGGATTCCCTGTAATTCAAGATGGTAGTCTGAATGATGGGTGTAGAAGGATTTTTTTTTTTTTTTTAAGAAATCCTTGTTTGTCCCTTGGGATTTTCACACTTTTCGGCTGACGGCACTGTATTTTACTCATACTGTATAAAGCTGTCAGTGTATTCGTTATATGTGTCTCCTGAAGACTCAGAGCAGATGACAAGAACAATTGCTAGAGGGGAAAAAACACATTTGAATCAACATCTTCAGAGCAAAATTTCTCTGGTGTCTCCTGTTCCTGCTCCTACGTGGACTGTCCCTCGCACTTTTCTTATTGCATGCTCTCTCACACTGTTGGTAGATTACACTGAATGTTTCATCTGTATATAAAAATTAAAAATTCAAACAAAAATCTGGCCCACATGAAGAACAGGCCCTTTGGGCATATGGTTCATTATGCATATTCGTTTAATTACTAAAACACTTGGGATGGCTTTCCTGCCCTTGCTTTCAACTTGCAAAGTTGGATCTCTTCTGTTGCACAGAAAATGTAGCACAGAATTCTGTAGGAGAAGAAAAGAAAAGAAAAAAAAAATAGAGCCTTTGAAGAAATTATTGGAATTCACCAAAAGGAAGTATGATTCTCGATAGGAAACCAATGGAAATAAGGATTTCTCTCTCTCTCTCTGTCTCTCTCTCTTTTCGGTCTCTTCCTCCCATTTCTACCATTGCCCCTGAAGGCTGGTTTTACTGTGGTTAGTTTATATGAATGCAAGCAGGGCAGGAAAGCGAGACTAAGGATTCAGGTTTCAAGTACATTCCCTATGAGGGACTCAAGTCTCTCGATGAAGCTGGCTAAGTTTTATTGGTTAGAAGGGGACTACTCTGAAAGTGTGACTTTAATTGATTTTTCAAGGCAAACAGGTGGTGATGGTTTAGACATGCCCTAGCCTCAATGCCACTCCTAACTTGGGGCTGCACATATAATAGCTTTATTAAAATATACAATCTCCTGGCTTTGCTTTTACCTGAACATCTGCCTCTTGGTTTTTAAAGGGCCTTTTAAAATATTTTCATTCTGTGCTTAAGCGGATCATATCCTAGAAAGGCTGGAGGAAGACTTTATTTTCTGTTCATGTCATCAAACTTACTATTTTTGGTTTAAAATGAAAGGCATTAAAATTCAAGCAGCATCTTTAAACAGGTTCATTGTTGTTTCAGGGATTTTTGTTGTGGTGGTGGTTGCTTTGGGCACATTTATTTACATGATGCAACAGATTTTGAACATAACAGGCCAAAAATTGAATTTGTCAGTGCTGGGTTTTGATTTGAACTTTTATTGTGGGGAGCAAAAGATTGAGTGAGTTTGTGTGAGTGGATAGGAGAGACAGAGAGAGAGAGAGAGAGTGTGTGTGTGTGTATGTACTTAAAGACCCTATTTTGTGTTCCTTCCTGGTTTATAGTGATGTCTCAGTGTCGTAGCAAAGCTCTCAGCATCCTCCCAATCACAATAAATTCAGGACCCCTAAAAGCATGTTTCAGGGAGAGGAGGACCCAAACCTGGCTTCATGCTTGTGTTTGGTGGCAGGAACGTGTGGCTCGGATGTAAGCTGTCTTCCTTTTGATGAAGAAAATAGGTAGGCTATCAGAGTAACAGGAGACCATCTAAGGCATTCTCAAACAGATTTCTAAAGGGATTGTACTTTGCTTCTAAATAGCATCACTCCCTAATCACTCTTGGAGGCTTCCTAAATTGAAGCACCTTAGTCTGTTTTCAGCACACGGAATATGTACAGAGCTATTGCAGGCTTAATGTGAGCGGATTGAAAGCCTCCTTCTTTTAGTGCCAGAAATAAAGCTACAGGCAGAGTAACTTAATACAGTGAACTGCTTTACTTGATCACTGCACTAATGCTAATTAGATACACTTGCTTTATTACCCAGAGTGATTTTTTTCTGTATCCATTCTGATCTAATCTTTCTATGAACGTGGAGTCAGTCGTAAGTGTGAAGTTTAAGCTTTTTGTCACAATGGTAGCCTGATGTTCATGGGACCAAAGTCAGAGAACACTTTTCGAGAATGCTTTGTCCACTGACAGTACAATTAAAGCCCCATCTGACTTCTGCCATGAATGGTGCACACTGTGCCAACAGTTACGTGTCTGAAATAATATTTATAGGTACATGTAATGGGATTTTTCCTTGACCCCTTCAAGATACCCAGCTTTATGGGGAGTAAATAAAAGTGTGAGGATTTGTCCTCCTTTCCTTTAATCAGAGCAGAGAATATGCTGATGGCTTTGGAAGATATATTTACCAAAATCAGCCTTTCAACTGCTCAATTACCAGTTTCTGCAAAAATGCGTAATGAGAAATTTATTGTTCGGTTGTAGACCTGAAATTATGATCATTCCAGGAGGAAAAAGCTGATAGTTGCAGCCCATTAGTTGCTCTCTTTCATTTCGTTCAGTGCTTTTCTACTTTGCAAACTAGTTGTTCTGCCTTTATGAGTGGTGTAGGGACTTTTATTGGGCCACAGGCAATCGTCTGACCATTTTCTGTTTATATAATATCATCAAGAAATGTAAAGTATAGAGTGGCCAGTAGCATGATACAAACATGAAAGTGATGGGATTTTAATAAATGCTTCATATTTCAAGGGGGGAAAGGATTATGTATTTAGAATTTGGGATGTATAAATACAGGTTAGAAGCATTATTTTCTGTTGTTAAAAAGTCCCATAAGGAGCACCTGGGTGACTCAGTGAGTTAAGCATCCAGCTCTTGATTTCACCTCAGGTCATTGTCTCAGTGTCATTGGATCGAACGCTATGTCTGGCTCGGCACTCAGCGTGGAGCCTGCTGGAGATTCTTTCTCTCTCCTTCTCCCCCTCCCCCAGCGCTTGTGCTCTCTCCCTTTCTCTCTCTCTCAAATAAATAAAGAAATCTGTAAACAAAAAGTCCCATAATACATTCAAAAGAGGAAAATAAAAGTCAACAAAAATTCCATGTCTAGAAGAATACAGTCTAAAAGTCTCCAATTTATAGTTAATTTTAGGATTATATGGACTTACGTATGGACTTCTAGAACCAGAATGGAATTAGCTACATACACCCATGGAAATGTCCCTATGTTCTTTTACACAGAAAAGTGTTACCGTGAAATTGGAAGTTTGAAAATTATACATATTGTTTATTCCAGCAGTCACGGAGGATAATAAAAATCGGAAACACGTAATTCAGGTGTCCTTCTGCGAAAGTACTGGGGGCAAATTTCCAGTTAGGGTTGTTCCCACATAAAACTAGAACTAGTTGGTGGAGTTTTGTCTTTAAGAGATAAGGTGGGGGCGCCTGGGTGGTGCAGTCCTTAAGCGTCTGCCTTCGGCCCAGGGCATGATCCCAGTGTTTTGGGATCCAGCCCCACATCAGGCTCCTCCACTAGGAGCCTGCTTCTTCCTCTCCCAGTCCCCCTGCCTGTGTTCCCTCTCTAGCTGACTGTCTCTCTCTCTCTCTGTTAAATAAATAAATAAAATCTTAAAAAAAAAAAAAGAGATAAGGCAAGATGCCCAGTTTGACATTTTCCCCCCAGTGAACTGACCAGACCATTTTATGTCATGTAGAAATAGTCCAAGACAATGCCAGATGAACACTAGAAATGGCATCTATCAATGCTCAAGGAAATATATGGTTAATGACTCTTGATTCAGATAAGTTTATACATATATAAAACTTATATATACACAGCAACCAGAGCATGACGTAGAGGTATGGGTTGAGATATGAAGTTTTTATTGGAGGACAGCGGAGAAAAGGGAGGGTCAGGGCAGGGAAGAGCATTTCAGTTCTGGGCCCGATCAGAGTTGACATTTGCCAAAGCCTGTCTTCCATGATGGGTTTCTCTATTCCCCTTACCTCTTCCTAGGCGGAGATTAGATCAGGAGGAACAAATTCCTTCCTAGACCCTTGTTCTTTCCAAAGGTGTGGAATTCACTTTCTGGCCAGTCTAGACAGCCGTCTCCAATTTCCCTAGGTATGTCCCCCCTTTCACATTATACTACTTTATTAGTTTCCTGTTGCTAGTGTGACAAATTACCGTGTATGTTAAGTGGCTTTAGACAGCGCAGATGTATTCTCTTACAGTTCTGGAAGACAGGGGTCTACCACAGATCTCACTGGCCTAAACTCAAGACGCTGGATGAGATACATTCTATTTCGGTGGCCCTAGGGGAGCACCTTTGTCCTTTCCTTTTCCAGCTTTCTGAGGCTGCCCATGTTCTCTGCCTCATGGTCCTTTCCTCCAGGTTCACACCCAGCAAGGGCACATTGTGAAGTCCTCACATGGCATCTCTCTGGCCTTGCTTTGCCCTCACATCTTTTCCTGGCTTTTTTCTTCTGCATCCACCTTCCACTGGTAAGGACTGACCCTTGTGTTACACTGGACTCAACCAGGTAATCCATGATGATTGCCTTATATGTTAAGGTTAGATGGTTAGCAATCTGAATTCCATCTGTAACCTTAGTTTCCCTTGCACTGAAATGTATTCACAGGTTCTGGGGACTAGGACATGGACATCTTTTGGGGTACCATTATTCTGCCTACCACAACTAGGCCCTTCATTGCAATCCTTCATTTATGTTGCCTATCTGATGGATAAGGATTTATGAAGCAAGCATTGGCTCCTTGCATAGGAAGTAATTTAGTGAGGCATACATTTGGGAGGAGGGGAGAGGTTATGGACTGTGGACATTTCCATCAGAGAGTGGCTGGGAGAACTGCAGTTACAAATATACCAAAGTCATATGTTAGCAGCAACTTGAAAGATTTCTGGTATTTGGTTAGCTCATTTGGCTTCCCCCATGGCTGCTGATGTATGGCGGAGGGCTTTACATCTAGGAGGAAGCTATGTGCCTCTCCACACATTAGATCTTAGATATAAAAACCCCAACAAGGAGAGGAATGGGTAAGCTAATTTCATAGGCAAACCCAAAGGGATGAGGAGAACAGGAATGACTCTAAGAGTTGTCCAGAAATCAGAAGTAATTCCTGATGAGTAAATAAGTATAACCAGGCATCAAATCCATAGTGTTTCCCCATGCGGCTTCCCACAGTTCATCAGAATCCAAACCATGTTTAAAAAACCAACAAAAGCCTATATTCTTTTTTAAAAAAGATTTATTTATTTTAGAGAGAGATAGTGTGAGTGGAGGGAGAGGAAGAGAGAGAATCCTCAAGCAGACTCCCTGCTGAGCATGGAGCCCAATGCAGGGCTTGATCCCATGACCCCAGGATCATGACCTGAGGTGAAATCACGAGTCAAACATTTCACCTGACTGAGCCACCCAGGTGCCCCCAAAGCCTATATTCTTTTGAAACATCCCTTAGCATCCCAGACAGAAGTGATCTTGCCTTTTCTCCTGGGCTATTGCAGTTCCTTCCTAAAAGGTTTTTCTGTTTCTCATTTCATTACTCCATTCCCATAATTAAGGGTACTCTGCTACCAAAATTATCTAATTAAATATCCAATCCTGTTATTTTTGTGTTTAGCTTATAAAGACATCTTCAACCTGTTACCATTTCATACAGATATTTCCACTAACTAGCCCCCACTTTGTACCCACCCTTATCTCCAGCCCCATATCTCTATGATCCAGACCAATTGGTTGTCTTACCACCTCTAAGCATGGGAAGCCTTAAAAAAATTTTTTTTTATTTTACCTCTGTCGTGTCTTTTCCTTGTGCTTTCTTTCTCTTTCTAAAGAGAAAGTCTAAACTAAGCACTGTCCCTCTCTAGCATTGGGCAAATACAAAGGAATAACTGAGTAAACGTCTTCTCATTGAACCAATGAATGGCCAGAGTGCTTTTCCACAGAAATAATTAGTGACGTAGAGACCAACAAACCTTATCTTCCAAGTGGCTTTCTTCATGCTTCTATTACTGTCTTTTGACTTGGGTGCAGTCATTCATCGGCTTTAAGAAGCATGGCAGTGATGATGACTCCTCCCTTCCGTCATTGCCTTGAGTCCTCTCAACAGAGCTTGAGGCAAATTCTACCATTCTCATTTTACAGACGGAAAAAGGTTATGCAATATTTCCAAGAGCACACTGCTAGGATAGAGAGAGCCATGATTTAGAGCCAGTCAAAGTGAGTATGTCCCAAGCACCACTAAGTAAATGCTTAATGTTAGAAAATGTAATCACCTCAGAACTGTTGAAAATAACACAACAGGAAAAGTATAGTGTGGTCGTTAAGAGCACTCGGCTCCATAGTCAAACTCAACCACAAAATTATTAACAAATTTATTTTCTCATTTAAAATGTCCTTTTGATTACTGTGTGATCATATATAATGATTTACTCTGATATTTCTATTTACAACCATATGTAAGTAAGACATGATCATAAATTCCAGATTGTGTGTGTGTGTGTGTGTGTGTGCATGTGTGAGTTTGAGATAGTTTATACTGGTAGCTGCTGGATGACAGAAAGTATCTTATTCCTTTTTTAAAATATCAGCTAGTGCCCCATACATAATAAACACTCCATGAATGTTGGTTGAATGGATGTTTGAATTGATTAATCAGTTCAGCAGTTTTAATTGATTCGGAACCTACAGTATATTTGCCCACCTTGACTTTCTGGGGATTGATGTAGACTGGAAATAAACCACTCGCCAGAACTTTCTCCTGCTCACCCACACACAAATGTTCACCTGGGGGTTGCTGCCCTTGGGGGTTATTTGTAACTCATGTACCTGGAGTATCTCAGGTTTTATCCCCTTGCCTTTGTATAAAGCCATTCTTTAGATTCTGATTTAGGGCTTCCTGGTCTGCCCTCCAGACCACTACAAGCTACCCTATGTTGTGACATCACCCAACCACAGTGTTGGGTGACAGGTTGTTCAAATGCAAAGGATTTGGTTAGACTTTTAATGCTCATTTTGACTCCTGTTTCAATTCAGTAAATCTTTGAGTATCTACTACATGCAAGACACCATCCTATGTTTTATAAGAAATACAGATATAGGGACGCCTGGGTGGCACAGCGGTTAAGCGTCTGCCTTTGGCTCAGGGCGTGATCCCGGTGTTATGGGATTGAGCCCCACATCAGGCTCCTCCGCTATGAGCCTGCTTCTTCCTCTCCCACTCCCCCTGCTTGTGTTCCCTCTCTCGCTGGCTGTCTCTATCTCTGTCAAATAAATAAATAAAATCTTTAAAAAAAAAAGAAAAAAGAAAGAAATACAGATATAAATTATATATGCTTCAGGATTTCCAAGAGTAAAACTTGAAGAAAATGACCATGATGCCAGACAAAATACATTTACTTGGTATTTATAGAACCAATTATAAGGCATTATGAAACACTGGGTAACATAATGGCTTGTTCCAACCAGGGTAACCAGTGAGAAAGATAAAAAGAACATTCCTAGGGGCACTTGGATTAAGGCACTGAGAAGGAAAACATAGGCGGTTTTTTTTTTTTTTAAAAGAATTTATTTATTTGAGAGAAAGAGAGAGAGAATGCATGTGCACATACAAAGTGCGGGGTGGGGGGGGCAGAAGCAGGCTCCCGATGAGCAGGGAGCCCAGCGTGGGGCCCAATCCCAGGACCCTGGAATCATGACCAGAGCTGAAGCCAGACACCCAACCTACTGAGCCACCCAAGCACTCCCACAGGCAGTTTTTAAGAATGGTAAATTTTTGTGCCTGGAATATAGAAAATACGGTAGAAGAGAGTCAGAAAGAATAACAAATATAAGTTCAGGCCCTCTTTTGATTCGATGCCCTTGAATAGCATACTAAGAGTTTTAGACTCCGTCTCTAGAGAGTGGGCAGATATAAAAGGCTTTGAGCAGGAGTGCACCACAATAAGAACTAAGCTTTGGGTTATTACTTTGGCTTTGATGTGAAGAATTAGAAAGTAGAGAAAAGTATTATGATTAATATATGAGTTAGAAGTGTATTAGAGTAATCTGGGCCAGAGGTTGTAAACTGGCAAATAATAGGGGCCCTATTTGGTCCACTGTCTGTGTGTGTGTGTATGAGAGAGAGAGAGTGTGTTTTTTTGGTTGCTGTCTTTTCTCTTTTTCTTCTTTATTCCCCACCCTGGCCTTCCTCTTTTTTAAAATCAGTTTTTTGTCCACAGCAGTTGTAACCTAATGGAGAGGTTGCTTGGGAACCCTCAACTGCATGCCTTTTGAAAGCATTCCTAAGTCGGTGCAAAATCATACCCTTTGTTTCTAGTAGTTTGCTACCTGCCATAAAAAAGAAATTAGTATAAAATATATTTGTATATACAAGGGAGTTTATAAAACTATACATCTTTGTGTACGATTTAAAGAATAACAGTAAGAAACACCTATGTGCCTATCACCCAACTTAAAAATTCCCATTATCTTAGAAGTCCTTTCTTTGCCTCTTTATCCCCTTTATGATTGAATCCTTCTTCCCTCACCCCCAGAAGTAATGTTGATACTGAATGTTGTATCATTCACTCACTATCCATTGTAGGTTTGCCACCTTTGTATCTGCCTCTGAACAATGTAATTGAATTTCGTCTGTTTTTTGAAAATTTTATCAAAGCCATCACATAATACGTTAATGTCATACTCTGTGGCTTACAAACTCACTCAGTATTGTTTTTGACATTCATCCACGGGGTTCATCTTCATTCTGTATGACATTTAACTTTATGAGTAAATTATTACTGTTTTGTTTTGTTTTAGAGAGAGAGCATGCAAGCTGGGGGGAGGGGAAGAGGGAGAGAATCTTTAAAGATTTTATTTTATTTTTTTAAAGATTTTTGTTTATTTATTTATTTATTTATTAGAGAGAGAGCAGCAGGTGAAGGGAGAGAGAGAAGTAGACTCCCCACTGAACAGGGAGCCCCATGCAGGGCTTGATCCCAGGACCCTGGGATCATGACCTGAGCTGAAGGGAGACACTTAACCAACTGAGCCACCCAGGTGCCCCTTATTTTTTTATTTTTATTTTGAGAGAGAGAGAGAGAGAGGGCATTTGGGGAGAGGCAGAGAGCAGGAGAGAGAGAGAAAATCCCAAGCAGGCTCCATGCCCAGCACAGAGCCCAACATGGGGTTCGATCTCATGACCCTGAGATCATGACCTGAGCTGAAACCAAGAGTCGAATGCTTAACAGACTGAGCCACCCAGACGCCCCATTGAGTAAATTATTTTATTTATCCATTCTACTTTAGAGAGACATTTGGATTGATTCCAGGGTTTTTGTTGTTGTGTTTTTGTTTTTGTTTTTTTCATTTTTGTTTTTGGCTGTCATGAAGAGTGTTCTTGAAGATACTGGAATACATTTCATCTGGCGGGCATATGCAAGAGTTGAGAGTCATGACTCATAATGTATGGTACCTGGACAGCAGTATCAGCAGCACCTGGGAACTTTGTAGAAATGTAATTTCCTGGGCCCCACCCAAACCTGCAGAACCAGAAATTCAGGGGGTGAGGCCCAGCAACCTTGTTTAAACCAGCCCCCTAGTACTTCTCAAGTACCCTAATGTTTGAAACCCACTGCTCCCAGATTCACACCAAGGAGTGGAGATATGAGGTTTATCTGATCTACACATTGTGTTTAGTTAATGTCAACCATATCCCAAGTGACTGAACATCAGTTATCAAATAAAAGTCTATCCTTGTTCTGCATGTTGGAAAACTCTTGGGATTCTCCATCTGATGTGTGACGTGGTACCCTGGTGTAGTTTTAATTTGCATTTTCCTCATTACAAATAAGAGTCATACGTTTGGGGGCCTTTGTGAACTTCTTAAATTCTTCTTTACCCCCTACTTTTTTATTGATTTATAGAAGTGTCTTATATAATCTAGATAGAAATTCTTTGTGAGAAAAATATATTTTTCAAGTTTGTGGCTTATTTGTTTACTCTATATTAACTTGTGATGAAAAAATTCTTATATTTCATGTCAGATTTATCAGTTATTTTTTCTGTGGTTTATGCATTTTGTATCATATTGAGGATTGTTCCTTATCCCAAAGTCATAAAGATATTCTTTGATTTTTTTATGGTTTTTTACATTAAAGATTTTATTTATTTATTTGACCTAGAGAGACAGAGAGAGAGCACAAGTAGGCAGAGCAGCAAGCGGAGAGAGGGAGGGAGAAGTAGGCTCCCTGCTGAGCAGAGAGCCTGATGTGGGGCTCAATCCCAGGACCCCATCATCATGACCTGAGCCAAAGACAGACGCTTAACCAACTGAGCCACCCAGGAGCCCCTACATTAAATTTTTAAAGCTACTTTTGATTTCCTTGTTGTGTTCTGGCTATCCAGTTAATGTAGTTCCAGTTCTTGACGCTTCTACTTTTTTCCCAGTGATCTGCAGTTTTCAGAAAGTCATAGATCAGGTTTCCGTACGTGGGTGGTCTTGCCCAATGGTCTCTTGTCTGTACCGGTAATGTTACACAAACATCATTTGGCTTTAGCGTGGTTCTAATTTGTTTTTCATTTTCAGGAATGCCTTGGCTATTCTTGGCTTTTTGCCTTTCCACATAAGAGTTGTAATTGATATGCTGTATTCCACAAAAATAGAACAAGACAAAACCAGTATTGAAAAATAAGTCACACTCAAAATTAGCGAGTTAACTGTCAAAACCAAGACATTGAAAAATTACAGCAGAATGAAGCCAAATGAATTAGAAATAAAAATAAGGGCAAAATCAATGAAGTAGAATACATGTGTAGAATAGAAGGGAATATAAAATTAAAAATTATCTCTTCAAGAAACTAATAAAATTGATTATCTTCTGAGAGTTTTCAATGTACAGAGTAAAGGCACAAGAAGACAGTATCTGGCATTAAAATGAGAAAAAACCTAGATAAACCAGAGATTAAACATAAGAGGATACTATGAAATCTTATGCTTAAAATGTTAAAAAAGTATGAAATACATAAAACTTGTAGTACAACATATCAAAGTGACTGAAAAAGAATGAGAACTTGAAGGACCCTAAAACCATTAAATAATTGAATCAGTAGTTTAATATCTTTCCAGAAAGCAAAATACAAAGCCCAGGCAACTTTAGAAGTACATCTTACCAAACTTTCTGGGAGCATATAAATCCTATCATACATACATTCCTTCCAATTGTCTTCCAGCTCTTCTCATTTTTTTGGAAGAGTCAGTTGTCAGTTTGATTGTTGTTCGTTGGAAGGACATGCTTCTCCCCCCCACCCCAGTATCTGCCTTTCGGACTTATTTTGGTCATCAGCTATGTGCAGTGTTGCTCTGCGGTGCCTACGTGTGGTTTTCTTTCTCTTCATCGTATTTGAGGTTCTTTAAATCTGCATCTTCATTTCTTTTATAAATTTTGGGAAATTCTCATCCAATAACATTTATAGCTTTCTCTCTATTCTCTCTTTCCTTNAGCTCTTCTCATTTTTTTGGAAGAGTCAGTTGTCAGTTTGATTGTTGTTCGTTGGAAGGACATGCTTCTCCCCCCCACCCCAGTATCTGCCTTTCGGACTTATTTTGGTCATCAGCTATGTGCAGTGTTGCTCTGCGGTGCCTACGTGTGGTTTTCTTTCTCTTCATCGTATTTGAGGTTCTATAAATCTGCATCTTCATTTCTTTTATAAATTTTGGGAAATTCTCATCCAATAACATTTATAGCTTTCTCTCTATTCTCTCTTTCCTCTCTCCTCCTGGATTCCAAATTTTTAGGTGTAAATTAAACTTTTCTCAGTGTGCCATGTGGCTTTTGTGCTATATTTTCTTAGCATAGTTATTCGTTTTCTACCAATACACCAAATCATGAATCTTCTCATTTCTATTCTGCTATTAAATTCATTTTGTGAGTTCTTCCTTTCACATCTCCTTTTTAAAAAAATTTTTATTATTTTTTTATTTCTAGCTTTCCATTAGATTCTGTTTGGGAGATCCTAGTTCTCTGCTGAGTTTCTGCATGCTGTTATCCATTTTCATGTATATAATAATCAAACTATTTTAATATTCATATCCAGTGACTCTAACATCTAAATCACCTGCTTGTCCTGGTTGTCTGCTTTTCTCTTGATTTTGGTTCTTTTTTCCCTAACCATGACAAATTATTTTCATTAAATACTGGATAAGATGTATTAAAATGTTATAGGGGATAAGGGACTGTGTTGTATTCCACCAGAGAGGATATAGAGGAGGCGGTAAGGGTCAAACAAGTCTGTATGATACAATTAAGGTTGAAATGATCCGAGATAGGATTTCAAGCATTTTGAGGATGGGTCTATTTCTAGTTACCCCTCCGCTTAGTGCCTAGCCCTTCAGGTGTCTTAATAAAAGCCTGTCGTGTTTCTGAGAGACCTTGTTTCCTACTACTCCTTCACAATCAGTGAGATTGCTAAAAGCTTTTAATTCTTACTTTCCGCTAGGTCTCAACCTTTCACCATAAGCGTGCGTGCCTTAGAAAATGGTAAATGTCTCAGGAGAAATGCATGGAGCATGTTGGGCTTGAATCTCTCCTATTCATTTTTGTCTCTCAAGTCTCAGCTGCCATAGTTTCTATGTACTCCAATTTTTAGCTCCCTAGATTATTAAAATAGAAGCAAGCTCTGAGCTGTTACTCTGTGCCAGGGCACTATGTCATCCCACATAGTGAATTGGCAAAAACAAAACAAAAGAAAACAAAGAAACCCCTGAAGGAGATAAAGCAGTAGCAAACCAAGCTTCACGCCATTGCATTTGTCTTCCATTCTTGATCTTGTCTCCATGGACCTTGGGTGCCTTTGTTGCTCTCAGATGTCTTCAACCAGAGTTTGTTTATTTGGGTATATTATCCAGNAAGCTGTTACTCTGTGCCAGGGCACTATGTCATCCCACATAGTGAATTGGCAAAAACAAAACAGAAAACAAAGAAATCCCTGAAGGAGATAAAGCAGTAGCAAACCAAGCTTCACGCCATTGCATTTGTCTTCCATTCTTGATCTTGTCTCCATGGACCTTGGGTGCCTTTGTTGCTCTCAGATGTCTTCAACCAGAGTTTGTTTATTTGGGTATATTATCCAGTCGTGACAGTTGTTTTTTGGGGTTTTGTTTGTTTTTGTGTGATTTCTGTCTTTTTGCAGGAAGATTGAAGTAAGTCTTCCACTTCATGCTGAAAAGCTGAAGTTTCTATTTCTCCTTAACACACAGGCTTAACATGAGGGTGTCTTAGAATTCTTTAAATCAAACCATACCACTCCCAATCTATGGGTTTTACTGGCTCCCTATTTTAGTTCTAGATTGCCTTATTATACAAAAATTAGCCTTTTTTTTGTAAGTCAATGTTTATTTGGAATGGTGTACACATTTATCATTGCTTTCGAACACATACATCCTTGCATTCAGCCTTTGGACCAGGAACAATTTTCCTTCTCTTTAAAATAAATCTTATGTACACTTTCACCAGGGTCTTTTGGTGATAAGCACTGCTGGCTCATATATTTCCAAAAATGTCTTTGTTTTACTCATAAGATAATTTGCTAGATACACTATTCTAAATTGAAAGACTGAAATTTAATATGTGCTATAGTGTCTTTTTGCTTTCCTTGTTCCACTGAGATACAAAGTCACTCACATTGCTTTTTCTTTGCAATTGAGCTATTTTTCTCTCTTTAGTTGCTTTTAAATGTTTCTCTTTTTTGTTGTTGTTGTTCCTGCTGTTTTTCAGTTCTACTATGGCATTTTTAGGCCTAAATTCTTCATTTAGGATGAAGGGATGTAAGGATCCTTCATTAGGATGTAAGAATTCTTGTCCTTTCTTTTCCTTTCTTTTTTCTTTTCTTTTCTTTTCTTTTCTTTTCTTTTCTTTTCTTTTCTTTTCTTTTCCTTTCTTTCCTTTTTNCTTGTCCTTTCTTTTCCTTTCTTTTTTCTTTTCTTTTCTTTCTTTTCTTTTCTTTTCTTTTCTTTTCTTTTCTTTTCTTTCCTTTTTTCTTTTTTNCTTTCTTTCCTTTTTTCTTTCTTTCTTTCTTTCTTTCTTTCTTTCTTTTCTTTTCTTTTCTTTTCTTTTCTTTTCTTTTCTTTTTGTTTCCTATATGGGTATCTTTATACAATTGTTCAAAATTCTCGGGCATTTTATCTTCATATATGTCTTCTTTCCCATTCTGTCATTAATTCTTTCTCCCCACCCTGAACATCTTCTCCTTTGTATCATCCATATCTTTTAATTTCTCTCACATATCTGTATCTCTGTCTCTCTTGTCTACATTCTGAATAATTTCTTTGAAATCATTTTGCATTTCACTAATTTTCTCGTCAGCTCCTTCTAATCTGTTAATCAGTGCACTGATTGTGTTTAAATTGCATCCTTACCACTTTAAATTGTTCCTCACCAATAATCCAGCTCAAATTCCATGGTCTGTCTTTCAAATAATTTCCTTTCCTTCTCTCCCTTCATTATATTCAATTAGCAGAGCCGTAGGTAAGCACAGCTATTGAAAAACACATTTAGCGCCTCTTGACAAATGTAGTACATTTCTATAATCTGTTTTCCTTTCCTCTCTTCTAGATTATGTTATAATATCTGCCCTCAAGCACTAATTCTTCCTCCCTGTCCTCACTCAGATCATGACATTGGTTGACAGAAGTGCCCTTCTTCTGCTCACAGCCCTCCAACAGCTCAGCTACTCCAACAGCTCAGCTACTCCCTTAGAATAAACTTCAGAGACCCTACAGCCATGGACCAGGCTCCTCAAGACTGACTCTTGTTCCTTTCTCACTTCTGTTCTCTTTCTAAGTGTCTTACTCACTCTGCTTCAGCCACAGGGTTTCTTGCTGTTCCTTGCACATACCAGGCATACTCCCACTTTGGGACCTTTAGATCTATTAATCCTTTTGACCAGAAACAACTGAACTGGATTTCCACATTTCCTCCAAGGACTTGGCTCACATATTGCTCTCTCCACAAGGCCTTCCCTGGTTTCCCCCACTTATAATTGCACCCCTTTATCTGTTGCCTCATATTCCCTTCTTTTCATCCCTGCTCGTTTGGTTTATTTTCACATGCCAGTTTTTATCATCTGATTTATAATATATAGTTTGCTTATTTATTTTACCTATTTCATCCCTAATCCCCAAATACAATGTAGGTTCTATTAAGCCTGTTTTGTTACTGTTGATGTTGTGAGGGGTAGTGGTTGGTTTGCTGGTTTTGTTTAGTGTTGTGTCTAAATCAACATGGTTCAGCTCTTTTCTGGCTGGAACCATGGAGGATACAGAGAGAAGAAAAGGAAGGTTCCTGCTGTGCCAGCAACCCTTAAGGGGAAAAAAAAAAAAAAGCAATTTCACAGAGTTGAAGATCAAGCATCTGAGTAAGAAGTTTGCCCAAAAGATGCTTTGAAAGACAAAGAGGAAGTTTATCTATGAAAAAGCTAAGCATTACCACAAGGAATATCAGCAGATGTACAGAACTGAGATCAAATAGCTAGAATGGCAAGAAAAGCTGGCAACTTGTACATACCTGCAGAACCCAAATTGACATTCGTCATCAGATCAGAGGTATCAATGGTGTGAACTCAAAGATTCCAGGATTGTGGAACCATATATGGCATGGGGGTACCCAAACCTGAAATGAGTGAATGAATTGATCTCTAAGCATGGTTGTGGCAAAATCAACAAAAAGTGAATTGCCCTGGTAGATAACACATTGGTTGCTCAATCTCTTGGTAAATATGGCATCATTTGCATGGAGGTTCTGATCCATGAGATCTCTACCATTGGAAAATATTTCAAAGAAGCAAATAACTTCTTATGGCCCTTCAAATTATCTTCTCCATGAGGGGGAATGAAGAAAAAGAGCACCCCTTTTTGTAGAAGTTTAAGATGCTGGCAACAGGGAAGACCAGATCAATAGGCTTATTAAAAGAATCAACTAAGGTATCTACCGTGATTATTTTTGTAATCTGGTCAGTTAATAAATGATTACTTCAAATTGAAAAAAAAGAATAAATCAACATGGTTCATAGTGTTCAACAAATGTTTAATGAAGGGAAAATGAACAGTGAATTTATACATGAAGTAAAGCAGTGGCAGTAAGATGGGGTTAGTATGTAGTGCTCTGGGATGGGTTGAAAAGGAAACACGTCCAAGGTGATGAAATCCTCAAGGAGTAGCTTTCTAAAGGAGCAAAAGGTATGTTCAAAGGCAAAATTCTGAACACCATTTCATGTATGGGGTCTGCAAATAGTGTTTCTTGATTGTGAATCTAGAATTTGTGAAAGATATTGGCTTATGAATTATAGTCAAGTATAAGCCAGTACAAGGAAGGTCTTAAATATTAAGCTATCATGTCTAAGTGTGATAATGTAGGCCAGGAAGCAAAAGAGACTTTTAACCAGATGAATGGACATTAGAAGACCTGGAGGTGTTTTTTGGTGTATACTATGGTTTTGCTTTATTATAGTAGTACGTACAACACTTTTTTCTCTTTCACAGCAATAAAGGCAGTTACATTTTCTTGAGAAGGAACTGCTTCTCAGATTTGTTAGAACAATGAATGTGCACTTGGTCAAATTAAAAACAGATTCTTCTGTTACTCTCTCTTTGTTTAACCTTGGAGTTCTTTGGAATAGGAGTAGCATAGCTTTGTTTCACCTTACCTAATACCTTTATTCTAAAATAATTGTGTGTATGAGCATCTCTTCTCAAATTATGCCCTGTGATGACAGGATGGTTATTCATAAATACTGTATGATTATTTCAAGAGACACTCTTTTTAAAGATTTTAATTTGTATTGTATCAAATGAACCAATTTTCACAATATTCGGAAAGAAGTGTGTGTGTATTTTTTTCTTCTTCTTGGTCATAAGGCAAAGATCACTCCATTGGTTTTCAACAAAAGTTAGTCCCCTCTGCAGTATTTTGCAGATGAAACGCCTTCTAACTCCTTTGAATATTAAATCAAAGTCACTGAGCTTTGAAGCCGTAGTGCCTTAACCAAAATAAATCAACTAGCCCTTCCTTCCTGCTTCTAGGAATGTTGCCTGACAGTATGGTTTTGACTCAGTTGCCTAATAAGCTTTGGGCTGGTAGCAAGGAAGGTGAATATTGGGTTAATTTTCATCTGTTTTCCTTCCAAGATATCTGTTCATTTTTACTCTGATGTTAAGCCTTAACTGTATTTATGAAATGAATCTTGACCTCTTTATTCTCTTTTTAAAAACCTCAATGTTTAGTTTGAGTTGTAAGCATGAGGAGCTTAGAAAGTAGAATGTTCATGACTGAAACCTGATATAAAAGGTTTTCAGTAATTTTCCACCAAAAGTGAACTTTTTAAAAAATCACATGCTTAATGTATTTATGCCATATTAAGTCATCCTTTGTCATTCTATTACACAGTAGAATAGCAATTTAAGATTACCTAGTTAATCTGACCAATACTGGGTCAAGGTGATATTCTGTAAACAGTAATCATATTATTCTGAGCCTAATCTCAGTGGTGAGTCTAATGATTCATGAGAGCAAACAAACAAAAATCCATCATTTTGTATGAGCAACCCAATCAAAACGTATATATTGAAATGAGGATCTTGATTCCATTTTTCAGTTTCTTTTAACATTACTTTCATGGACAATGTGTAGTTCACAAATGACAAACACAAATCTCTGTAATCATGCTTTCTACGTTTGTTTCGTTTGTCTCAACAAATGTAGAATTTTTAGGTTATCCAGAGACCTGGCTTCATGTAATCTGGCTATTTCCTAGTCTTAAATCTACTCCCAAGGGACAGGACAGAATCTTAAGATAATCTTAAATGAAGATATCCCGGAGTATTTGGGAAAATAGCAGTGCCATCATACTTGGCATCCCAAGCTAAATACTTGGAAGTGAGGCAACCTCTTGGTTGTGTAGAAGATAATTCAGCCATTGGATTGGTTGATTACGTCATTATTTTCAAATCACTTCATAATGGAACCTGAGGAAAACATAGCCCAATTTGTGCTTTGAAACTTCTTGTGATGTAAGATAACATGCTTCTCATGTCATACCTAATGAAACAATATCTAGAGGATTCGTACAAATGTCTGTGGCAGTGGTGCCTAAGTTCATTAATCACAGCTCCCTTGGAACCACGGACTCTTTCTCGCATGTTTCTATCTTTAGCATTTTTCCTAGAAAAACACAAAGTCTCTTTGTGAATCACTTTTCCTCATCTGAGATTTGGCGTGTGTGTGTGTGTGTGTGTGTGTGTGTGTGTGTATAGTGTGTGTGTGTGTATTTTATCCTTATAAAAATTTTGACAAATTTTGAGGTAAAAAGTGAAGAAATATTTGTAGGGGAAGATTTGAGATTTCTTAAAGTTATGTTTTGGTAGAAGATATAGACTGGGTCACCTTTGCATCTGCATTATGGAATGTAGGAAGGAAACCCACATGATAGAGTAAGAACCTTTCCTGGTATCAGAGAAATAGAGAGCTTCATGTACTGATTCTGACATTTTGTAGGTGTTTCAATTCTGAGCAGTGTTCCACTGAATGGATATATTACATTCACTTGTTGGCGGACATTGGGGCTCTTGCCAATTTTGCTGTGATTTGGAATAAAGCTGCTATGCTCTGAATATTTGTGAACAAGTCTTTGTGGGACATACATTAAATGTTATATGTTAAATTTCTACATTTCGGAGTAGAAAGTTGAGATATTTCCAGGTGGTTTTCCAAATCAGTTTTATCATTTTGTATTTCTACCTGGAGTGTTTGAGAGATCTAGTTGTTCCACATTTTTTCAATACTTTCTCTCTTGTCAGAGTTTTCAGCTGTAGCTTTTCTATCATGCGTGCATTGCTATTTCCCAGGGGTCTTTATTTGCACTTACTTGATGGATAATCATGTGGTGTATCTTTCTATGTGCTTTTAGGTATTCACGTACATTTCTGTAATGTGTGAAGGGCCTGGCCAAATCTTTTGCTCATTTTTTTGGATTATCTTCTTGTTAAGTTGTGAGAGTTCTTTATAAATCCTGGATACAAGTTGTCTTTCAGTATATGTATAGATAATATTGTTCCCCTTTTTGTGACTTGTTTTTCCATTTCTTAGCTGTGTCTTTCAAAGAGCAAATGAAGATTGCTGCTAATAAATTCCATTTTTTCTTTTATTTACATTATTCTTTGTATTTTTTGTATCTTAGGAAATGTTACCCAAGATGGCAAAGGTTTTTCCACATATATTTTCTTAAAAATTTTAAAGTTTGAACACTTATATTTAAATATTATAATCCATTTAGAGTTATTTCTTATATGTGGGAGGTGGTAAGGATTAGTGATTTTTTTTCCCCATACATACATCCAATTGTTCCAGTCCACTTGTTGAAAAGACTCTTATTGCTCCCGTAGAGTTACCTTGGCAACTTTCTTAAATAACTGCATGCATGTGGATCTATTTCTGGGCCTATTTTCTGTTCCATTGATCACTATGCCTATCTTCTTGCCAGCACCACACTGTCTTTTTTACTATATATTTAAAAGTTGTGAAATTAGGCACTGTAAGCTTTATTTGATCAAATTGCTTTAATGATCCTGTCACTTGTACTTCCAGATAATATTTAGAATCAGCTTGTCAATTTCTACAAAATTGGGATTGCTTGCATCTGTAGATCAGTTTGTAGACAACTGCCATCTTCACAATATTGAGTCTTCCAACCCATGAACTAGTGGCGTATCTGTCCACTAATTTAGATATTTTATAATGCAAGCTTTTATAATTTCCAGTGAAGAGATCTTGCTCATGTCTTGTGAATTTTATTCCTACATATTTTATGGGTTTTGATGTTACCATAAATGGAAAATTTTAAATGTCATAATCCTGGGGTTTTTTTGCTACTAGTATATGAAAATGGAATCTACTTTAAAAAATAACTTCATACTCTGTGACTTTGCTGGATTTAATTATTTCTAGGATTTGCTTTGTAGATTCTTTAGAATTTTCTATGTAAAAAAAATCATGTCATCTATAGAAAGAGATAGTTTTGCTTTTCTCCTTTTTGATACTTGTGCTTTTATTTCATTTCTTTTTTTTTAATTTTCTTTCCTCCTTTTCTGTCTTTTTTTTTAATAATATTTTTTTTTTATTATGTTAGTCACCATACAGTACATCCCTGGTTTTTGATGTAAAGTTCCAGGATTCATTAGTTGCGTATAACACCCAGTGCACCCTGCAATACGTGCCCTCCTTACTACTACTAAGGCAGACGCTTAGCAACTGAGCCACCCAGACGCCCCTATTAATTAATTAATTAATTATTATTAATATTATTTTAAGTAAGCTCCACAACTAACATGGGGCTTGGTCTCACAATTCTGAGATAAAGAGTCACATGCTCTACCCACTAAGCCAGCCAGGCACCCCTTAAAAATATTTCTAAGAGCACTAGTGTCTCACTCTGAAAGTTGTGAGTCCTTTAAATGTGATGTTTAAATGCTGCTCAATTTTTGTTATAAAACACTTTCTGGTATTACTTAACTATACTTGATAGAGGCAAATGTGGTGTTTATCTAGCACAACCGCCTTCTTATATTAATTGATGTACAAGTAATTTTGTTAAAGACATTTTCTAAATAGCTTTATGATGAAGAAAATAAATTAAAAATATGCTATTTCCTAATTTTTTCCCAATAGTTTCATATCGGCCTCTTTTCACTTGAAGTTATATTTAGCGATATAAAAAAATATATAAAATAAAATTTCACTTATCCAATAAATAGACATTAAGGAATAGTTTCCATTTAGCATACAGTTAAAACTCCTAGTCCTAAAAGAACTTTAAGAATAAGGAAAGAGAACTAGGTGACAGGAAAATCTCTAGCTTTATCTAGTAGAGAAATCACTGTACTATTTTCTCTGCTTTTCTCTGTTGTTCATATCAAAGCAAAATAAGACATAAAAGTAAAAGAAACCTTTGAAAAGTATGGGAAAATACAAATTATAAAACAGTAAATAAAGCTGATATAGCACACCAGATTAATAGCCTGGAGGAAATCAACAACAATAATATGCATTGATTCAAAAAGCATTTCAAAAATTCTATACTTATAAAAAAAAAGTGTAGAGATTTAGCACTTAAGGAGCCTGTAAGTAACATCTAGATTGGAAGGCAAAAGAAACATTGTCATGATTTGCAGTTTATGATTTTCCTCATCAGATCTCCAAAAGGATAGATTTGAAATCTTCTACAGCTAATAAGAGGCGTCAGAAATAATGTGAACAACATATAAAAATCTGTGCTCCTATGCCCAGAAGTAACCAATTAAAGTATATAAATTTAAAATGCCCTCATTCATAATAATATCAAAACTCTTAAGTTACATAGAAAAATAATAAAACATATGCAAAATCCGTATGATAAAAGTAATAAAATATTTTGAGATATAGAAAGGTCCTGAATATATGGAGAAATAAATAATCCTTACGATTTGGAAAGCCGGTATCAAGATATCAGTTCTCTCCAAAATGATACATACATTCAAGGCTATCCCAGTGAAAATTTCACCAAGAATTTTATGGAAAACTACAAATTGGTTCTAAAATACATGTGGAAGGGTAAAGAGCAAAGAACTACCCAAGAAAATTTTGAAGGTGAAATAATACCGACTTGCTCACTCAGATGTCATCTGGTTATTAAACTATAGTTAAAGGCGTGGTCTTGGTAAAATAGAAAAATGTATCAATGTACAGGATTAGAGTGCCCTGAAACAACAAACACACCCATGTGGGAATTTGGTAAGTAGAACAAGTGGCAATGGAAACAGTGAACAAAAATAGGGATTGATACCACAATCTAGTTGTAAAAGTTGGCTATCTATAAGGGAAAAGTTCAAATTGGATGCTTGTTTCCAACTATAAACCAAAGAACACTTGAGGCAAAAAATAAGGAACACATACATATAATTATCTTTTGGGAGAAAACAATAAAATAACTTTATCATCTCAGAATAGAATATGATTCCTTAAGTAGAATATTGAACATTAAGAGCATAAATTTTAAGGTTGAGGATGTGTATGTTTGACTACATTAGAAAGTATTACCACTGTTTTATCCTATTTTCAATGATGAGAGTATAATGGAATGGGGTACCATACATGAGCTAAGATGAATATACTTTTTAAAAAAGATTTATTTATTTATTAGAGAAAGAGCATGAGTGGGGGGAGAGGAAAAGGGAGAAGCGGGCTCCCCGCGGGGCTTGATCCCAGCACCTCAGGATCATGACCTGAGCTGAAGGCCGACACTTAACTGACTGAGCCACTCAGCTACCCATAAAAATGAATATACTTGATTTATACCTATACCATCAACAGATCTATGGAACATAATATTGAATAAAAAATTTCAGAATGATGGGAACATTTTAATGCTTTTATGTTGTTTCTAAAATAAAACTTAGATGTTCTCAGATGGCAAGGATTCACACCCATTTTCAGACATTGTGGCCTCTGGCAATGGGAGGAGTAGGTTGAGGATAGTAAGTGAAAAGTTGACAATGGGACCAATTATCTGACATGTTTTATTTTTTAAAAAGACTAATACATAAATTGGAAAGAAAATGACAGCACATTGACGAGTCTTAATGCATGCAGGTTCATGGGCATTTGTTAAATTTGTCTGTGTACATTTTTTTCATTCTTGGAATATTTAGTAATATGACATGAAAATATTATCCTTGGTATAGAGAAAGAAAGAATGGAGTGTACCAAAAGAATGATTCCAAAATAATCCTAATACCAGAACCTGAAAAGAATATAAAAAGGAAACAGTAGCACATGGGTGTCTATGCAAAACATCTTCAAGTGATAGCAAATAAAATACGAAGTACATCATAAGACCATTACGGCCCACTAAAGGGGACGTTTCTTCCAGAAATACAAATTCACTTCAATATTAGGAAATTATAAATACGATATACCATGGTGAGCTTCTAAAATGAGAAAGAAAAAATCCTCTTTATTTCAGAAGATAGTGAAAGAACAGTAAGTTAATCATTCACCCTCCTCCATTCCTGATTTAAAAATAATAAAATTAAATAAATCCTTGTTAAAATTGATGTAAGTGTTCTTATTTAAAAATATTTTCCTTTTTCAAATATTTCCAGAGAGGATTCATAGATATTTTAAAATATTAAGAATAATAAAATAAATGCTTGTATGTAAACTTTCTAGTTTTTTAAAAAAGGTTTATTTGCATATTTTAATACAATTGATTTACATAGCTCAAACTAAAAGTCAACATCATGCTTAATTATAAAAAAAATAAAGCATTTTTTGTAAAATTCAGGAATTGGACAATATCCCTCTCAACAGTTTTATTTAAAATTGTTTAGTAGTAATGAAAGAAGTATACATATTAGAAAGTAAATTGTAGATATTAGACAAGAGGAAACAGGAGCCATTCTTTATTTGTAGATTGTGTGATTATATTCTTAGAAACCTTCAAAAGTGAAATGAAAGCCTATTTGAAATAGTAAGAAAATTCAGTTACTAATTTAAAAAATTAATATGTACAAATTATCAGGTTAAATTTTATTTATCTGCTTAAAATATATAATGGGAGAAATTATTAAGTTTAGAATAGTAAAAAAATCAGCAGAAAATACACATTATCTACAAAAATAAAACTTTCACACGGTATAAAATGTTTTTAGTAATAGGTAAAACAATATTGCTTTGAGAAAGATTCAGTATTTAAGATGCAATAATTTGCCTCTTCTAAGTTGATGTTAATAGTGACTTTTTCAAGCGCTTACAAGCGCTAACAGCTGATAAACACGAATTATCTTATTTCATCCTCTGGACCACCTGTGCATTGGAAAAGAAAGTAAGGGTCAAGTTTTGAAATCACTCTTTCTCTTGCCTCATGTTGTAATTATCATGGGTTTTTTTCTTATTTGTCCAAATTTGCTTGTTCCTTGGAGGTAGCTCCCATGACCATTGTCACATAGAAACTTGGACTCAAACCCAAGCTCTTGCTTGTCCTTCTGTGGGACAGGGTCACAAATCCAAGGCTGACAGCAACTGGGCAGGTAAAGTACATACCTGGTCTGATGCAGGAACTTCTAGCCCATCATTTCCTTGTGTCCATCCGGCTTCAAAATTGGAACAATTTAAGATTTTTAAAGAAACTTTGGCTACCTGAAGTTTTTATCTGAAATATTTGGATTTTTAAACATTGGCAGCCAATTTATGTTGGCAAAATTTGGTCTGTGGCCTGACTCTAAGACCTTGGATTTTTCCATTCTACTTTCCTAAATTCTGGTAAATCTCAGAGCAAAAAACTGAATACAGTTGATGGGGTGATGGGATTTCCAGGTATGAGGCTACCATATTGTGTACTTCAGAGTGTGACTGGCCTGCTCATTTCTCTATCTTCCTCATCCTGCTGCCAATTGTAAAACTTCATCGTGTGTGTGTGTGTGTGTGTGTGTGTGTGTGTGTGTGAACCTGTCTGCAACTGTTCCTAAAAGCTGCTGTAGGGAGACTGTCCTGGATTTAATTCCCTTAAGTCAATATAAAGGATTTTAAGATCACTCCCGTACTGATTTTTCAAGCAGTGATTTTGTCTTTTCTTCCAATCAGGTATTTTTAGTCACTGTCTGGAATTTCGAACTGTATATGGTCCCCCTGGCGTTGTTGTTACTCTTCATCTACAATTTCATCACACCCACAAAAGGGAAGGTTGGCAGCATCCAGGACAGCCAGGTGAGCAAAGAGTCCGGTAATTGTAACATTTGACTAGAGAAAAATGGGTGAACAACGACAAACCACCACCAAATCGTGACCCAAGTCCGCTTGGTTTGAGACGTGAGGAGGAACACTGCACATACATTTATGTGACAGTGGGGATCTTTTATTGGATATAACCCAAAATTATCCTTCTATGTTATGTTCCTGAGACTTGGCCTACATTCTTAGCATGAAGAGAGCCCCCTGGTGCTTGGTTATCTTTACCGTGGAGGCAGCATATTTCATTGTGTGGCCGTCTGGTTATCTGTAAGGTTCCTATGAATAACATTCTCAACCACTGAAAAAAACCCTTTGTATCTCCTTGAGCTCCTTCAGGGCACAGAAAGCATCTGCGAGGCTTCCTTCGGCCTCTCCACCCAGACATCCTGTGCGGTATTCACCTCTAGCCTGAAGCCTTCAGAGGTTTGCCAATCAGAGAGTGGGTGGGCAGGGACAGCTCAATTTTTGGGTGCCCAAGTCCTGAAAATCTCAAGCTTCCCATGGTCTTGAAGGAAGCAAAAGCAAGACATCGCCTAGCATCTACTTTTCTTTTTTTTTTTTTTTAAAGATTTTATTTATTTATTAGACAGAGATAGAGACAGTCAGCGAGAGAGGGAACACAAGCAGGGGGAGTGGGAGAGGAAGAAGCAGGCTCATAGCAGAAGAGCCTGATGTGGGGCTCGATCCCATAACGCAGAGGTCACGCCCTGAGCCGAAGGCAGACGCTTAACCGCTGTGCCACCCAGGCGCCCCTAGCATCTGCTTTTCATACTTCCTCTCTGACTCAGCTTCCCCTTTTCCACTTATCCGAGGAGAAGCCCAGAAGATCTTTTCCTGGTCTGAGTGAACAAGAACTTGTATTTGTAGACTTGCTTTATGGCATCATCTTGGAATTCCAGATTCAAGAAACAAATTTTTAAAACAAAAATCTAAGATTTGGAGACTTGATAATAGAGGACCTTCATATTGGGTTTCTCAAGACACAAAAGCTGACTATCTTCACCCATTTTTCCGTACGATGCTATTATTCAAAAAAATCTCTGAAATAATGGATCTGAAAGGGATGTTCGGGTATCCTTTGGGGGTAGAAGGGAAATAGAGAAAATGAGTTTTTTGGCAGGGTGTAAAAACCTCAAGCAAATTCAAAATTCTATTCTGTTTGATATTTGATTGTTGAACGCTGTAGGCATGGACATATATCAATAATGAGGGATATAACAATGCTAGAACCAACTAATAAATAAAGAGCTTTTAAGTACAGGATTGTTTAAGGACTAAGTTGCCCACAGATATGGATGATGGAAATTTTCACAGAGAAACATCTTTAGTAAAAAATGCTGTCAACTAACACTTTTACAATTTTTTATCAGATTTTAGCTTTCCAGCTATATATATGATGTGTATGCATTTGTAGGCAGGGATATACACATGTATTTATGGGTACATAAGAATACTTAAAGGCATGTGCTTACAAATGTGTGTATGCGTGTGTGTGTGAATAAAATCTTTTTAATTTACAGAACGCTTTCAAATTCATTTCCTATTTTAATCTTGGTAACACAACCATGAAGGAGGCAAGAATTACTATTTCTATTTTATGCTTGAGTAAAGTAAGGCCCAGAGTGGCAAGCTGATTTGCCCAAGGTTACCCAGCAGGACGTGTTTGAACAGTGTCCCAAGCTGAAGACTTTGTCCCAAGCTGGGCTTCTCACTCCTAATTACAATGTTCTTCCTCCCACAACGTGTTTTTATTATGTGTGTTGTTACCCATTTGCTTTCATGAAACGTGTGCTACCAACGGTGAATAGGTGAGTTCTCTGGCATCCATGGAGTGTGACACACAGTGCTCACTGCAGCGCATGGGAATTCTGGGAGGTAATGGAGTACCAGTCTTGGAGAAATTGCTTGGTAACCGCTCAGTGGTTTTATGGAGTATAGCAGAGTATTCTCTGGATACTTCTGGGTTCCTCTTTCTTTAAGAACGTGATATTGACAATTCTGTTTACTACTGGAAAGACGGCATCTAAAAGCATGCCTGAGCTTTGCAAGGCGGTTGAGCAGAATGGTAAGCATTCAGGCTGCAAACAGACTCTGGTTTTCTAATACTCAGCATTCTGTCTGAGCTACTAACCTCCTCCTGGACTGCGTTGGCTTTTAAAACTGAGGACGTCAGAGGGGAGGTGGGTGGGGGATTGGGATAGGCCGGTGATGGGTAGGAAGGAGGGCATGTATTCCATGGTGCACTGGGTGTTATACACAAGTAATGAATCATGGAACTTTACATCAAAAACTAGGGATGTATTGTATGGTGACTAACATAACCTAATAAAAAATTATTATAAAAAAAAATAAAAATAGGGGCGCCTGGGTGGCACAGCAGTTAAGCGTCTGCCTTCGGCTCAGGGCGTGATCCCGGCGTTATGGGATCGAGCCCCACATCAGGCTCCTCTGCTATGAGCCTGCTTCTTCCTCTCCCACTCCCCCTGCTTGTGTTCCCTCTCTCGCTGGCTGTCTCTCTCTCTGTCAAATAAATAAATAAAATCTTTAAAAAAAATAATAATAAAAATAAATAAATAAATAAAATGTCCCCCAGACACTGAGAAAGAAGGTGAGTCCTGTGTAGGATACACAGTTCTATATACTATTTATTGTCTGTATTACATGTATTCAGATCCCTTCTGTACTTTGACTGTCATATGCTTATGAGAATTAAAGTTTTGCATTACTGTAAATAAATAAATAATAAATAAATAAATAAATAAATAAATAAATAAATAAATATTGCAGTGATACAATTAAAAGTTACCTGGTAAATAGTCAAGATTTCTAAACCAGTCTGAACAAGCCCATTCACAGTACCTGGTGCTTCGCCCCCCAAACGAAAACCAGGTGCCCGTTAGTGGCCATCAGAGCCTGAGTTGGCTTCTCGCACCTGCCCCTGCCCCCCTCCCCGAATCCCAAGGAAAACAATAATAATGCTCAGAAACCTGTAACTTATTCTTGAGATTGATTATATTCAGACTAATGCATTTCCTACTGTCTAATGTTTCAGTAATGGCCCCAAAGGAAAAGAGCAGTCATTATAACAATGAGCCTCGCACAAACCCAGTATGGTGTTCTCAGCCTTAACATAGCAGTTGGCTCATTTGTCAGAATAAGAACAAACTGTTTACAGAAAGTGCAGCCCGGCAGTGCATTTTTAAAGCTGGATGCCTTCAAAGGGCACTCGCCTAATCGCTTTATTTATAGTTAAGCTTTATGTAGATTATGCATATTGTGTATAGTCTTGCCACCCTGTCCCTGAACTTTAAAAGCATTGTTTTTTAAGAGGTTATAATGTATTTAAAAACCACCAGTGCTTCAATTATGTAGAAAAAACGTAAAAAGTGTATATGGGTTTAATTTGCATTGAGTAATTTCAGGGGATGTTATATTAACAAATGGTGTTTTTTTTCCCTTTCAGGAGACCACAGACTTAGAGGAAGAGGACGATGAAGATGACAAGGTGAGTGTGCTCAGGGAATCTCAGGAACGGGGTGTGTTAACGTTGTCAGCAGAAAGCGCTTTTCTGGTTGACTCAAACCGTATTTTTTTTTTTTTTTTTAGTACTATGGAGTGTTCGGCATAGTAATATTTTTGTAATTTATAAAGGGTGTCACTTTTTAGAGATCTTATTAAGTGAGGATAAAAGGGGGTAACATATAAGGAATTACCGAAATATTATAAAAAGCGTACCTTCATGCAAGCAAAGATCGCTAGAGCCTGCCCCTTGGTGGATAAAAGGTAGATAAAAGGTAGTCGAGGAAGTCAAAAGTGAATCAAGGAAAATTGCTGTTCCTTTAGGTCCCGTCTGCGCTGTGTGGGGTGGTCACCCACTTCAGAGCCTGTCAGTTTCCCAGCTGTTGCTGGCAGTGTTTTCAGCTATATGTCTGTGTACATCTGTCCTTTTTCTTCTCCTGGGAGAATCTCTCAAATCTGCTGCTTTTGTTGTCATTACGCTTTCAGACAAACCTTCTGGAATAAAATGAAAAAAAGTGGAAATGCCAAACGAGATGCTACCAGCTTAATGGACTTCCAGCCCCTAGAACCTGTGGGTGTATGGGGTCTGTGATAGCTGTGGCCAGGAGGCTTGCAGGAGGGGAAAAGGGCAAAAGGGGGGATCTTAAGAGTTAAGTACCCAATATAAAATGCCCAGAAAATAGCAATGAATTTAAAAAACACTGGCTCTATGACACAAGCAGTCCTAAAATTAATTGGGTGAGCCAGATGGTTTTGCCCATTTGAAGCAAATTGGGTGGATTACAAAGCGAATCTTATTTGTTGTGCTAAAATGATCATTAATAGCGAAATAATAAAATAAAGTATAATATTTTTTAAAAATGGAATTGACTCTTTCCAGAATAAGGTCACACAGATGCAGCTTTCTTCCTGAGGAATCGATGTGAGCTGCTTCTGAGCAATGTAACTCCTTGAGCATGAAAAATAATCATAGCCAAGCTAACCTGCATGATGATGGAATGTTTTACCACAAGAAGCACAAGTATTAATGAAATTATTTTAAACCTTTATCAGGCAAAATTCTAAATTTTATGTACCAAGGCTTAAAGTGAGGAAGATTTTTTTTCTGCTTGGCTATGTCTGTTAAAATGAGCCCTCTGTAGAGGGCCTCATCTGTCCTTTAGAGATCATTGTGACCATGTGTTTTTGGCCCATCTGATAAAGGAGAGCATCCAACAAGAAGGAAATGAATGAAAAAGTGGTGTGAACCGGCAAGCAACAAATTCAGGCCATGGAGTATAGACCAGTGGTTGTCACAAGCCAGCCTTTTAGTGAGGTGCCTCAAGGACTGTCTGGGGGTCTCAGAGTCTGGAAGGAGAGCCGGTTAGGCTGTGCTTTAAGCCTTCCTGGGCAAGGATGGCTGAGCTGGAACCATAACACCTACATGGAAGAGCTTTAGAGCTCCTGTGTTTATCCGAGGATTGTCGTCCCCACGACACATGCGCCAAACCTGCTACACACAGGCCATTGGCATCTGGCTGTTCCTCATTTCCCTCAGGGCAATGCCGTTCTTGACATACTTCAATTGTAGCATTTTCATAGGGCCTTTAGCAGCCATGGCATGGCCATGTTTATTTGCTCCCTCAATTTTATAGGTCTATGAAATCATCCAGATAAATAAATCTAAAATGAAATTTTGACTTCTATTTATACCTCTTTCTGCTTAAGCAACCCTTCTGCTGTTTGGGAGACTGGTGAACTTTGCAGTTCTTATCCGTATCTTTGCAATGTCACATCTCTGAGAGATTTATAAAGCATAGAGGGATTTTCAACTTTAAGACTTCTGGAGCCCACATCATCCCAGTATATATTACAGTCCATCATTTCTTCTCCACGTAGAGCAGACTCAATGACCGAGATGTGCTCGTCATGGACCTCCACACACAACCACTGGGACAACTGCGCTCCTTCTTGTGCTGTGCTGGAGGGCTTACCCACAGAACCCTCCTGGCTTCTGTTGCATGTTAGACATGACAGACCCTGCCTCTGGGAACTGTAACACACCCAGTGAGCGATGAGCTGTTTACAAATTATAAACACACAGTCCTTTCCTTCCAAGCCAGAAGAAGAAAGGAAACTCCTTTCCATCCAAACTATCCATCTCGAAAGTGACACTCCTTAATTGCCAGCGCCCCTTCCCACCAAATACCATCACAGGCGACTGTGGAAGATGAAAGCACGACAGGACACCCCCCCGCCCAGCCCAGCTTCCTCGGGGGATAGATGCATTCTGTATATTCTGCAAGTCTCTAATGCACAGACCACGACGCGGTCTGGGGTCTGTCATACTTTTATTGTCTGGAAGGGGGGGTTGTTGTAAAATGACATCACTGTAGCCTCTTGCTCCTTTTCATTGTCGGAAGTCCATGGTGGTGACCCGTGTGAGAAGCCAAATTAGATTGCACAATTGTGTGCCTGTGTGTGTGTCTAGACTTTCAGATATAATATAGAACCTTCAGGTAACTACTTTCTTGGCTTTTAGGAAACTAATTGTACAAACTAAACTTTGAAGAGAGGAAATCTTTTTCTTATTCCTGATGGCCCACGCAAGAAATTGCTTGTTACAAGTGTAGTTTGCGGGAGACCCCTGAACAAACAGATAATGTCTAAGTTCAGCCAACAGCAATCAGCTGACATTTCCTATTTGTATTAGACTCCAAATGTGGAATTCTTCTATGTGGACCTTATTTGAACGGATGGATTACAATGAAAATTGCATTAATTTTCTGCACAGTAAAGGTCAGTAATTGAAGCATGAACCAAGAAACTATTGTGTAAAATGCTGTATCCCATACTTAGGAAAGGTCACGCAAAGCAATAATATCTTGTTTTCATTGCAGAAGGTATAAATACTTGCATTAGAGTTTCTTTCTTTTTCCAGCCCAACAAATGCTTACATAGAATATTTTAGCATTTAGTATTAACATCACCAAGAAGAAATCATAAGGGCATGTAATAAAAAAAAAATCCTGTCTATTGCTATATCATAAGGAAACTGAGCTGTAATGTCAGCATTGTGAGTTGGCGTGTCTTTAACTCAGCTGTCAGAAATAGGACTTGAATGATCTGTTCGAGGGTGATCAATGAGTGCACAATTGCCTTGCAGTGTTTGGGGAGGGAAATTGCCCTTCTGTGTCAATTGTGGGCAAAAAACAGATTGGATGTTTTTCTTAAGAAAGTAAACATCTAATATATTTTTGTGGATCAGTGGTAGAACATTTTATCACGAAAGGGTACAAATGAATATTATATCTCTATGCTCTTATCACAAATTAGGATGTCATCATTAAAACTTAAGTACATTTTAAACCATCAAGTTCAGTGTTTAACACGGTTTCCGTCCTGCAAACTGGTTAGTCCACTCGTCGCAGGCAGAACCTTCTTAGGGAGAGAAGCATGTGGCCTATGTATTTCGAAGGAGTTCTCGCTGTAATATAACGTGGATAGTCCTTTGGGTGAGTGGGCTAGGCCCATGATGCCTCATTCCCTGTGTTTTCTAATTCCAGAGAAAGAAGATGATCTAAAGTGTCCCAACCAGGGGAGACCATCATGCTTGGAGGGAGCTTTTTCTTACAATCTCATCATGAGAGCAGTTTTGCTTATGATTCCTTTGCACCTTCTTAAGAATGTCCCAAACACAGCAAATTAGTTTGATTAGTGACTTTTTAACCTATTGACAGAGCAGTGGTACTTTAAAATGATAAAGTGTGATATTTTAAAGAAAATACAAAGTCAGTATCTTTGAAAGGTTAGCAGTAGTTGAATACACACACACACACACACACACACACACACACACACACTTTCAGAGCATATGCAATCTGTATACAGGGCATATTGTAGAGGGCGTGTTTAAGGAAAACTTTCAGGGGGGTGCCTAAGTGCCTCAGTTGGTTAAGCATCTGCCTTTGGCTCAGGTCATGATCTCGGGGTCCTGGCATCGAGTTCCACTTGGGCTCCCTGCTCGCAGAGACCCTGCTTCTCCCTCTCCTCCCTGCTCCTGCTCTCTCCCATTATCTCTCTCTCTCAAATAAATACATAAAATCTTAAAAAAAAAAAGATGACTTTCATGGAAATAAAGTAAACGGTTGCTCTGATTTAACTCCTTTTAATTTGATTTAATGTGATTTTTAGTGATGAAGTGATTTAATTGCTACCATTTCTACCATACCATCTTACTTTCAAGACTTTAATATTAGAATGGATTCTAGCCAATTCTTAATTGTCAGTTTATGCATGTTTTGAATGAGAAGGGATTGGCTTCCCCATTTCCCACAGTCTTTTCTCTGACACATTGACTTGCTCAATTTTTTCTTTTAAAACTGAAGCCCCCATTCTGAAAAAATTTGTTGGCTTTACTACCTTTTGAAGTCATCCAGAAATGTTACTAATCTGACCTTTTGGACCATTATTCATCCGACTAGTATCTGGCTCACTAATATTCCTAGTACTTGTGTATTTTCTTTGTGATTTCTATTGTAAGGATTATACGTGGTGTATTATTCCCAAATATTGTGAAATATGGTATGCCAGACTAGAAATTAGATGGATTGTCTATCCTTCTATTAGTTTATGTGCACTGTCCAACAGAATACAGTCAGAGGCTCTGGTTTTGTGGACTACTGTGTCTAGATGTTTAATTTCTCGTTGCCTAAAATGTTTACATCATGGTAATGTAGAATGCATTGGGCATTGTATCTCCATTATCCACAAGTCATTGTTTTTCTGAGGGTAGTGTTCCTTTTGTCTTTCTTAATGAAACCCCCTCTGTTCCCTGGTGGTTGGCCCTAAATCCCGATTATCCAGTGAGTTTACAAGGTAATTGATAGTTGAAGACCCCTCTTTTTTCCTCAAGGGAAAAGTAATAATTTAAAATAAGTAATAAAGGACACAAAAGTAATAATATAAAACAAGATTATTTTGAATATAAGCTAAATAATTATATTTATAAAAATATTATTAGTAAAGGGTTTATAATTTACATCCTGTTTCTATGTACTTTAGCTCATCCAGTGCTCAGACCATTAAATTTGATACTATTTCCCCCATCTATAAATTAAGAGAAATTAACTAGGTAGGATAGTAGCAAAACTCAAATCCAGTTCTTCTGACCTAAATCAGATTTATTTTGGACCATGCCACACTGTCATGAAGGAACCATGTCATTAATTTTTTGGCTCATTTTTCTGCATTGTTAAGTATTTATGGAGTGTTTTCTCCCTCTCTGAGCCTCTGTAGGTACAAAGATTCAAACTATAAACATGGTCCTCTAAGTAAATAATCAGAGTATAGGGTGGTTGCTACTTTCGGTGAAGTTTGTACACTAGGTTGGGCAGTGGAGAGGAAGTGTGTGTGTGTGAATCAGGAACTCTGAAGGAGGTGATGTTGGAGCTGAGTCTTAGGGTAATAAGAATTGTTGCACTGCTCGATCATATTAATGTTCTATCTTGCACCCCTCTCACTCCCTACCTCAAAGGAAACTAAAGGACATACGCAGTAAAATCCGCAACTGCAACTGATTGTGTGACTACTTACAGTAGTTACAGAGAACTACCTCCAGTACTTACAGAAAACCACTAGCCCTGTTTGCCTGAGTGGGGGGAGCAGTGGGCACGCATGCATCTGTCAATCGGCTCAGAGAAACCGACGTTCCTGAGGTCTAAATGCCAAATAATTATTGTAGACCGTTTCCAGTTTTTCATTTGTGTTTTATCAGCGTCATCTTCTTGATGTTGTTCATTCTTTCACGTTTTTCAACCCTTCCCTGTAATACAGATGAGATTCTTGTTGCAAGCCAAGAAAACATGTTGGTAAATACCAGTCAGCGTGGAGGCGCTTTCTGTAATGAACAGAGCAGTTTAAAAAACACTTAGAAATGATATTGATTGAAAATCTGTTTTATATTCATTTCCCTAAGCAAAAGTATCCTTGAGACGGAAGTGCGCTCCTGAAAAAGTACAGAATTTTACCCCCACTGAAAGAGCATACGCCGTGGAGTTGACTGTGTGTGTGGGCCTGCGCATGCGTAGGTGAAAGCGCACGGGCGCACACGCACATCCCCCTCATCTCATGGGAGGAAGCCCTAAAGACCTTTCCCAGTGCAGTAAGCCAGGCTTCCCAAAGAACAGATTTTAATCTCATCTATCAGAAATATTGCTTTTTATTCTTTGTTATGACAGATCCTGAGGTTTTGGGTTTGTTGTTGTTGTTGTGTGTTTTCCATGCTAAATTCCACTCAATCTATTTCTGGCGTTTATAATTCTTCAAGTTTTCAAATTATGGGCTTTTAATATTCCATTGGATAAAACAGACCAAACATACTACCATTGAAAGTCCAAAGTTATATTTCTGTGTCTTTGCTCTAGAGGGCCAAAATGATTGGAAAGATCTTGAGACAGAATTTTGCATTGATCCCCTTCGGGAATGCTTCCCATCCTGTGACAAATACTAGTCAAGTTTTAAACACATCGAGAAGGATTTTTTCTGACATGGTCCATTTTTGGGACTGCCCCCCCGGTTTTGCTTAGGTACTTAATAGAGAAATGAGGATTTTTCCTAAATCAGAACATGTGGGAAAGATTTAAAGGAACATACTGATTATATAATTAATTCTGAGTTGTAAATTCATTTTGATGGTGTGAATTCTCTCCCAGAGGCTCCAAGCTGGTTTATTACACCTCCAGTGCTTTAGTCATTGGAGCCGTGGGGGTGGCAATAAGGCCTGAAGAAGGATGGATTTGCCTCCTGATTTATTTTTGGTTTTGCTTATAAAGAAAGCACATGATTTGTTCTTAATTCGACTGCTTTACAAACTTAGCCAAAAGACTCGGGTTTATTTTTCTCACATTTTATAAATGAACGGACAATGAAGAAAATGGTGATCTTGTTGCATCCATCTCTATATAATAACATATATTTTTAGGTTGTAGAGATGGCATTTGTCATCATTATTCTTACAAGGAGTTCCAGTTTTTCATGGTATATGAGAAAACAAAGGAACCTAATGAAACTGGAATTCTGTATCTGAAAAGTTCCACGCTCTCATCTCTTCCATTATATTGTGATCCAGGCTTTATCACGAAGTGGACCCTAAATCACGTGAATTGACTTATACGCCCTGCTGGTTTTTCAAGTTTGTAATAAGAAGTAACATCCATTCTTTCTCAAATGTAGGGCTCTGAGAGTGCGGTGCGTGGTTGGTCACAATTTTTTTGTGCATTTGTTTAATCACACCAGTGGCTACCAGTCTTCCACTCTTTTTATTACACATTTCCCTCTATAATTCAGAAGCCTCCTATGTTAAGGAAACACACAAGCACATGTGATAACAGTTCTGTCTTTCTGAATGGATCTCTGTTACTCTTCCCAGGCAATTTGGTAGCAGCAGCAGATGTAATGTTGTGTTTGCTAAACTGTTATCACCACATTCCGTGGTTCAATCTGAGACGTGTAAATAAAGCCAGCATGATGCAGATAAAACTGCCAGATGATCTTTCGTACAACTCAGGGCAACATGAGTAGACTTGTCTTGGAAGATCATTGCTTTTGAAGCTTAAATTAACCCCAGCATTCTCTCAACTAGATCGAGTTTATTCATTCTTTTATCTCTTTGCATTCTCGAAAGGAAGGGACTTATGTTTATGAAGTGCCTAGATATCTTTACATATCTTATGATACGAGCGATATTTAATTCTTCAAACACTCAGTCGGGAAAGGATTAGGCTCTCCCTTTTCCCAGATAGCAAAATCAGGATTCAGAACGGGTAAAGAATTTGCCATGATCACAAAAACTGGTAGAAGACGAGACAGAGTTGAACCCAGTTCTCTCTGCCCCCTAGCCTGTTATTTACACAATGTGTAGGCCTGGGTAGAGTTGGTAAGTCTCATGGTTGGTTGGTCTGTTTGTTTTTCACGTGTTGGTGCAAACAATCCCCGGTTACCCCAGCTCTTAACTATAAGAATGGAAAGAAATGTTTTGGAAATATTTTCAAAAGGCATCCTTTAGCATACACTCTCATGAGTATTGGGCAAAATAATGCTGGAAAGAAAGAGCAGATGGCAATATGTAACTGAATGAAGTATCTCAAAATTATATATTCGATGGTATGGAAAGAGAACAGAAACCCATAGATATCAAAGAAGCAAATGCCAAAAAGGACAAGTGTTGAATGCCTACCTTGAAAGAACAAGAACAAGAGCTGAATGCCTACCTTGTGAAATGTCCACTAGACATTTAAGGGGCTTTTTTTTTTTTTTAAGGGACTCTTTGTAATGGAGATACACTTACTCTAGTGTTCTGGACTGGAATCCTATGCCACATGTCCCTGTTTGCCCAGAAAATTTCCATTTACTGTTTCCTCCCCATTTTGTTTAAATACTAGGTATTGTAGTTAATATTTCCATTCAAATACACTGGGATAAGTTGCTTAGGCTTGCCATTTGTGCCTTCTGCTTCTGCTGTGGTTTTTACTAGCAGCCCGGGGTTGCACGTGCAGTGACCAGAGATCTCACTGATACCAGGTTAAATCCAACCAACAATCAGGGATAACCCATCTATTTTCCTGACACTTTTCAGGGGCTAAGTCACTAAAACCTAGCTTTAAAAGAAAGCTTTTGGGTGGTCACTGACAAAACAAAGTACTCTCAGATGCGTTCACACTTCTTGTCTCAAGTGGTGATGGAGAAGTCTTTGATGCTCCCCACCCCCCACTCCCAGTGAGTCACGTGGCATACCAGCCTGTTGGGGCATGGCTATTGCCAAATCTGTGCAATGCATAAAGCCTCCAAACTGCCAGTTCTAGTGGGGTTAGTGGGAAAGATGAAAATTATAGGGTGAGTATATGTTAAATATATGCAAAATTTCAACAGTCCTATGGATAAGAGAATAAAAAGTAGTCAGAACACTTTTACTATAATGTTTTGTTTCACTCATTCCAGTGAGTAAATCTGAACTTACTTTTTTTTTTGCTGTTTGATAAAGCTTTCTCAATGAGTAAATAATAAAGTCAGAGTTCATGTTTAAGAAGTAATCAAGTAATGATATTCTATTTGTCAAGGTAACTATTGATGAGCTAACTGACAGATGTGTCTGTCTGAGCTAACTGACAGATTTCTTGTCTATCCCCTGGGGCCATGGTCATATCATCTGTGTATGTAAACTTAAGTTGCAAATCTGCTAAAGAGCCTTCAACAGTTAGGAGTTACTTTAAGAAGACCATTTCTGGAAACATGCTTTTATTTACATAGCTGAAAAGTTGTGTTTACGTATCCGTCTGTGGAGTATGACTTTTCTTTTAGATCAAATGACTATTCTGCACTTGTTCTGATTTTCCATTCCAAGGTTTCATTGTACATGTATGAAAAATGGCAAGGTAGCCGTGAATATGTTGACTCCAATAGCACCAACATATGACAACTCTTGGGCAGAGTCAAATGGTGGCATCGAGCGATTCAAACAGAATATCAAATAAGCTAATTCTAAAATTATTTTGATTTTTTTCAACCAATATATGGAACCAAAACAAAGCTTTTCTAGTTAGTTTTACAAATGATAAAATCTCTGACATCAGGAATGCCAGTGTAAAGTTAGTCGAAACATTTAGCATTGGGGATTATTTAATTTTGTACGGATAGTATAAATGCAAACTTTGATGGAGGACAGCATCATGGCTAATAAGATATTCTTACTAAATGAAGGCATCTATGAGGCAGAAATGTACTTGGTTTTGGCCACAGTGCCCCGATTATCCATGAGTGTGTACAGACAAACGATAATGCTCCATTGATTGAATTAGAAGCTGTCCTGTCCACACTTATAAATATCTTATATATACAGTGATGGATAGCAATGACAAAGTTTTTGTGACAAAGAGATTTCAAATATAAAAAATGCACTTTAGTGTGGCAATGTGTACTCTGTTTTTTGCTTCTGGTCATCAGTTTGATTTTAGGAATGTCTGAACATTTGAAGAGCTCTTGGTCAACTTAAACATTTCCCAGAGCTATTGAATGCTTGTGGAAAAAGAAATCTCGAAAGTTTTTGTTGCATTTGGGTCATAATCATTTGGAAATTTTTAATCAGAATCTTCGATGACTGAAATGCTAAGTAACTTTGTCTTTGAAAGCTTTAGTGAGTGGAAGTGAATGTTAACAGAACTGGCAAAAAAAGACACTGCATTTTTTTTTCACAAAAACAAGGAATATTTGGCACAAAGTAAACTATGAGGTCAAATGCCGTGCACGGTTCAATATTTAATTTTGAAGTTACCCTTTGGGATATCTCAATTTGTGGAAAAAACTTTTGACTTTTAATGGAATAAATATCTATTTTACCTAAGAATGGAAGGAAACTGAGAAGCCATTTATTTATAAGCATGAATTTTGTGAAACATTCAAAGGAATTACACATACAACTTACTTGAAGGTTTGTCCTGAAAAATGTATGAGAGAGAAAGTTCTTATGAATGGATACAAAAATGCAGTGCCTTTGAAAATATTTGGGCTAAAATATGTATGGATCTCAACATTTAAAAATTAAAATTGATAATGATTTTCTCCATGTAACACATTTTTTTTGGTGTGAGATTTCAAGGTACCTCAGTGCGTGTAGAGAGAGTATTTTCATAATTAAAATTATGATCCACAGTAGAGTCAATTAAAGGTGTCAATTTAATGACTATTAAGTGCAACTCTGAAGATGATTAAGAACAATTTTCTGAAATATATATTAAAAGATGGTATTAAAAAGTACATTCTTTTGAAAAGTACCCTGACCTGGGATTATAAACATATATAACTAGGAAACCAGTTAAATATGTGAATCTTTAGCACAAATAATCATTCTTTATGTATCATTTAAAAATGTCCGGATAACATAAATAAGTTTCATTTTAATATACATAAAATCTTTAAAATTTTTTGAAGTAATGTATTTATAAAAATAAAATGAAATAATTATGTGGATCCACTAATATGATAAAATCAAGTTGATAGTTGATAAATATTTCAAAAATTATATAATTCTGGTTACTTTTACTCTTCAAAGTGTAGGGATTTAGTTGATAAATTACTGTCTTGTTGCCCTAGATATGGTGGGACTTTTAGCCATGTCTTTGAATATTAAATATGCAAACTAAAACATCAAATTCATTAAAAAGTAAAAGGACATTGAGACAATCATTTATTATTTTAGTTTACTAACTAGTACTTTCTTTACAACCAGACCCTCGGCATTTGGGTGTTTCTTTGGAGGGGAACACATACACACACACACACAGTCAGTCAGTAGAACTAGGACGTTTTTATGAACTTGAGCCACATGGAAATTTGAGTCATTTTCCAAGAAATTGTTTTGACCTAAAGTCTATGCTGCTGAAAAGAGGAAGCTACTTTTGCCCTTTGGGTCAAATTCCCTGGTGCTTTCAAATCCTCCTTTATAAACATGAATACTTATGTAGCAGACAGAGATGGTTTTCACCATTGTGCCCATTAATAGATGTTGCTGAGCATGAATTAGGTTGCTCTGGTGGCATATCTAATTTTTAAGGCAAGCTGCTTGAAGAATTAGAGAGTAAGGGAAATAAAGAATTTTAAATTGGGCTGAAAAACTACAAATGTCTTGCTAGTTTGATGTAGCAAGAGGACTCAATGAGCCTGCCTTCTCCTGCTATACGGAATGCTTGGATTAAGGAGTTCAGCCCAGATGGTAAGAGGTCCTTCAAACCATCCCAGCACCCTTTACTAAAGAAGGGCTGGCAGTGGTACGTTCTAACCTCTGCCATCTCTGTGATCTGTTTCTGCCAAGTAGCTTCATAATCAAGGACAGGCGGGAGAAGGGAGGTTTGTGCTTTTTTGACATTTCTGCCATATTGGTGCTTTTACCCACAATCACTAACCGGGTGGTGGATTCTCCTTCCCACTCAAGTTGTGTCCACTTTGGTGGAACAGAGAATGCAAGAGGAGAGTAAAATATTTTCTTCTGCTGCAGAGAAGGTTATTCTTAAAATGCTCTCTTAAATTTAGAAGGTTTTCCTCCATAATTTAGTACAATTCTAACTCAAGTAAAATTCTAGATAGAGAAAAATTTGAGTTTTGGCGTATTATATATTAGATGTAGTGGCTACAATGACCCAGATAGGCAAGAGTTGAGAGGATATGAGCTAAATCCCAGTTCCAGTAGAGTTCCCAGAGAGCTAGATTATGGTATCAGAATATAAGAAATCGTGTAAAAATACCACTCTTTAGGGAATCATCTTTTCTCCAACATTTGGGTAATTTCTCAATTCTTTTTATAGGCATTAGCTGCCTAACATGGTAAAACACACTTGACATTTTCTATAAGCAAAGTAAGGACAATATTCTTAGAAGGCTGAATTCTTTTTCATGTGAAGAATTGGAGGCTGAGGAAGATGAACTTGAATTTGCTTGTACTTCTATGAATGAAAACCCAGTCAATCATTGAGCATCGTCCAAGGGAGTAACCTATGTAGGATTCAATCTCCTGAAGTGACTTTGTAGTCTGCCTCCAGGTCCCTCCTCTGTTTCTAAGGTGGTTGCCAAAGGATGACTGAAATGTTCGTCAGACTTGCAGTGGGTTTAAAACATGAATAAAAATGCAGCAGAGTTTGACAAAGAAGCCACAGTTCTAGGAAACCTATCACCTGGATTTCCAGCATACTGTGTTGTCACCTGCTGGAAACATTTCTGAAGGACTGTAAGAGGACAGGGGTAAGGTGAGCTGGCAGATAACTCTGTGAAGCCAGACAGGAAATCAGGGTCAGCCAAATGGAGGAGGTCACCAAGTTCTCTGACAGAAGCAGTAGCTTCCACAGAGAAATGAAGCTCTTGGTTCTGTGGGTTTTCCACACATCGTCTCCTCATGCTGAGGTACCGACTGAGACTAAATGTGAATGGTTGCATCTGAATGAGTGGCCAACAATTCTTTGGAGTCAATAAATATTTTAAGTTGTGAAAAATGTGATTCATCGCTTGGAGTCACTCTGTTGATAATAACCATGTTATCATAACACGGTATAGTAATTTCTAGAGCAGGACAATAAAACTGAAGTGACTGAGCTAAATCTTGCTTTTATGTTTCCTAGGAATCCGAGAAAAAGGGGTTAATTGAAAGAATCTATATGGTACAAGATATTGTTTCAACCGTTCAAAACATCTTGGAGGAAATAGCTTCTTTTGGAGAAAGAATTAAAAAGTAAGTTCTACGTTTGTGCTGTGTTTGAAGTGGAGCTGCCATCCATTAGGACAGCGGGGGTAGAAGGGTGGGGAGTGCAGGGATCAGTAAATGCATAAACAAAAGAAACAAAAGCTACAGGGTTGGAGCAACCCTATTTCTGTTTGTTGGTTTGTTCTGTGGGCTTGTCAGCTTCACAGTTGGGTAGTGCCTCGGAACCGGGGCGACCATATGGCCAATTCACACCAATTGCCCCAGCATAATTATTTCGCTCTCAAAAGTATCCTTGCTTGGGTGATAAATTATAGATTTAAAAAATTGAGCATCCTATTCAGAAATAAAGGGAAAAAGGGAAGCAAATATGCTCTAAAATTGCCTTTTTCAACTGAGACATGGAACACAGTAAATGCGTTTTTCTCAACTTACCAAAGAGCCGTACATAGCTAGTAGCATCATGGATACAAAGATGTAAAGTTAATTCGTCACATTCATGGGTGCCTGAGGACAGGGGTCAACGAACTTTCTTTATGAGAGGCAGTGAGTAAATATTTTCATCTTTGTGGACCACAGCTACTCAACTGTGTTAAGTATAAAAGCAGGCATCACTGATACCAAAATGAATGCCTGTGTTATGTGTTCTAACAAAACTTTATTTATAAAAACAGGTGGCAAGCTAGAGCTGACTTAAATCCAACCCATAGCTTGCCGCTTCCTACCTTAGGTTACAAAGACTAAATCTCTAATGGAGTCTTAGTTGAGAAAGACTATTTCTATGATTCATGTTTATTTTGTTGCAGACATCATAAACTCTGTTTAACTTGGTCTTCATTTGATACCAATGAACAGAGCAATTTAAATTTTTTTCTTTTAATTTTAAACTTATTTCCTACTTCAAATCCAGAATTGTGTCAACTGTGTTGCTCTTTTTAAAGATTCATTGATACTTTTTTTTCTTATTTTATTGTCCATTATGGTTTCTTTAAGTAAAGAAGATAATATTTAGAAATTGCATGGGTAAGGGTGCCTGGGTGGTGCAGTCGGTTAAGTGTCTGACTCTTGGTTTTGGCTCAGGTCATGATCTCAGGGTCATGAGATCGAGCCCCGTGTCGGGCTCCACACTCAGTCCAGAGTCTGCTTGAGATTCTCTCTCCCTTACCTCTGCTCCTCCCACTCGTGCTCTCTCTCTCTCTCTAAAATAAATAAATAAATCTTAAAAAAAAAAAAAAGAAATTGCATGGGTGAAGAAGAGATTAATATTAGTGCTAAAATCCAAGAGAAAGTTTTACATATCAAGATGCAGGGGAATCGGTAAGTTATAATGAACATCAGGAAATATAAATAGCTAATATGGAACTTTGTATGGACACTGATCTTTCTCAGTTCCTTATCAAATCCAGTTGCTCTTATTGTGGCCATTTATTATTGGCATAGGAAACATGTTCATTTTGTTTATAAAATAAGTTATAAATCATCTTTAAACAAATTTGGTACGTTTTACTGAATTTACATGTTGCCATTCCCATTATCAATGTCTTGGAAGAAAAATAGCAGGAGGATTTTTGCTTACATATATTGATGCCTACCTAGATTTCATATAAATTGACAAATGATTTCTGAAGTTACCCTCGAAATTGTTTGACAAAAACATAAGCGACAATAGGAAATAATCAAATAATGAGGAGGGTGTTATACGTCCTTCATTCACTCATTAACTCTCAGTTCTGAGTGTCAGGCACTGACCTGGTCTAAGAATGAGGAATATTCCATAACACCATGATAATAGCAACATCAGCTCATGTCATATGCCAGCTAGATACTGATGTAAACCCTTTACACAAAGTAGTTTCTTTAAGAAGTTGCTGACAGGAATCAGATTAAATGATTCCAGCAAACCTAGGGATTAAGGATTGTTAATATACCCATTTTACAGATGAGGAAATAGAATCACAAAGTGATTCACTCTGTAGCTTAAGGTCACAGAACTAGGAAGCCAAGAAGCTTAGATTTGAACCTGCCCGCACTACTACACTAGAAGGTCATTTTCCTCTAGGGATCTATTTTCCAGTGAGGAGAACAGTAATAAGATAATTAGAAATCAGTTGAACTGATACAAGGTAGAGGTAAGACAGGATATCAGGGGAGGTCTGACCAGCCCAGAAAGGGATGTAAGGGAGAGAAAGACAGACAGACAAGGGACACTTCTGAAGAAGGGATATCTTATCAGCATGTCTGATAATGGGAAGAGATAGTTGAGCAAAGAGTTAATGAATGGGGACTTCAGTAGGCGGGAGACTTTATGCAAAGGTTCAAAGCCCAAGACCACACTCAGATACAGGGAGGTGGATGTACGGGGTTTAATGTCTGTGTGACATGGATGGTATCACCAGAGCTTGAAGGGAGGCACATCGTACAGGACCCTGAGTGGATGGAAAATGTCAATGAAAAAAATTGAATGAGGGCCATTCTGGCAGCAAGAAGGATAAGAGGATGTGAAGCCGGGGCAAGACTGAGGAAGGAAGGCCATGGCGTTTTGTAAAACCGTCTCCATGCTTGAAGGCCTCTAATAGACAAATGTGGCCGTTGTGCGATTGATAATGGTCAAGGAAATGTGTCTGATGAGAGAAGAAGGCAGGGTGATTTAAACAGGCCCCCATCTCTGCAGTGTGTCTGAGGGGCGGCTGTGCCCAGCACAGCTGTGGTGGCCATGTCTGAGACATCTTTTCAGCCATGAACAGAGTACTGTTCTGCCCAGCTGCAGCACAGGAAGGAAGGCCCATAAGACTGCCCTCCTATTAATTCTTTGGCCATTCATTCCACAGTGACCTTAAAGTTCCTGCTGGGCATTCAAGTGGGATGGCATGTGTAACTCTGTTGGAATTCCATTGTAATGCAGTGTTGACGGACCAGGAAAACTTTTACCCAACTTCTGGCAACTAGTAAATAAGTAAGCTTGCATAAAACTCTTAGAGCAGGGCTTTCCAGTTACTGACCCAGAAGACCCCAATCGTATTGCATTTACACAGAACAAATGATATTTTCTTTGTCTACTCTACTTTCTCTAATTACCTTCTCTAATATTATACAAATTTCAAATGTATGTCTATAACAGGCTACAGTATTTACTGAACATGTAGCATCTATATTATCTCAGACAGAAGGCTGGATGGGTCAGAGAGGGCTATATTTTATACGTCCCCTCATTATGGAGTGTTGCCTTCAACACTTGTATCTTTGAGTGCTTAAGGACATCCCCATGGAGGGGATAATGAGAAACCTAAGACAGGGAAGTCACTCCCGCAAAGGTTGCAGAGTCAGGTGTGGAAGGCACATCCATCGGAAGGAGAACTTCTCTAGATGGGAAGAGATGTTGAGAAATACTAAGCACTCAAGATGAGGAAGGAGGTTAAGTGCAGCTTGAATCACGGTGAAGACATGGGGAGTGATAGACTGATTCACCTTCTGTTTATTCTGAGAGTGGTATGTTGGAAGGAACAAAGAAAGAAGGCAGAAAGACCAAAGAGTTGGCCAGACATGAGGTATGAGGAGAAGGTTCACAAGCTAGAGTAAAAACCATGCCTTGTGAATGAAAGGATCATGTGGTGTCCATTACAAAAGAATAATCTATGGGATTATATGATCAGTCATTTCTGTTTCCATGGGTAAAGGAGTCAGAAGACCTCATTTGTCCTAGCCTGGGAAGTGAGGAAAATGAAGATTCCACGGGCATAAAGGTCAACTAGTGGGACACCCAGTCGGGGGAGGAACTGCAGGATGGAGCTGTTATCCCCCTTTACCGGATGTGGTCACAATCATTTCTTGTTTAGTGCTTTGGAGCTTTGAAAACGATATTCTTAGGACATGTTACCGTGTTACTAAGCCTGAATGGTTGAATGAAGGAAGGAGATTCATTGATTTTTTTTTTTTTTTTTGAAAGGTTTGGTTCATTTGTCTCATTACTGTCCAAGTCAAGGATTCCTTTCTTTGGGACTTAGGGAGCTCTCAGGTTAGGAAAATTAGGAAAGTCTGTGAAAATGTTTAACAGAGTGTTTGATTTTGAGATGGAAAGGGTTTTTTAACCTTGCGTGTTCTTTGGAACCAGCACAAGATACTCCATGTTAATGGAGAGAGGGTCTAGTAAGTTCTTCAGTGTTAGAGGAATTAACAGTATAATGTCTTTGAACTAAGTCCTCAGTATAAACAGGAGTATTAAATTAAATGAGCAAAATGTACCTTTTTACATTTTCTAAAGTGCCTACGGTAGAGGCAGTGAGAGTGGGCTCTTGAGCTGACTTTCTGAATTCAGATCCCAGTTCTGTCACTTGTACTGAGAGTAAGTGATTTGGTGCCAATTATTTAACTTTTATGACTCAGAGTCCTCATTTGTAGAATGGGAGTAATAATTATTCCTCCTTCGTAACATTTTTGGAAGAATTAAATGAATTGTGCATATAAAGAGCTCAGACTAGTGGATGGCATGTATTACTCACTTAAGAATATTGACTATTACGAATATTATTTTTGGCAAACTGCCTTTACTTTCTTTTTTCTGTGTCTTAAATTTAAAAAAAATGTTTTTAAAGTGAATGTCTCCCTTTAAAAGAAAAAACTTTTAAACACTTTCCACTAAAACTGTGGGTTGCTGAGGGGGAAACGCAAGAGTTAACTGACTTGGCTGTTGGGAGAGCAAATCTGACAGGGTGTTTGTGAGAGTGTCTGATACACATCTTCATTAGAGATGAAGCACCCAACACTAGTACACATGACACATCACACACTTGCACACACAGACAACTATTGAGATCTTTATAAGGATTGCATTAATTGCAAAATAATTGACATCTTGATAAAATTTTAAGTTCTCTAATAATGTCTTTTGTCTTTTTAGGTCATTTTGAATTTATTTCAATATTATTTTAGAGTTTCATGTATAGAAGTTTGATACATTTTTGTGAGATATATTCCTAAGTACTTGATTTGTTTCATGATATTTTAAATGGTATCTTTTTTCAGATTTCATTTTCTACTTGTTTGTTGCTAGGATATAGAAGTGAAATTAATTTTCCCACATGGACTTCGTATCTGTAAATTTTGGTAAACTTAGTTATCTTAATTTTTATCTGAAGATTATTATTCTAGATTTTCTATTGCATAAACGTATTACCTAGGAAGAATTTTTTCTTCTTATTTTCCAATCCATGTACATTTTTCTGTTTTCTTGCTTTATTGTACCAGCTACTAGCTCCAGTAACCATGTTGAACAGAATTGGTTTTGGTGAACATTCTTTTCCCCTATATGATATCAGAGAAAAAGCTTTCAACATTTTACTCTAAGAATGATATTTGCTATATGTATTTGTAAAGACAATTTATCAGATTAAAGAAATTCCCTTTTATTCTTAGTTTACTAAGAGTTTTTACCCTGAATGTGAGCTTTGTCAAACTTTTTTCCTGCATTCACTGGGATGGTGATTTTTCTCCTTTACTTTTGCTAATGTGGTCTGTTATCATTTTTGATTTTTACACGTTAAGCCAATTTCCACTTACGGAATAAATCCAGCTTCGACATGTTATACACTCTCTTTATTTATTGCTATTTTATTTACTATGACTTTGCTTAGTATTTTTGCAGCTATCATCATTAATGAGATTTGAGCTGTAATCTTCTGTTCCTAAATTCCTTATGGAGAGATTATTCTAGGCCCATACAACATGTGGGGTATTCTTTCTTTATCATTCTCTGGAAGAGTTTGCATAAGTCTGGTGTCATTACTTCAGGATTCAATAGAATTTGCTGGTGAAGCATCTGGGCCTGGAGTTTTATTTTAGGAAAAATTTTAATTGAATATTCCATCCTTGTAAATTATATAGGTGTGTTCATCCATTCTGTTTCTTCTCACATCTCTTTCTGTAAGTTGTCCTTTTCTGGAGTTTGTCCATTTCATTTAAATTTTCTACTTTTTATATAAAGTTGTTAATAAAATCCTCTTTTATTTAATAAAATCCTATCTTTAATGTCAGTAGGATCTGTAGCATTGTCCACTTTTTTATGCTTGAAATTTTTTTAAATGGAGAGGTGGGCAAAGGGAGAGAGAAAATCTTTTTTTTTTTTTTAAAGATTTTATTTATTTATTCGACAGAGATAGAGACAGCCAGCGAGAGAGGGAACACAAGCAGGGGGAGTGGGAGAGGAAGTAGCAGGCTCACAGCAGAGGAGCCTGATGTGGGGCTCGATCCCACAACGCCGGGATCACGCCCTGAGCCGAAGGCAGATGCTTAACCGCTGTGCCACCCAGGCACCCCGGGAGAGAGAAAATCTTAAGCAGCCTCCATGCCTAGCACGGAAATGGACGTGGGGCTCACAACCCTGAGATCATGATCCTATCAAAATCAAGAGTTGGCTGCTTAACAGACTGAGCCACCCAGGCACCTCTATGATTGATGTTAATTGTGTTTTCCCTTCTTTCTTAATGGAGATTTACTTATTAGTCTTTAGAAAGAAATATCACTGGCCTTTGTTAATCTTCCCTCCTACCTGTTTTATTTTTCATTAATTACTAGTACTCTTATGTTTTATTACTTTCTTCCTTTGACTTTCCTTGGGATTAATGTAGTATTTTCTTTTCTAACTCTTTAAGATAGATCACTGGATTACTTACTTTCAATCATTCTATTTTCCAAACATTTAAAGAACACTTAAAGCTCTACAATTGCTTATAAGCATAACTTTAGCTCCAGGCCAAACATTTTGGTGTTGATATTTTCATTATCATTCGAGCTTAGTAGAAACTTTTTTTCTTTCTATTTTCTATTTTTTATTTCTTCCTTGGGGCAAAGAAATACACTGCTTAATTTCCAAGTATATGGAGATGTTCTGTTTATCTTTTTGTTCCTGATTTCTAACTTAATTGCTTTATGGTCAGAAAATATTGATCAAGAAAATGACTTACTTCTGTAAACTCTCCATGTGAGCTTGAGAAGTTATTGAGTGCATTGTTATATATATAAAATATGCATGTCATATATATATATATATATGCATTGATTAATTTTGTTGATTGTGTTCAATCTTTTGTATTTATACTGATTTTTATTTTTTGTTGGCTTCTTATATCAATTACTCAGAGATGTGTATTAAAACTTTCCACTGTGGATTTATCTATACCTCCTTGTAGCTTGGTCAGTTTTTGCTTTCTGTATTCCAAAGCTATGTTATTTAGGTCATACATTTTATTTTAAAGATTTTATTTATTAATTTAAGGAGAGCGAGCGAGCGGTGGGGAGGGGCAGAGAGAATCTCAAGCAGAGTCCATGCTGAGCACAGAGCCCAACATGGTACTGGATCTTACAACCCTGAGATCATGACCTGAGCCAAAATCAAGAGTCAGATGCTTAACCAACTGAGCCACCCAGGGTGCCCCTGGTTGTACATATTAAAATTGTTATACTTTCCTAGTAAATTGGATTGTTAATAGGAAGAGACCTATTTATCTCTAAGCAATAAATGAAATTATGCCTTAGTATCTTAACTAGTAATAATATGGCTATACCATCTCCTGCTTATTGGTTTCTTTATAATACATATTTTCCTACTATTTTCTTTCAACCTATCCATTTATGTTTGAGCTCTCTTTCTTATTTCTGACAATCACTATGTTTTAATTGTACCATGTAGTCCGTTCAGATTGAAGGTGGTTACTAATATATTTAGATTTAAATTTATGTTTTTTATTGTTTTCTTTGTCCTTGTTCTAAGTGGTTTTTTTTTTTCTTAATCTGTGTTTTTCATATATTTGCTCAGAATGTAAGGACTCTTTTGCTGTTCTTTTAGTTGTTACCCTAGAGTTTAGACCATGACTTACCACAGCCTAATATAAATTGTTAACTTTTATTGTCCTCCCAATCAGGAACCTTCTTAATCTATGGGATCTATCCATTGATTTGTGTCCAGGATCTGCTACTATGTCTCTGCTTTCAAAAAGCAACAAAAAAAATTGGGGCATAAAAGTTGATATTTGTTTTTATTTACTTAATTGTAATTGATTTATTTCATCTTGTTTTTGTTTATTTTTGTTATAAATATGGTATGCATCCATTGTAAAAGTAATCAAACACAATGCCCCCTTTATTCTCTGTACTTCCTTTTCTTCCCCTTCCTTCCATCATATTGAACTGCCATTAACAATTTGGAGTATATCCATCAGAGGTTTTTTTTTTCAGTATAAAAGCCTATATATGTGGTATTTGTACATCTATCAATTTGTTAATAAATGCATATATGTGCATATATATGCATATGCATATACACACACACATACCACGTTTATTCATTCGATTTATCTTCTCACTGTATCTATGTGTTGAGGGGCAGAGTTGTTTGCGTGCATGTCCTTTTTATGACCTCATTATTTTTTAAAGATAGATACAGCTTCAACTTTAGGCTAAGAAAAAGAGAGAATAAAGGTCATCTAGGTCTGTGTATATAGTAGATGCTTAATTCTGAATTGAACAAAACACAAATCTGCATGATACAACAGAGTAGAAATCTATTTAGATTTTTCCCTTTATTTTTTAAATTTTTTAAAAAGATTTTATTTATTTATTTGAGAGAGAGAGAGAGAGCATGCACAAGCCAGGGGGAGGGGCAGAGGGAGAAGCAGACTCCCTGCTGAGCAGGGAGCCTAATGGGGGACTCGATCCCAGGCCCCTGAGATCATGACCTGAGCCAAAGGTGGCAGACACGTAACCGACTGAGTCACCCAGGTGCCCCAATTTTTCCCATTATTTAGATATGGTGCTTTTAATGGCACCAAAGCGATTTTCTTTTTTAACAACTAGTAACCATTACTGTGGCATTCATGCACTGCCCCTGCATCCTTGTGCGAGATCTGTAGGTTAAACTTCCTGCCATGGCATAATTTGGGGCATTAGGGAATCCATATAACATTTCTCCAAATGTGAAATCGGCCTCCAAAAAGTTCAACTAGAAGTTTTACTATGGAAGAAAGTAGTCGGAAATGGACAGATATATATGGATAAATTTAGAATAGCATAGAAAAAAGCATGAGGAAGGAGAGGGAAAAATATTAATTATTCAGTCCGTTGGTGTCAAGTTGCTGGACCGGTGAAGTCTTTGGTAAGGGCTACCAAATCTAGAAATCAACCAGGGAAAACACTTATAAATTTGGTCATGTAAAATATGTAGTTTTCTATTTAAAAATTTATAAACCAGGTAAAAAAGACAAGAACGCAGCACATTGGGAAAACACTGTAAGAAATGTGACAAAGGACTGATTTCTTTAGTACCCAGAGATATTTTAAATCACTGAGGAAAAAGTCAGGCAAAAACAGCCCAAGGCACAACAGACAAATCGTAACTGCTTTCTTTCCATTTTCTGAGTTTTTACAATGTGCTGAAAACAGAATGTGCCAGCTACCTTCAATGCAAGTTCCTGTTTAATTCTGGCAGAACTCTATGATAGAGGTATTATTATTATCATTATTATTCACATTTTGCAGAGCAGAAATATTGGTGCAGGTTGATTAAATCACTTTCCTTTAGCTTATTAGAGATGAAGCCTGAACTCAGCCTGATGTCAGTATGCTTAAAATTCCGTTTTCTTAAGCACTTTCCCAAAGAGTGGCACCTCACGAAGAAATAAACTAGAAATCACTTGAGAAACAAATTAAAATGATGCACATGCATATTTTATTTTAATTTTTAAAAAAAATTTTTAATGATTTTATTTATTTATTTGACAGAGAAAGAGAGACAGCCAGCAAGAGAGGGAACACAAGCAGGGGGAGTGGGAGAGGAAGAAACAGGCTCCCAGCAGAGGANAAATTTTTAATGATTTTATTTATTTATTTGACAGAGAAAGAGAGACAGCCAGCAAGAGAGGGAACACAAGCAGGGGGAGTGGGAGAGGAAGAAACAGGCTCCCAGCAGAGGAGCCTGATGAGGGGCTCGATTCCAGAACGCTGGGATCACGCCCTGAGCCGAGGGCAGACACTTAACGACTGAGCCACCCAGGGACCCCTGCACATGCATATTTTAAAAGGTGTTTAAATTTGCCTATAATTTTGAAAAGTGAGAAATTAAAAACACACGTACCTCTCTGTGGGCAAAGATTAAAAACATTGATAACAGTCTGTTACAAGAAGGTGAGGTGACTGGGTTTTTCTTAGACTCTTCATGGAATTGTAGTTATTTACAAAACAAAATCTCTCTCAGCTTCAATTTGCTCATATGTAAAATTGGGATAATCTTTCCTCAGAAGAGTTATGGTGACCATCACAATAATAATATGAAAAATATTAGCACAATGGCACATATTAAGTGCCCAGCAGCTGTTATAGGTTAGTCCCTTCACCTCCCCCATGATCCCCCCGGTGTGAACACACATTAAAAAAAAACCAAAAAAACAAAGACTAAGAGACAAATCTTTTACCTCTCTGTGTTCCTAGCCACAAGGCCAAGGGTCAACAGACAACCAAGTAAATGAAGCTAAAGACCGGGAAGAAGAAGGACCCTAGGCTCTCATGGGCTCTCTACATGACATGGGATTTACAGATCATTTTCTAGGACCATGCAAGGATTCCACTGTTTGTTCAATTCTACATCCCATGTTCTAGATCTCCATTTGCACGCAAGTCAAAGGAGGCAGTGGATATGCTGAAAGGAGCCAGGGGCCCCGTGAAAATAATGTGTATGGTCACGTAACCTGCATTATCTATGGGTTGGTGGCATAATGGTTTAGAGTCAAATGCTTCCAGCCCATTTCAGGGCACTGGGAACCTTCTAGAGTCAATGAGTCTGAAAATTCTAAAAATAAGTTATTAGAAAATACAAAAGTTGGGGCGCCTGGGTGGCTCAGTGAGTTAAGGGTCGGACTCTTGATTTCGGCTCAGATCGTGATCGCAGGGTCCTGAGAGGGAGCCCCATGTGGGGCTCTGCGCTGAGCATGGAGCCTGCTTGAGATTCTCTCTCTCCCTCTTCCTCTGCTCCTCCACCACCCCCCCAACCCACACGCTCTCTTTCTATCAAAAAGAAAAAAAAAAAAAGTAAACAAAAGCAACACCAGAGCACCTTAATAATATCCTCCCTTTTCTAAAAACTTACTGGCAACCATATCTTCACAGAGAGAATGGTTGACTTTGAAGTGGCCTCACTAACCTTTCGTTTTGAAGATCTCCATGCACGGAACCATCGTGACCACACTGTAGTCTTTCCTCAATTGTGGGAGCCGGAGCCCTCCCTTAAGGACTGTTGGTTCCAGGAGGGCAAAGTCACCACAACTCTGACAAGTTGGCTGGTGGTTGGTCTTGGGACCTGCTCCTCGGGACCTCAGGGATGTTTTTGCTGTCCCCAGCTTGGCAGACCTTTCTCTCTAGGTTTGTAGAGAGACTTCTCCAGTCGACCTTTCTCACGTGTGTAACTAAGAAATAAACACGGCAAGAGGAATGTGTAGCTGCTGAGCGCATCAGAGAAAATGACATTGATGTGCTCTGTCTGCAGCACGTTTAACTGGACGGTCCCGTTCCTCTCGTTCCTGGCGTGTCTGATCCTGGCAGTGGCCACCATCACTTTGTATTTTATTCCACTCCGATACATCATTTTAATCTGGGGTAAGTCTGGCATGGTCCTTTTGCTAGCGGTCAATTTCAGGTAAGAACCAATGACTCATTTGTAAAGTGTGACTATAAACGTTAAATGCGCTCTTGCTGGCAATTAAACATGAGATTAAGGAAGGCATTTTGGGAACAAAAACTTCCAGGACCTCCCTGAAAAGGCCAGTTGCCCGAACGATCAGCATAGATATTTATAGGCCTCTTGCATAATTGCAATCAAATAAAAATGTGATTGTGCATGAGATTCCCTTTGGGCTTTCATAGTCATAAATACTCTTGAATAATATATTGCCGTGGCCGGTAACTTTCAGGAAACACTTATTCAAACAGTGAGCAAACACCTGCATCTCGCCGTATGTATTCTGTAAAAGTAGATCTGGCCACTGCCATTGTGCCTCTGACACTTCATCTCTGCAGGAGGAAAAATCACCTAACCCCATACTTAAATCCAGAAGCGGTAGGGAGGAAGTGGTAGGTTACCTCCTAACCAGTGCCTGAAAGAAGAGGAAGCTGTAATTTAGCAGGGTAAAAGGTGTGCCTATATAAAGTTTAGCTGCTTTAAAAAAGTGGGAACAAAAATCACAAACTCGAAATAAACGTCATGACTTGATTTACTACTCAAGCTAGCGGTTGGACGGAAGACAAACAGCTTTGTGAATATTTGCGTCTGTTGCTGGGCGGGCTCTGGGTTGAGAGAAGGAGCGTGCATTGCAGTACATTAATTGCTGGAGAAGCGATCAACCCTTTTTCCTAAGTCTGCCAGTCATGGTTTTCCATTCCTGGGCTCCTGTGACTACTGCTGAGTTCTCAACCATAGCCACCCGCCTTCTAGGGATCCTCAGATGTTAAGGTGTTCAGAGAAGTTACACCTACACGTGACCGCATTAAGATGCAGTCATCTTTAAGCAAAAACTGAGAGCTTGCAAATATCAGATAACAAGCTACAACCTTTCTAAAACCATTACATGTAGACCTTTTCAAAGAGAACCCACAGGAGTAGAATCCTGCTGACGAGGAAAGCCAAGTGTAGACATTCTGAATTGGGAAAAGTCATCGAAAAAAAAATTAGAATAACTCCTAAAACTTCAGAAGTGGAATGATTTTGAGAGAGCATAAGCCACTGGTTCTCTGTTTCATCCAGGAAGTGACAATCCCGTAATAAAGAAGTTTCTCTTTAATAGCAAGCCTGAGAAAAGAAAAAGATAATTTCCCTGTTTAGGGGTCTGTTTTAAGCCTTGCTGACCCTCAGTCTTGGGGAAAGTCTTCTATCCATACTTAGTTTTTGTTTCTCTGTTTTGATGGGGCGCCTGGGTGGCACAGTGGTTAAGCGTCTGCCTTCAGCTCAGGGCGTGATCCCGGCGTTGTGGGATCGAGCCCCACATCAGGCTCCTCCGCTATGAGCCTGCTTCTTCCTCTCCCACTCCCCCTGCTTGTGTTCCCTCTCTCGCTGGCTGTCTCTATCTCTGTCAAATAAATAAATAAAATGTTTCTCTGTTTTGAAACAATGCCTGCATGTTGGTCCATAGACCCTGAGAAAGAGAACGTGAAGCTCTTCAGGGTCCATTGATCAAGAAGAAACATTTTATAAAGGTATCTCCCTGAATACCTGATGTACGAAATGTTATCTATATATCCTGAATAAGCTCACTCTTTCTTAATTGTTTTCATTAAGAATTAGTTTACAAATCCATTTACTGATCACATTTAAAAAATAGACCTTAAAACTGTTGTCTGACCCTAATCAGAAAATGATTCAAAATTACTATAACCATTTGGCCAATATTTTGTTCATTTTTAAGCTGGTATAAGTTAAATGTATAGCCAGCTTGTCAAACACTCTTTCTCATGATCTCCTCATCATTCTGGTACATACTTGACTTGCTTTTCTGCATCTTTCCCTCAACAAAAATGACTATGCTATATTTCCTCCTTTGATCATCGGTTTTGGAATTCCTATACCTCTTTCTGTTTATCCCAAATTGCTTTGACTTCTGCTCTTATCCCCCCAAGATCTTGGCAGCTTTCCAACACCAACTTTTTGCATCTCATTAATGAGATATTTTTCTATTTATCGTTCAGCTTATGGATGAAATTATTAAATAGCATGGAGTTTATTATGTTCTCCTGGGCTGACAGTAACCCTTCGAGCTTTGTCTTCTATGTCTGGTTCTTTAGTTTTATGTTGTGGACAGGGACTTATAGTTTATTGATGAGATCACCATCTATATTGTAGTCAAAAGCCTTGACAATCAACACGTGATCTATTACCCTATTGATTACAACCCACCATGCCATCCTGGAAAATACGCAGCTAAAATCTATTAGGACTTCTTTTCCAAGACACATTAGTTATTAGCTACATGGACCCAGGACATTCCTTTGCACATCTCCTATATGATTGTATCCTTGGCAGAGACTTTCTCATGCAGAAGATGACTTCGTATGTCTTCCATTTCTAGTGTTCCTTTTAACTTTATTAAGGATCAGAAGATCACTTCTTATTCTGAGTTACTTACTCATTTTCATTAAGCCCTAAAAGTGGTGAGTTAAGATCCTAAGATTTTTTTTCCCCCTTTGGTCCACTATTTTTATTTATTTATTTATTTTTTAAAGATTTTATTATTTATTTATTNAAGCCCTAAAAGTGGTGAGTTAAGATCCTAAGATTTTTTTTCCCCCTTTGGTCCACTATTTTTATTTATTTATTTATTTTTTAAAGATTTTATTATTTATTTATTCGACAGAGATAGAGACAGCCAGCGAGAGAGGGAACACAAGCAGGGGCAGTGGGAGAGGAAGAAGCAGGCTCATAGTAGAGGAGCCTGATGTGGGGCTCGATCCCATAACGCCGGGATCACGCCCTGAGCCGAAGGCAGACGCTTAACCGCTGTGCCACCCAGGCGCCCCTGGTCCACTATTTTTAACCCTTTGAAACAAAATTACTTCACTGTATGTTCTATATTTTCTTATTCTATACACTGAAATAATATTTTTGTAGATCTACTTATTAAGTACCAGGATTATTTAACATAAGCCTCTGAAAAGCAGCCAGATTTCATGATGGCTGGAAGGTGTATTCCTTGACTCACCAACTTCATTGTAAGGTTTTGAAGGGTGAGACATTTTTCTTTCTTCATCTTTAACCTGTGATTCCTAGAGAAGCTGCATACAGGTTGTGGATCTTTAACAAGTACTTGACAAATGTTCAGTGTGTCTGCAAATTTCACACCTGTGATCTACAGGGATGGCATTTCTTTTGAGCCCACCACCCACCTCTCTTGTGTGGGAGAGTAGATTTTGAAAATGATGTGAAAAGTGGCTTAAGAGGGCTATTTGACATTTTCTGAAGGAAACCATATCTACTGAATTCTGATCACCTATTTGATGTATTTCTAGAAGACAAGGCACTTCTTAGGGTTAGATCCCATGTGGATTTTCTGCCCCTTTTGAGAGGTTTCCCATATTCCTTTCATTCTGTTCTTCACCATAGATGTTTCAGTTCTGGTCTAAGGTACTTCTGTTGTTCCAAGGTAGATAGAAACTCCTTAAGCTAGATTGTGAACTTCTTGAAAAGAAGACCCATGACTTATTTAACTCTGTTTCTCCATTTGATAACACAGTGTCTTTTACGTGGCAAACACTTACTGTTTGATAACATGACCAAGCAAGGACCCTCTGCCCCATCTCAACACTCCCACCAATGTACTGAGGTCAGCACTCCATGCTGGGCACTCATACAAGTATCTGAAAAATAGCATTATAATTCTGTTTCAAGAGTTTNAAAATAGCATTATAATTCTGTTTCAAGAGTTTATTCACCTGTGGCCATATGTGCAAAGCAGTTATGCAATTTTTCCAACTTTCTCCAAGAGGTTTTTTTTTTTTTTTTTTAAATACTGGATTGCTCATTCCACTCCACTGATCTTCAGTCTGTGATCTGGGACCATTAAATGACAGTGTCTTTGCCAACTGTTATCCCTTGGTATTTGGATCCCGCTTCTTCGGCTGTGCTAAAAAATTAAGATTCACAGCAGATAGGCCATCTGCCTATCTGTATTTAGATTAAAAATATCTAAAGGTGTGCCTGTCATGCTGATAAAGGTACAACTTCCAAATTTGCTCCCATGCCTAATAGTATAAGGATTCTTCTCTCAACACCCCCCTTTGTTTTTTGGTTGTTGACATCTAGAGTGATGACGGTAGCCCCCCTCATTGTTATGGAACTCCCGATTACAGAATCCCCATGCTTATGTTGTCCGACGTGATTCTCCCATCAACCTAAGAAACTATATAGGGCAGGTCTTTACTATTCAGATTGTAATGTAAGAAATCTGAGGCACAGGAAGGTCAAGGGGTTTGCCCGAAACCACACAGCTGATGTCTGGTGATGCCAGAGCTGGGGCCCAGCTATTCCTGGTCCCT
>NC_048226.1:12661225-12760532 GCF_002007445.2 Ailuropoda melanoleuca
ACATTCAAGTGCTCAAAAGCCACGGGTGGCTCGTGGCAAGTGTATTGTACAGCCCAGATAGAGAACATCTCTGTAACCACAGAATGTTCCAGTGGATGGCTCCNGATCTACTTATTAAGTACCAGGATTATTTAACATAAGCCTCTGAAAAGCAGCCAGATTTCATGATGGCCGGAAGGTGTATTCCTTGACTCACCAACTTCGTTGTAAGGTTTTGAAGGGTGAGACATTTTTCTTTCTTCATCTTTAACCTGTGATTCCTAGAGAAGCTGCATACAGGTTGTGGATCTTTAACAAGTACTTGACAAATGTTCAGTGTGTCTGCAAATTTCACACCTGTGATCTACAGGGATGGCATTTCTTTTGAGCCCACCACCCACCTCTCTTGTGTGGGAGAGTAGATTTTGAAAATGATGTGAAAAGTGGCTTAAGAGGGCTATTTGACATTTTCTGAAGGAAACCATATCTACTGAATTCTGATCACCTATTTGATGTATTTCTAGAAGACAAGGCACTTCTTAGGGTTAGATCCCATGTGGATTTTCTGCCCCTTTTGAGAGGTTTCCCATATTCCTTTCATTCTGTTCTTCACCATAGATGTTTCAGTTCTGGTCTAAGGTACTTCTGTTGTTCCAAGGTAGATAGAAACTCCTTAAGCTAGATTGTGAACTTCTTGAAAAGAAGACCCATGACTTATTTAACTCTGTTTCTCCATTTGATAACACAGTGTCTTTTACGTGGCAAACACTTACTGTTTGATAACATGACCAAGCAAGGACCCTCTGCCCCATCTCAACACTCCCACCAATGTACTGAGGTCAGCACTCCATGCTGGGCACTCATACAAGTATCTGAAAAATAGCATTATAATTCTGTTTCAAGAGTTTATTCACCTGTGGCCATATGTGCAAAGCAGTTATGCAATTTTTCCAACTTTCTCCAAGAGGTTTTTTTTTTTTTTTTTTTTTTTTTTTAAATACTGGATTGCTCATTCCACTCCACTGATCTTCAGTCTGTGATCTGGGACCATTAAATGACAGTGTCTTTGCCAACTGTTATCCCTTGGTATTTGGATCCCGCTTCTTCGGCTGTGCTAAAAAATTAAGATTCACAGCAGATAGGCCATCTGCCTATCTGTATTTAGATTAAAAATATCTAAAGGTGTGCCTGTCATGCTGATAAAGGTACAACTTCCAAATTTGCTCCCATGCCTAATAGTATAAGGATTCTTCTCTCAACACCCCCCTTTGTTTTTTGGTTGTTGACATCTAGAGTGATGACGGTAGCCCCCCTCATTGTTATGGAACTCCCGATTACAGAATCCCCATGCTTATGTTGTCCGATGTGATTCTCCCATCAACCTAAGAAACTATATAGGGCAGGTCTTTACTATTCAGATTGTAATGTAAGAAATCTGAGGCACAGGAAGGTCAAGGGGTTTGCCCGAAACCACACAGCTGATGTCTGGTGATGCCAGAGCTGGGGCCCAGCTATTCCTGGTCCCTAACTCTTGTTCCTTGCCCCATTGTCCCTTACCGAGGACCCAGGAGCACATGAGCCCCTGTAGACACTTGGTCTTACAAAGTAGATAATATTGTAGAATTACTGACATTTGACAACATAAAAAAATAAGGTGTGCTTTTGAAGCATGCGATCCGAGCGCCTTATAATTTTGATTCTAACTAAGTTTTTCAAACAGACAATCTCCTTGCATTGTGGGCTACTTCAGCCCTTATTGGTGCATTTGAGCTACTGTGCAGGTTTATAATCTTCTCAGTGACTAAGAATGCAGTGTTTTGATCGGCTGGGAGATTATCCCTGCCTTGCTGTTCATTGTAAAGACTCCAGATGCTCACACTATATATAATTAACAATAGAAGATATATCTTTTCTCAATAAGTCTTTGTCTCCCTTCATCATTTTGCCTTGTCTGTCTTCTTTTGCCAAAAAGCCCATGCTACAATTAAGTGTCTTTAGAATAACACAGTGAGAGTATTTTNTTTTTTTTTTTTTTTTTAAATACTGGATTGCTCATTCCACTCCACTGATCTTCAGTCTGTGATCTGGGACCATTAAATGACAGTGTCTTTGCCAACTGTTATCCCTTGGTATTTGGATCCCGCTTCTTCGGCTGTGCTAAAAAATTAAGATTCACAGCAGATAGGCCATCTGCCTATCTGTATTTAGATTAAAAATATCTAAAGGTGTGCCTGTCATGCTGATAAAGGTACAACTTCCAAATTTGCTCCCATGCCTAATAGTATAAGGATTCTTCTCTCAACACCCCCCTTTGTTTTTTGGTTGTTGACATCTAGAGTGATGACGGTAGCCCCCCTCATTGTTATGGAACTCCCGATTACAGAATCCCCATGCTTATGTTGTCCGATGTGATTCTCCCATCAACCTAAGAAACTATATAGGGCAGGTCTTTACTATTCAGATTGTAATGTAAGAAATCTGAGGCACAGGAAGGTCAAGGGGTTTGCCCGAAACCACACAGCTGATGTCTGGTGATGCCAGAGCTGGGGCCCAGCTATTCCTGGTCCCTGACTCTTGTTCCTTGCCCCATTGTCCCTTACCGAGGACCCAGGAGCACATGAGCCCCTGTAGACACTTGGTCTTACAAAGTAGATAATATTGTAGAATTACTGACATTTGACAACATAAAAAAATAAGGTGTGCTTTTGAAGCATGCGATCCGAGCGCCTTATAATTTTGATTCTAACTAAGTTTTTCAAACAGACAATCTCCTTGCATTGTGGGCTACTTCAGCCCTTATTGGTGCATTTGAGCTACTGTGCAGGTTTATAATCTTCTCAGTGACTAAGAATGCAGTGTTTTGATCGGCTGGGAGATTATCCCTGCCTTGCTGTTCATTGTAAAGACTCCAGATGCTCACACTATATATAATTAACAATAGAAGATATATCTTTTCTCAATAAGTCTTTGTCTCCCTTCATCATTTTGCCTTGTCTGTTTTCTTTTGCCAAAAAGCCCATGCTACAATTAAGTGTCTTTAGAATAACACAGTGAGAGTATTTTAGTTTAAAGGAGCGCTGGGAGAAATTTTAGCTAGAAACATGAAGCTTGCTGTGGGGGGTAGAGGGAAGAAAGGCATAGTGCAGCTTTGACTTGAGAGAAAAAGGATCATTTGCAAGAAGCCTTCCCCAGCCCCACCACCAGGCCACCATTTTACTCATGAACAATGGCCGGCTCCCATTTGCAAAGCAGATGTAAGTCTGACCCTCTAAGGAAATGACTGGAGGTTGGCATTGTGTCAGGTATAATGTCACTCAGGAAGTTCCATCCTTAGATGAAAGGAAAATAATATTTAATGAAGAAAAACATCAAAGTTTTTATGGGCCGGGGACTGTCAAACAGTTAACTGTTACCTTGGCTCTGAGGGAAGAGTCAGTCAGGGTTCATCTAAGGTGAGAATTCATTCAGCATCACTGGGATCGACCAGGGCTTCAGATACGATCCTCACTAAACAAGCACTCTGTGGCAAAACTTCCGAAGCCCACCACCTTCGTCTTTCTGCTTGGAAAACTCAGCGTGAGAAAGAGTTGACCTTCGGTGGAGAGATAACAGCTCCTGAGCTGTTATGAGCAGCTTGGAGGAACAGAGGAGGAGACACAAGGGTGGCTGAGAGCGACATCCCTCTGGAACAGAAACCACGGGTGGAGCTCGCCTGAGGCATGCCCGCACACCCAAGATGTAGCCATCAAGGACCCCTTAAGGGTTGAACCCCCTCTAATTACCACTGTCCCTGTCCTAAATTAGCAGGGACTCCATTGACTAGACAAACCCACACACCACGTCGCGGTCCATAAATTAAGTTAGCAGCCATAGTAAGATAATTTCCAATAATAACTTTTCACAGTTTCCTGCAGCATCAAAGTACAATCAACATGTCAAGTTCTGCTCTGCAGTGAGAGAAGAGAAACCTGTGAAAATGAGCTGGAGTGGGGGGGAGCGATTTCTGCAGTTTCTTCTCAACAACAAAAAAGCGACTCCCGCGCTTCACCTCCCACTGCTGCATTTGGTCCAGAGCCCCACGCAGAGACTTGTTGGGGCTAATGAAGGCCTTTTCCCATCTGGGACGTTTGTTTTCCAAGCAGAAGAGGCTGTTAATCAGCGAAGTCCAAAAAAGCCAATGAGCTCCGCAGTTTTAGTGTGTGTTTCTGCCGCCCTGCTGCTGGGATTGTAATGGGATTTTCACAGTTGAAGAAGGCAGAGCTCCTGTCCGACAGAACCACCCCCACCACTCCTTCCTTCCAGAAAAGGCATTTGTGAATGATTCCACATGACAGCACCGTGTGTGTGTGTGTGTGTGTGTGTGTGTGTGTGTGAGACTTGAAGTCTAGTAATGGTTTTACACTAATTTTTACTTGTGACTCTCCCCCTCCCCCAGTCAGGAGAGTTTTTAAAGATGATAGATAGATAGATAGATAGATAGATAGATAGATAGACAGACAGACAGACACACACACAGAGACAGATAAAGAGATCTCCCTGTGTTTCTATTTTTCAGGCATAAATAAATTTACAAAGAAGCTCAGAAATCCCTATGCCATCGACAATAATGAGCTGCTAGACTTCCTCTCCAGGGTACCATCTGATGTTCAAAAGGTACGTAATGAACGAGCACCACCAACGGGGACCCCAGCACTGAAGTCTGGCCAGCCACAGAGCCGAAGAGCACAGGGCAGTGTTTGTGTAATTGAGATAACGAATCAGAAAATCCTTCAAGCAGCCTGGCTTGCAGGGAGGTGACGGGAAAACCTTTGTCCAGAGCATGAGATGATTATGGAAAATTACCCCGAAAAAAGGGCTACTTAAGAATGATCTGGAACTCATACTGCGTGGGTATAGTGTGATGGTGTTTGTCCGTTTTTTGATCGCTTGCCTCCACGAAGAGGATAAGATGGGCTCGGGGAGTGGGAGAATGGGAGATCCCAAGCTAGGGGAGGATTGCTTATTTTCTTCCTCTTCCGGATGGCAGGCATTTTAGTGGAGGTAGGGGACAAGAGGATTATTCTTTTTTATTCTTGCTTGCCCTGATTATGTCCGAGGCTTCCCTTCTATCCCTTCCCCTCTGAAGACTTAGGGATGCCGAGGGCAAAGCTCCCACCCACTCTCACACACATAGAGGCAGAGACTGCGTGAAATAATTGGAGATCGATCAGAAGTATTATTCACAGGTAATGGTCACTTAGTCCAGCAGGATCTGGTCTCTGTGGATGCATAGAGATTAAACCAGGCAATAATACCAGAAAGTCCTGTAAGGTAGCCGAGCCAGGCCCGTGCAGATCAGGCTGCTGTAATTCCAGAGGAAGGAGGGCAGGCAATGATTTCTCTAAAGGAGAATGGAGATCATAGAAGAAGTAGATGGGGAGACCGTGGTGTGAAATATCAACACAATGACCAAAGACACAGCCCTTTATTATCTGAGAGAATCCAAATCAAGTATCGATTTTCATCCTTGGGCCACTGTCACAGACATGGTTCCCAGCAGTTCTTGTGTAGACAGCAGTGACTCGAGGCTGAAAAGACCTGTAGTTTCTTTCCCCTTCACTCTGCGTTCTAGAAATTAAAATAGACTCCATAGTGCTGTTTTTCTTTAACCTCCATTTTATGATATAATTAGCTATTACATGCGTTCTATGAATATGAGGTTGCTCGTTAACATTTGCATTACATGATTATAAAATAGTAACCTGGCCGCTGTTTGTTTTGCATTGAAGATTGGCAGTTATGTCATTCCCTGCTCCCCTAGGGGACCTTCACTAAACACTCTAAGGAAAGGGTGCTTTTTTGCATGTATCTGCTTTTGACGGAGTGTAGCTCAACATATGTGATGGGGCATGGTGTCCTTGGGGAGTTTGGCACAAATTCTAAAACCCAGTGAGCACATGTGGTCTGTAATACAATACTTTAAATGAAGCCATTCCGCCATCAGCCAATCAAAACCCACACACCAAAGCAATGAGACTGAGTTGCAATGTGAGTTCGTCCCTGTGTCCTCGAAGAAAGGAAATCACCATCCAGCACACCCCACCACGAGGACTGTCTCTACATAGGCCAGGCACCAGCCCTCAGAGCGGCCATCTGGTTGGAGTTGACATGAATACAGAGGGACGCTACAAAAGAACATTCGAGGAAGATATACAGTGATGCTAGTAAGATCCTCCGTGTATCACCAAGAGCACTTTCGAATAACACAATAGACAGTCTGCCCCTGGGGACTCCCCCAGTGCTCATAGCCGTCACAGATGTTTTAGCCATTACGTTGTAAATGCAATTCATTTTTAAGAGAAATCTATTTCACTCTGTGGCCAGTATCAATTTCAACATTTTTTTTCCTTTCCCTGGCAACATAAATGTCTATAATTTGCAGAGAATTTTTTTCCCCAAGACTTTCGATAATTTTAAACGAATGTTTCTTAGTGAGTTTTGCTGTATCATATACTAAGATAAACATTCCCAAGAGGCAGTTATAAGCGTACTTGTGGTTGAAAACGGGCACACACAGAACTCAAATTATCTGGCAGGGCCGAGAGCAGGTAGAAACCCATGCATCTCATTAGAAAAATCTGCTTTTAATATTTTGGTCTCAAGAAATGATGCATGACTTCTCAAATCCTTCCTGCAATTAATCCCTCCATGTTCCTGTGTTTAGAAAATGATTCATTACCTTTGAACCTTCCTTCCTCTGCCTCGGTCTGTCCTTGGGGAGCCATTAACACACACTGTGGTGAGCTAGGGTTACCTAACCACCAGCGGCCCGTCTGTTTGTTTTCACAGGTGCAGTATGCAGAGCTGAAAGTCTGCAGCAGCCAGAGCCCCCTTCGGAAGAAGCGCAGCGCTCTCTAGGACACACACCAGCCTTGGACACCAGCCCCCGATTCCCTGTTGGGTTGATTAGACCAACGCTGTCTCTGTTTCCGTGGTGGTACCCATGGTGTCATTCTGAAATGCGTGCTGTGCGGAGCCCTCCCTGTACTCTCCCCGCTTCTCCGCGTGCGCCGATGCACACACGTGTGTGCACATCCACACACATGGGTGTGCTGGTGGCTTAGTGGCTCGGCCCGTCAGAAGGAAACAATCCAGTGACTGTGGAAGACTGTGAGGTGCCTTCTCAAACAGGAGGTAAAGCAAAGCGGCCAGGGGTCTGAACGGCTGGGAGACCACCTGGATGCAAGAGCGACTCTGAACTTGTTTTCCTACCTCCAACAGAGTCTCCTTAAGATTCAGTTGTTTCCACTTCCGTTCACACACTCCTTTCAGATTATTGTGCATGTGGTCCGTTTCTTTCCCTGAGTTCACAAGTCTTTGGTAGTAGCCATCATCTCCCCAACTAGTGTCTCTTATAAATAGATTTTTAAGTAATTACCAGGATTCACCCAAGTCTTTGGCAGTCATTCCGCCATGGTTACTGAAGGCGTGTGTGTACAATGGCAGTCAGCTGACCGCATCGCGCTCCACTGTGGGCCGTGGAAGGCTCGGGAAGGTCGGAAGGGACCACTCATCCAAAAAGTGAAGGTTTCATGAGGGTATTTGGTGGCCTTCCAAACGCCATGTCTTCTGACTTGACTTTGCTTATTTCCAAAATAAAATGTCAATATTAGAGCTTCAGAGAGAGGGGGGATGAAGGAATGAATTCCGACAGTAGTCAGGAAGACAGATAAAGGCTGAGGAGCAAGGGATTTACTAATGACTATGGCTGCTTTCCCTGATTGTCATAATCACTGTATTTGCCTGCCTTTTTGAGCAGAAAGTAAAAATAACTCAGCTGTCCAAATTGATCTTTTGTTCCTGAACAAGATAAGCTACACATAATGCATATATATCTCAGAACCCCGTTCCTAGAAAAGCACCACCCCAAGGTTGTCTTGAAGAATAGCAGATTCCTTCAGACCCCACCATTTCATAGTACCCCCCCAAGTAAACACCCTGATTTTATGCATATATAAAATACACGCAAGTATCTTTCTGTTCAACTGATATTTAAGTTGTAAAGACTGTATTTTGTTGACACATACTTTGTGCGGTTATATATATATATATATATAAAATACATATACATATATATAAAATACAAATACATATATATATATATATATATATGTATTGTAAAGAAAAGTTGAGGTAAAAAGACCTGATTTAATAGTGGTTTTACTATTTTTTTGCTCTCTGGGTTGTAATTTAATAATCTTCAAGCAAAATGTTTATGAAAAATGCCAAAGATTCTGAACCTTATCATCCCGTGTCTGTTTTTCTTCATATTATATCTTCCTGGGTTTCTTTCTGGCTGAGCCAGATTTCTGCATGATTTGATTTGCTTCAAGTTAATGAAGCTGGCTGGAAAAGAGCCTTGCAGAAATTATAAAAGCTCCAGTAAATCTCTTAGTTGTACATACAATAGATATCCAAGAACCTCTTTTGTTAAACCAGTTACTCAATCTTCTGTGTAAACAATGCCTCATTGTCTCACCCCCAACTATCATGTAGTTTATCACAGTCTGTCATTTTGTAACGACCTAAGTCAGACATTTTCAAACAGACATGTGAGATCTGATCAGTCATTTGAATGAAAACTTTCAGCAGCAAAATAACCCTTTATTTATTTAAGAGTGGAACCGATACTTTATTGTTGTTCTTTTGCTATACAATTTCAAAATGAAATAATTTGTCCAACAAGAAGGCATCATTAGTTAGGCTTATTCCCTCTACAGCCCAGTGGGAATTCTGAGCATTAAGTTTAGGACATAGCAGCTGGGCTACAAGAGCAGGACTGAAGCAACCTTTAAAAACTGTAAATGGAAAACAATTGTTAATTGATTAAGTAGACTTTGAACGTTAAAAAATGTTCGTTGTAAGGGAAATGTGAAGATTAATAGAAGAACTCGAACTCATACGAAAGCTTCCAGAATGTTATTTAGATAAAATTTATGGATTGTGGATTCACAGTATGATAATTAAAGGTAATTTAGTAGGAATGTTGAAGTTTAGCCAAGCTCTCCTGGTTCTCAAACCTCACACTCCCGTTTCCAGCTCTGTCTGGATGTCTTATAGAGATTTCTACCTCAGTGGGTCAGAAACTCTGTTATCTCTCCCTCTATGTTTTCAGGACCCTTAAACCCATAGTCATTCTCCTTCTAGCTTCCTTATTTCCCTTACTGGCACTCGCATCTTCTAGGCTGGGAGGCACTGGGCATCCCGTTTTTTGTTCCTCGTGGGTTTTTTTTCCTCCCACCTCCCACTCTCAACCCATAAACTTGTAGATCGAGTGTCGCCGTGTTATCTTTTCCATTTCAATTTTGTCCATTTCTGATCACCACCCCCTAAGCCACAGCCTCCAAAACCTCTTATGAGACTTCGTGATGGTGCCGATTACATTACACCAGATTAATCCCCATCCCGACTATTCTTTTCACTAGGAACACTTTCTCACGAGTGTCTGTAGAAATAAATTCCACTCTCTTTTAAAATTTTCAGAAGGTTCCTGACCCAAATAGGATTTCTTTCATTTCCTTGGCTGAATTAGATTCCACACTTCTCTCTTGCACCCCCCCCCAACATCTTTCATATCTTTCTGGCATTTGCCATATTCTGCGATAGCCCATTGTTACCAGAGGCTTTGACTCCCTCTGTCCTCTACTGGGTAGACCATCCTGTCTGGAACCTAATAGACACTCAGGAAATACATGATTAATTGATTGGGTCATAGTCAGTTTTCTTCTCTGCCCTTTCATGTATACAGAAGGCCGAGATGGGCAGATTAGTGTGGTCTATCAGAGGAAGTAATTTCTGGTATTTAACACACAGCCTAGACCGTGTGATATTATTTGTAAACTTCGGCCATGTCAACTCTAAACTTTTCAATGATGTCTTATATTGGAGAAGTCATTACCTACATATCGCAAGAAAATATTATTTGTGCATGGTAAAACAAACAAGAACGAAAACTTTGATTTTTCTTCTTCTAATTTATCATTTAATGAACATATATGGAATGCTGATGATCTACCTGAACAAAGCAGACTGCATTCCCTTGGTAGAGCCAGACATGAAACAGATACTTTTGAAAAGTGGCATGACATCTGCAGATTCAAGTTTTAAAAAGAGTATTCTGGCTGCAGTGGGTGGACCAACAACTATGAATGTTCAAAGAAGAGCTAATTTGAATAATCTTGATAAACTGATGGTCACCAGGACCTTCAAATATTGTCACTGGAAAAAATTACATGTGAAATTGTGAGACGGTTAGGAGGAAAAATGAGTGGGACTTCTCAGTTGCTTGACTATGGGGTGAGAGAGTGAATAGAATTCAAGATGGCACTCAGTGTTCTCATCTTTGGGTCCAGGAAGACGGTATGGTGTGCTAAGAGAGAATTATAGGAGCAGCCATGAGAGGAACAGCATGAGCCCAGTTTTAGACGATGTTGAATTTGAAGTACCTGACAAGCCTCTAAATGGAGATCTCAGGGGCCTGGGTGGCACAGTCATTAAGAGTCTGCCTTTGGCTCAGGGCGTGATCCCAGCGTTCTGGGATCGAGCCCCACATCAGGCTTCTCCGCTAGGAGCCGGGTTCTTCCTCTCCCACTCCCCCTGCTTGTGTTCCCTCTCTCGCTGGCTGTCTCTCTCTCTGTCAAATAAATAAATAAAATCTTTAAAAATAAATAAATAAATGGAGATCTAAAAAGGGTAACAATATATGGATATGGAGCTGAGAAAAGAAATGCACTATACTTGAAGGAGATATACATAAGGGCCAACGTTCATAGAAACGAGTGAAGCTACATGCTTCAAGAAATGGACCCCACACTCAAAAAGTTCTATAAAAACAAGTCAGCTAAAGCTAAATAGATATGTTAAATAAGAGAAAAGCAGTAAGCATGTACTGTCATTGAATTCAATTGGTAAAGTGTGTTTCAAGAAAGAAGGTGTGGTCTATAATGCTCAATAGCACTGAGATCACATCGGTTGAGGACAGCATGATGACCTTTACTGAATGGCATGGCAACTTGTGGGGATCTTGGCAATGAATTGTTTCTGTAGAGTGGTAGGAAAGGAAACCAGATTTGGGTTGAGAAATGAGTGGACCTAGAAAAATGGAGCCCACATGGAAGTACCCCTTGAAAAATTCCACTAGAAGGAGAGGAGAGAGAGCACAGGAACTCAGAATGGAAGAAGGTGGCTGGAATTATTAAGAGAAAAAAGTAGATGTGTCATGAACTCAGTGTGCACCTGTTAGTAAGAAAGAATTCTTCATGAGTACGAGATGGAGTGCTCTGTATCATCATTTAAAACTGTGCTCTGTCAAAACCAACCTGTCTTTTGTATAGTAGTAATCCAACTTTTATGGGAGTAAAGTGGCTGGGAAGTCAAAATAGAATATCTTCTGAAAATATTATGAGTAGTCAATTGATCATTGGATGAATGTTGAAAGGTGACATCTAAAGAATGGCTTGCCTACCCCGCTGTTCTGGTGTATTAATGTAGTGATTTACATGGGGAAATGGATAGTCAAGCACAGAAGAATAGCTAGCATTTTACGGTATTTATTAAATGCCAGGTACTTTGTAAGTGCTTTAGATGTAATAGCTCATTTAATTAACAACAGCAAAACTATGAAATTCCTCTAAATATTTATGGAAAGAATAACCAATTCCATTCAAATTCTCCCAGGAAATAATAAAAATTAAAAAGATAATAACACTTTTCTACATATTTTATGAAGCCAGTATAATCCTCATTCCCAAATCCAGCAAAGTGTTACAAGAATGGAAAATTACTTACCAAAGTCCCTTATGAATATAGATATAAAATTATGAAAGATATCTAAGCTTCTACAATGAAAACATGATGGAGAGAAAGAAGATAAATAAACGTAGGGTTTCATGGATTAGAAGTTTCAATATATTAAGATGTCAAGAGATTAAATATAAGCCCAATAAAAATTACAAGGTGTTTTTTACAAAAATTAACCAGCTGATTCTAAAATGTACATGGAAATGCAAGAATCCAAGAACAGTCCAAGCAATCTTGCAGGTGATTAACATTGGCAGATAACAAGATGTGTTATAAAGTTATTGTAACTAGACAATGTGCTACGGGCACAAGCGTAGACAGATTAAAGAAATAGAAAAGACTGGAAGGACACCCATGCGTATTTGGTAACCTGTGACCTAATTTATGTCAAAGATGACATATTTTCAGTGTGGGGCAACATACAGTGTAGGGAAAAAAACCTTTTGAAAAATGACCCTGGGTCACTGAAATATCCGCATGAATAAAATAAATATTGACTCCTTCCTTATACTTACAAAAATCAATTCTGTGTGAATTACAGATCCAAAAGTAGAAGACAAAGTAAAAGATTTCAGAAAAAGACGTAGGAAAATGTCTTCACATCTATGCGATAAGCAAAGATGTCTTAAGCTGCTAACAGGATGCTAATCATAATGAGAAAATACTGATAAGCTGGAGATCATTGAACTTAATTTTTTCCTCAAAAAGTATGATTAAGAGAGTAAACGGATAAGCCACAAAGTGAAAGAAAATATGTAATCTCAATATATAATCTGATAATTCTATCCAGAATACATAAAATTTTTCTACAAAGAAAAGGCAGAAAACCCAGTAGAAAAAGGGGCAAAAGACTTGAACAGGCACTTCACAGAAGAGCCTATCCCAATGGCGAGCAAACATATAAAAAGGTGCTCAGCATCCCTAGTCATCAGGCAAATGCAAATCAAAACCACAAAATGATACACCTGTACATAGCCAAAATGGCTAAAATGAAAAAGTCAATATTAAGTGTCTGTAAGGATGTGGAAAAACGAATTCCTATATACTATTAGTGGGTGAGAACATACATTGGTACAAAGGCTTTGGAATACTTTGGTAAAGTTTTGGTAAAGCTAACCATGTGGATACCCTATGACCCTTCCCCCAGTTTCGCTCTTAGGTATATAACCTGACAGAGTTGTGCATACATTCAATACAAGACATGCCCAAGAATAGTTAGAGCAGCACTACTGGTATAATTGCAAAAACAGCAACAGTATATATTCTTCTGTATCTGAGATGATCAGTGACTTGGGACTCTACAATGGAAAACCATACAGAAATGAAAGGAAGAACTAAGGTTGCATGCAACAACATGGATATTTCACAAATAATGTTCAACCAAAGAAACAAGACAGCACAAATACATGCAATGCGAGATTTCATTTACGTGAAGTTCAAGCACAGAACAACACAATCTATGTTGTTAAAAGTCTGGAGGTGTAGCGGCTAAAAAGCCGTAAGTGGAATTTCTGGGATGATGTCAAGGTTTGGTCATTTTGGTCTGGATTCTAGTTACATCAACTTGTTGACTTTGTGAAATTCACTGAGCTGTAAACTTACAACTTGTATAATTTTCTGCATGTTTACTAAGAGGAAAGAAGAAAAATTATGAAGCATGGCCATTTTATTCCTAATTTACAATAAAAGAAACTGAGGCTGATTACTGTTAGTATTTTAAACATGAAAGAAGAAGAGCACTAATCCAAATAAACATTTTAAATTGTGCAAGAGTTGGGAGTCATTTTAAACAAACCCAAAATGGACAGTTCCTCAATAATCTCATTGCGTTTGAATACTCAATGATGTCTCACAAATCAGTCGTCATTTTGAAAAGATCTTCATTACAAGGAGTACAAAAAGTGACTTCCTCTAACTGATCATCCACATAAGTGCTTTACATGAGCAAATTGGACCTTGAAGTGTTGCAGAAAGTTCTTTCTTTTGAGGCAGCTGGGTGGCTCAGTCAATTACGCATCCAACTCTTGGTTTTGGCTCAGGTCATGATCTCAGGGTCGTGATCTCAGGGTTGTGAGATGGAGCCCCGTGTTGGGTTCTGTGCTCAGTGTAGAGTCTGCTTGGGATTCTTTCCTCCTCCGTCTTTCTCTCCCGCTGGTTCTCCCCCAACTCATGCTCGCACTCTCTCTCAAATAAATAAATAAATAAATAAAATATTTTGAAAAAATGTTTTCTCTTTTTACAGGTTATACTTAACATTCATTGAACCTGACAATGCACGTAGTTAAGTTTTTTGGGGAGTCAAAAGTTATACCGGGTTTTTCCACTGCCCAGAGGGTCAGTGTTCCTAAACCCCTGAATGGTTCAAGGTTCAACTCTACACACATACACATGTATTCCTAAATTTTTTTTAAATTTCACATATCTCTAAAAATTGATCTGTAGATTCCAATTAAGAACCCGAGAACCTGTGTTTTCAGGCAAAACATTCAGAGTTTGCCTCTTGCTCCATTTGACACCTTCGGTGGAGGATGTGTTTTTCTAGAAGCCCAATGTCAGTAGGCTGCTCAGTGCCAGCCTTCAATTCATTCATTATTCAATCCAGCTTTTTTCTGGGAAACGTTTTATTAGGCTAGTCTTTACAGCTGAGAAATCCTGAGATTTCAATTTGCTTTCCATTCCTTTAATTCATTACAATAATACATACAAGCTTCTCTTCTCCATGTATTTTCATTATCAGATCAAAGCAACTGGTTGGAAAAGCAAAGACATGTGGAATCATTTGTTCAACTGCATAATGAATAGCTGGCATAACTGATTTCATAACTGCATCTACCAGATAAATTGTGATGTGCATAGTGGTAAAGGCCATGGTTGTTTTTTTTTTTTTGTCTTATTTTGTTCTGTTCTGTTTTGTTTTTACCTCAAAAAATCTGCACAAGCTGGAGAAGTGATCCAGCAAAAAAAAGTTAACAGGGACAAGTAGAATGTTCTTTTTACAATGAAAGGGGACAGCAGATTTTTTTTTCCTAATTGAGGCATGGATCACCTGCATTGTATGTCTACTGCACGTGGGGCTGGGCCCAGGGAGAGAATGGGGTTTGCTGAACAAATGAGAGACAGAGTCTTTCTGGCTTTTTGAAAGGGTTGGACAGCAGTGGCAAGTTGTACAGAGTGCCATGATCCTGGGCAGAACTGAGCTCACACGGGGAGAGACACAGGCATGTGTTATGTCCAACTCTGAAAGTTTTGCCCTAGACTATGTTTTTTGTCACCCTCAATCTCAGCAACTTGTGCCCCGGGGGACTTGGAAGGGCAACCCAAAGCGTGACTCTGATCAGAGAAGCCTCTTATCATGTAAGAATAGCCTTTCTTCTTTTCATAATACAGTATATTCCATTTTAAAATCACCTAAAATGTTTGTGTATTTTTTCTCTCTTCCAAACCATTAATAAAGATGTTAAAACAGCACATGACCTTGATTCCTTCCACCCACTGACAAGACACCTCTCTTTAACTAGATCCAGGAGCATTTATCACTCGGACCACCTTGAAAAATATAACTGTCAACTTCTCAGTGTGCCTTTTTTACAGCAAATTAAACTTAAAATTGGAGCTTTGTGAGATCCCACTGTATCGTCTACTTATTTCTTTTTGAAGATTTTATTTATTTATTTGGCAGACAGAGAGCAGAAGCAGGCAGAGCGGCAGGCAGGAGGAAAGGGAGAAGCAGGCGCCCCGCTGAGCAGAGAGCCAGATATGGGGCTCGATCCCAGGACCCTGGGATCATGACCTGAGCCAAAGGCAGCTGTTTAATCGACTGAGCCACCCAGGCGCCCTCTTCTACTTATTTTAAATAGCAAACAGATCGCAGGATTATTTCTAGATAACCACCCCCACTCTAATCAGGTTTCAGCTTCATAATTTATAGCAGTGTATTTGCTTGTAAGACTCTGGACCCAGTTGTAGCCATCCCAGTAGTGACCATTTATGCACGGTCACTTACAGCCAAGGCACTTTAAAATCATAGTTTTAGTCAATTACAAAGATACTTTGCATAATTAACATGGTGTGTCTGGGCTTAAGGTTTTGATCTGTGCTCTGATTCTTGATTTTACATGAACCCCTTCAAAAGTGTCATGGTTGGGGGTAGGGGGGCTTGAGGAGTGGTGAATTCTCTCAGGTCTGAGCAATTTTAGAACTATTGACTTTTGCATGATGATGTTTCCTGACATTTTTTTTTCCCCTTGCTCCTTATAAATGGTTACTTGGTCAGACAGTCCATTTCTTTTGAGTATTCATATTGGCTGTTCCCGTGAAAGATTTCCAAATGAATAGTGTCACATTCATTTAATAATTAATGCCTCCTTTACTCCTGACCCTTAGTTTTTAGCCTGGATTTCGATTATTCATAGTCCTGTGGGAGTGTGCGTGAATTCAATTCACGTGTGGTCCTAAAACTTCCCATTAAGTGTTAAACTCTAGTAGTTTCAAACTTCTCTCCCAATGTTCTGATAATCTATAAAATTGCTACCTTATTTGATCTGTTTCACCCACTTTCTCTTTTTTATGGTTGTCCATTCTCTAATTCAGAGGCAACAAAAAATTTACATGGCCTAAAACAGGCAATTTAAGAGGGGAGAAAACTCAGAGGACTGCTTGACCCCAAATTTGGACTATACTGAAATAAAAACTAGGTGTTTTTTTTGTTGTTGTTGTTGTTTGGTTTTTTTTCCACCTGCCTTTTGTTAGTATTTGATTGTGGCTAGTTTGGAGTTGGGTGAGCTCAATGTCCCGGAGCCAGAAAGATAGGGGATCAAATCCAAGATTTGGTACTGTGGTACCAACTTACTATTTGTCTTTGAACATCCCATTTATCATCCTGGAGCCCCAATTTCCTTTGCTACAAATAGAAATAATAGCATCCAAATTATGAGGGTTTTGAATAAAAATATATATGCTCAGTACATATGTTCACTTTTATTGAATTAGGATATAGAGAGAGTAGCGTGCATAACATAGGTATACAGCTTCGTGATTTTTCAAATTGAATATTCTCACGAAACTAACACCCAGATCAAGAAACTTAACAAGACTAGCATCCTAGAAGCCTCTATGTGCCCCTTTGGATTACTGCCCCTCGAGGGTACATATAAAATTTCTCAAACTTGGCACTCTTAACCTTTGGAGCCAGATAATTCTTCATGATGGAGTGGTGGTATACTTACCTCTGCAGAGATGTTTTGCAACATCCCTAACCTCTACCAAGTAGTTTCCAGTAGTACCCCTCCCCCTCCCCCCGATCCGGGAAGATATGACAATGAAAATGTGTCCAGATATTAGCAAATGCTCGGGGGATGGGGGCGGGGAGCAGTGTGGGGAGCAAAATATCTCCCTAAGCTGAGAACCATTTGTATATACTGTGCATTATGCTGCCAGAACCCCAGGCCAAGGGGGACCCCTCCCCTGTGAGCTGTCATTTGTTCTCCAGTCCTCCCCACTCTGTGGTAACTCACCAGCACCAGCAGCAGAAACTTCAGGTAGGTTCCTAACCATCAGTCCTGAAAGGAGGTCATCCCTGGATCTGGGCCCCCAAAGGTCTTGCTTCTGTTCCCATTTCTCCACAGCTTCTCTCACCCCCTGCCAGTGGAAGTTTTCATTGGTTCAACCATGTTGGAAAACTGTTGGCCCTATTTATTAAATATTTACTAAACTGAGCGTATGTTTACCCTGGTGATTCTCTTTTGAGCATCTATTCAATCATTTATAACCTTTTCCCAAAAGAATTGAAGTAACTTGCAACCACAACATTATTATGTTCACTAACTGTCCTATTTTAGCAGAGTCTTACAGCTGAAAATAAGATACATTATTTCTTTGATATGTTGGATAAGCAAATCCAGGAGCTCAGGATTAGTATTAATTGTTTTGTAATAAATGATCTTAAAATTTGCATCAAATTCTTAATGGATCTACAAATTGTGATTTTTGGATATGTCTCTGAAATGTCTTTTAAGTCATTATGCCTCTACTCTTTTTTTTTCTGGCAATTTATTCATTGAAGGAACTGGTGTTTTTTCCTGTAGAGCTTCTGACCATCTGAATTTTGAAGATTGCACCTGCATGGTGTGGTTTAATATTTTCATCTGTTTTTCCTGTTCTCTGCAAATTGTAGTTGGAAAGAAGTGTCCTCAGATACAGCTTTGATACTTTTGGAAATAATTCTCTGTAATGCTGATATACTCTGCCACCAAGAGGCATATAATTTGGGCAGTTGTTAAAGTTTAGATCCATTAATTCATTAGAGCTACAGTATAGGAATAGTTTAAATCTTGTTTTTCTTCTGTATTTATTAGTTTATACTGCAAAAAAGTGAATGCCTCGTTCTACCACTTGTTTAACCAATAGTAAAATTTTTTTTTAAGTTTTTATTTAAATTCCAGTTAGTTAGCATACATTACATTAGTGTCAGGTGTACAATATAGTGGTTCAACACTTCCACACAGCACCAGTTGCTCATCACAACAAGTGCCCTCCTTAAACCCCATCCCTATTTCCCCGATCCCCTCAACCACCTCCCCTCTGGAAACCGTCAGTTTGTTCCCTATAATTAAGGGTCTGTGTCTTGGTCTTTCTCTCTCTCTCTCTCTCTCTCTCTCTTTTCCCCTTTTGCTCATTTGTTTTGTTTCTTAGGAAGTGGTATATAAAAACAATGGAATATTACTCAGCCATCGAAAAGAGTGAAATCTTGCCATTTGCAACGACTTGGTTGGAGTTAGAAGGTATGATGCTAAGCAAATAAACCAGTCAGAGAAAGACAAATGCCAATAGTAAAATTCTTATAGGAAATTGAGGATATTTTCCCTTTATTTACCATTTTAAAAAAAAGATTTATTCACCAGCATCGAATGATTAATTACATCTTTTGTCTATAAACCAACAGGTTTAAACTTTTTACTATGTTTCCAATTACTATCCCTATATAAAAATCATCCCATCTTTGACCAATGAACGTCCCTTTGAGTTAGCTTCTGATTTCTTTTGACATGATCTTAGTAGTTTTTGATTGTTTCCTTGATGTTTGACATAATGAAATGTTCCAAATTCATACTATACCTATCTTACTGTGGACCAGAAATCAGTCATTTGTCTCAAGAGTCCTGGTTCCTTTCAGTGGGAAATGATATTTCAGCACCACAATCTGGGTGCATTAGTTAGGATTCCCCAGAGGAAAAGAACCGTGGGATGTGTGTGTGTGTGTGTGTGTGTGTGTGTGTGTGTGTGTACTTATAAAGAGATTGATTATAGGGAATTGGCTCAGTGACTCAGCAAGCTAGAGACCTAGGAGAGGCAATGATGTAGTTCCAGCCTGGAAACCTCGAAAACGCTGGCCGATGTGTCAGTTTTCAGACTGAAGGCAAGAAAAAAGCCAGTGTCTCCAGTCTGAAGACAGTGAGGCATAGAGAAACCTCCCTTACTTACAGGAAGTGAGAATTTCTGTTCTAGTCAGGCTTTCAACAGATTAGTGAGGCCCATACGCATTAGGGAGGGCAATCTGCTTTAGACAGTCTACCAATATAAGTGTTAATCTCATCCCAAACATCCTCACAGAAACGTGCATGAAAATGTTTGATCAAATATCTGGGCACTGCATGGCCCAGTCAAGTTGATGCTTAAAATTAACCATCACACTGCTGGGTGCTAGGGGTGCTCAGTACTGCTGAGTTTCCAGTTGTCTGTAGCTATTTTCAGTGCACAGAACTAGGAAATATTTTTTAATGCTATACATCATGAATTCATGCCGACACTTCTGATTACAGAGTTTTTACTTAACGTCTTTAATATTACTTGTGTGTCTTATTTCCCCTCGATGGTGAATCCCAGGTTTCAATAACCCCCCTAATGATATAATTAGGATATTACATAATAAAGCATGTTCTTTTATCCCAGAACACAGTCACAGCAGTCTGAGAACAGTAACGCCAGCACTCCCATTCATAACATTATCACTAAATTTGTTCATCGATTTATGTAGTTCTTCAAATTTTTGTCTTTGAGTTACTTAGAATAGTTTCTCTCTGGCACGATGCTACCAACCACAGACATATGTAGGTTCATTCGTTTTATTTACTTATTTTCATCTTTAGGGATTGCTTTTTAATATTTAATTTTTTAGATAATACATAAATAGTCACTCTCCTCCAAAGTCAAATCTGCAGCACAAAGTATCATCAAATAAGCCTGATTTCTATTGCTGCTTTCTCCAGATCAGTCTATCCTTCTTCCCAGAAGTAACCATTCAGATCAATTCTGTGGCTTTTCCTGCCATCTTGTTTTTTCAATTTTTTAGCATACGCATATAGAGACACACATAATTCTTCCCCTCCTTCAAAGAGAATTGGTACCCTTCTAAAATGTTTCCATGCAACTTACATTTTTCACTGGAAAACACATTCTGGAGAGCACCCTGCAACAGCATGCAAAGATGATCCCATTCTGTTTTGCAGCTTGGATGGAACAAGCAATAGATATTTGGTTCTTTCCATCTATTGCTTTACAAATGACCCTGCAATGAATTGTTTTGTACCTACATGTCTTTATAGTTTTACCAATGATTCTTTTGGATAGATTCCTAGAAGTTGGATTTCTTAGTCAAAAGGTAAATATACATGTAATTTTGATAGGTATAGCTGAATTCTTCTTTACAGGGCTCTTAACAATTTTGTATTGTCTCCAGTGGTGTTTGAGAATGCCTGTTCCCCCAGCCTCACCAGTGTGGTTGGTTGACAAACTTCTGGATTTTTACAATCTGATAAGTGAGAAATAGTATTTGAGTATAGTTTTAATTTGAGTTTCTCTTATAATGAGAAATGCTTTTCCTATGTTGAACATCCATTTTTTTTTGCATTTCTTGTTCTAATTATCTGATTATTTATCTAGCCCATTTTTTTGTATAGGAATTTTAGTATTTTTTTATTTTTTAGAAAATAATTATATAGGAATATTAACCATCTGTGATATGTTACAAATATTTTTTCCAAGATTATCATTTTTTAAACTCTAATTGTGGTGTCTTTTATTAAAAAAAAAGTTTTAGTTTTTATATTTTTTTGGTTGTTCTATAAAGTCATTGATTCTGTGTTTTTCCATATTGTTCCTGGATTTTGATTGATCATTAAGGAAGTTTTCCTCATTCACAGGTGACAGAAGAACCTACCCTTGTTTTCTTTTTTTTATGTGATCATTTTGTTTGCTGTTTTATTTTTAAATATTTAAGCAATTTTTGTTTGTACATTTAAATCTGATTTTCTTCTGACATAGAGGCTGCTGTCAAAAAGTCTAATGTCAGTCGGATTTTCTACTACTTATAAGTGACTTACTATTTTTCCTTGGAAGTTCAGTAGTTTTACTAGAAAAATGTCTCAATTTTGATCTTTGTTATCCAGTGTTGTTCAGTTATCCCAAGTATAGAGTGTGCCTATTCAAAATGGCATTTCAGTCAATGTTCAAGTCCTGCTGAGTATATCCTCGGAGTAGACTTACTGAGTCATAGGGTACGTACATCAAGCTTTAGGAAATACACCCAAACACTTCCCTGAAGTGGTTGGACCAATTTGCATTTCAACCAGCATTGTAGGAGAGTTCTGACAGCTCCACATCTTCCCCAACACTCCACACCTCCAACCCATTTCATTGTAACTCTTTGGATGTGTGTGCAGTAGCATCTCATTACAGTTTTAATCTGCATTTTTCTGATGGCTAAAGACATTGGGCACATTGTCATATCTTCCCTTCACCATTTAGATATGGTAGTCTCCCCTAACCACCTGGGATAGAAATTGCAAATATCTCTCCAAGTTTGACGTCTTTAAGCTCTGATTATGGTGTATTTTGTAAAAAAAAAAAAAAAAAAAAAAAAGTTTTAGCTTTTATATATATTTTTGCTTTTTTACATATTTTTTGGTGCTTTTGCTTTCTATGGTTTCAGTTACCCATGGTCAACCGCACTCCAAAAGCAGATGACCCTCTTCCTGGTGAATGGTCCGAAAGTCAATAGCAGCCTAAAGCTATGTCACTTCATTTTATCATCTCACATCTTCACAAGAAGGGTGAGTGCAGCACAAGACGAGATTTTGAGAGACACAGACCACATTCGCATGACTTTTATTGCAGTATATTGTTACAATAGTCTATTGTATCATTAAGTGTTATGAATCTCTCACCGTGCCTAATTTATAAATGATCATAGGTATGTATGTATAGGATAAAACATGGTACACATAGGTTTGGTACTATCCAAGGTTCTGGACATCCACTAGGGATCTTGGAACGTATTCCCAGCGGGGAAGGAGGGACTCCTGTAATTCTCCTCTGTGAGGGGTTTATTCAACCCAATTGCCATTTTTTTTTTCCTCAAGTGCATTATCTTCTTTTTCTTTCACTCTTTATGAAACTTCCTTCCATGTAATCTGCCTATGAACCAGTTGGCAGAGATATGGATGACAAGCACTCTTCCCATTTTATGACTTGCCTTTTCACTTCTTATGACTTGCCAATGATGTCTTTCAATGAAATGAAGCTCTACATTTTAACACAGTGCAATTTATTACTTTTGTCTGGTTTTAGGATGGAGATGTGGGTCAGGATAGCTTCACAGCTACTGTTCTTGCAAAGCGATAAAAAACATGGCTTTGCCATTTGAGTTCTCTCTCCTCTTTTTTTTATTGCTGGTATCTAAATGTCTGCCTCCTTCGCCCCATTGTTCACGTTGCGCTCAATTTCATTTCCACTCATAACAGTTTTTAACTTACCAGGGGACTTTGTCCTAAAAGGAAGCTTTGCTCTGTGGGTTTTGATATGTGAGCATTCATAGTGCCCGATGGCCCCAGTTCCGTCAGACCCTACCACGCACTCACCTAAAAACTGAAATGTGTGGAAGTCTTTCCTAGTCTCAGCTGCTGTCCACATATTGCCTGCCATACTTCTCTGACTACTTTCTGGAAATTTGTTTTTGTTTTTATCTCAGTTCCATCAGATGTCCCATGCCTCCTCTGCGGATACCATGTAGGTCTTGAAACTGTCAAGTTTGTCCTCACCCATTTACATTTTGGGGCTCTTGGAGATGTCATGTCATCTAGTTTGGGTGGCTTATGTTGTATATACATTTTGGTTATGATATCATAATTTCCCTGCTTGTCTTCATGAAATGATTTGGAAAGATTATACATGTATATAATATATATAGTCTTCATCATCCTCCCTGAATTTCTCATACTATAATTATTATCATTCTCATCTTGCAGAGGGGAAACCAAGCCCTTACAGAATCTCTATCAAAGCCAGATAATGGAGATGCCTGGGAGGCTCAGTCAGTTAAGCGTCTGCCTCCTGCTGAGGTCATGATCCCAGGGTCCTGGGATCGAGTCCCACATCGGGTTCTCTGCTCAGCAGGGAGCCTGCTTCTCCCTCTCCCTCTGCCCCTCCCCCTGCTTGTGCTCTCTCTATCTCTCTCTCAATCTCTCTCCCTCTCTCTGACAAATAAATAAATAAAAATCTTAAAAAAAAAAAAAAGAAGAAGCCAGATAATGGTAGTATGTGGAATGGGAATCAAGCCTATTTCTGTGAACTCCAAGGTTTTTTTTTGTTTTTTTGGGTTTTTTTTGTTTTGTTTCGTTAAGATTTTGTTTATATATTTGTCAGAGAGAGAGAGAGCACAAGCAGGGGGAGCGGCAGGCAGAGGGAGCAGCAGGCCCCCCATTGAGCAAGGAGCCCAATGTGGGACTGGATCCCAGGAGACTGGGATCATAACCTGAGCAGAAGGCAGGGACTTAACTGACTGAGCCACCCACTCATGCCAAACTTCAAGGTTTTAACTGTTTCACTTCTTCTATTCTATGGCCTACTTTTACTTATTTATTTGTTTATTTTTTAAGATTTTATTTTTAAGTAATCTCTGTCACCAACATGGAGCTTGAACCCACAACCCCAAGATCAAGAGTCACATGCTCCTCTAACTGAGGCAGCCAGGCGCCCCTGTTTATTATTTTTATCTAATAAAAAAATGTCCTTGTCTGGCATGTTTCATAAAGTATATAATATTTTAATCATTTTGTATAAACATAATTTATAAATAAAACTATAATTATCAGGGGTGTTCAAAATACTTTAATTGCTCAGTATTCATGGTTTTAAATAAAATGTAAAGATCTATGGGCACCAGGGTGGCTCAGTCAGTTAAGCTTCTGATTCTTGGTTTCTGCTCAAGTCATGATCTCAGGGTCCTGGGATTGAACCCCACAACAGGCTCTGCGCTCAGTGGGGAGTCTGCTTGAGATTCTCTCTCTCCCTCTGACCCTCCCACTGCTCTCTCTCTCTCAAATAAATAAATAAAATCCTCAAAAAAATTTTAAGATGTAAAGATCTAGTAACTTACTCAGTATGCATTAAACTATGTCACAGGAAGTTTGAATACTTGCTGTAATGAAGAAAATAAGAATCCTAGAAAACAAAGATTCATTTTCATCTTCTTTATAATAGCCAGTTGTTATAATGTGAGGAAAGACAATGAAAATACATGAGAAATTATAAACAACGGCTTTCATATTGTGAATTCTGATGCTGTAGATATCCAAATTTCATATGCAACAGAAAATACAAATTACTGAAGTTTCATATCACATTAGCTGAATTGGGAAAACAACATCTATTTGGAGGGGTAAACATTTGATGGAAATTGGCTAAACACTACACACCAGGCTATTTTTTTCCCTTCCTTCACTGTTGCTTAAAAGTATAATAAAGAGAAGTACAATGAAAATGTCTGGAAGAATAAAGTCTCCCAGAATCATTAAACAACACAAGTCAGATTATAAACAGAAATATTCAGTGAGGTTTAATTTTGAGGCCGTGTCCCCTTTGCAGGTCAAAAATGATAAGATGCATTAAAGGGACTCCTTTGTGTTGGTTTCTATGGCTGCTATCACAGATTGCCAGAAATTTCATGGCTGGACACAAGACAAATTTGCCTTATAGTTCTAGAAATCAGAAGTCCCAAAAGATCTCACTTGGCTAAAATCAAGGTGTCAACAGGACTACATTCCTTCTGGAAGCTTTAGGTGAGAGTTGATTTTCCAGGTTTTAGAGGCTACTCCCACAACCCTGCTCCTTGCCATTCCCCCCACCCCACCCCCATCTTCAAAACCAGCAATGCTGACCAGTATCCTTGTCATTCTGCTTTTCCTCTGGTTGTCTTTTCCAATTCCCTTTCTATGTGTAAGGACTATAAAATACTATATATATAATGATTATACTGGCCCCACCTGAGTAATCCAGGATAATTACCCTATATTCAGGATAGCTAATCAGCAACCTTGATTCCCCTTTGCCATGTAGCCGAACACATTCACAGGTCCCTGGGATTAGGATGTGGATACCCATCATGGGTCATTATTCTGTCTACCCCATCCGCTAAGGCTTCCTCATCTAAATTGACCAGTTTTGGCAGGAGCACATTTCTCTCCTGTTTTCCTAGGAGATTCTGTTGTCCATATTTATTTTCAAAGCAGAATTTCTTATACTTCTGTGGGTTATGCCCATCCATTCACAGGAGCATGTCACATATATACATATACACATCGTTACTTTATTCAGAACATCACTGAAAAATAATAGTAGGTGAAAAATCATCCTATGCTCTTAATGTCTTAATAAAGGCTTCAAGACAGTATGGGATGATATAAAGAACATCAAGCTAAGAATCAGAAAATCTATGTTCTCCACCTAAATCCGCCCTTTTATACACTTTAATGTAATACATTAGTCGTGGTAGTATTTGAACGAGCTGTGTAGAGAGGCACGAACATTTACTTCTCTCCGAGGTATTCCCCATCATTAAAATTCCATTAAGAAGCCTCACAGCCAACTAATGGTCAGCTCCAGAGGTGAAGCATGGAAGGAGGACAATCCGGGTGTAAATTTAACTCAGAAGGAAATGCTTTTATATAGTAGGGCCAGGAGAGGAGACTCATCTCTGTTAGCCAAATAAAAGCCAGACTCCAAAACTCTAATTCTTGATGTCATCACTAATACTAATCCTTGAACCAGCTGAGTACAAAATTGTGGTACACCCTAACTCAGTTTCTCCGCTAAAGTAATAGGATGAGACAGTTAGGGACGGAACCCTAAATTCTAGTATTGTACATAACATAACATGTTTCCATTTTCGAAGATCTCAGCATTAGATCAGTCCATTTTGCTGTGTAACAATACTGTCTCAATGCTCAGCAAAAGCGGATGTTGAAACTCATCATTAGATACAGTTTGGGCTTATATTTCCCCAATTCTCAGTTTCAATTATCCGTGTTAAACTTGTCTCCTATCATTTCAGAAAATCACAAGTTGGCAATCATAATTACATAAGTCTTTTTGAACAAGCTGTCAAAAATAAAGGCTTAACACTAAAAAAAAAAATGAAATGGCAGTCCTTTAAATTGATTGGTTTGGGGAATTTTCTCTCTGGATTTGGCCCAAGATTGGATTGAAGTAGTTGATTATCTTAATAGTACCCTGGAATTTTAACCACACAGTCACATTACTTGTGACTCACACTAGGAAATGATTATGTCAGAACTGGAAACTGTAAAGCTAGAAATTGTATAACAATAGAAATACCAATTAAGCTGTGAGTTGCCGAAGCACGCTGGAATCTGCTAGAACCTAAAACCAACAACCAGGGGCGCCTGAGTGGCACAGCGGTTAAGCGTCTGCCTTCGGCTCAGGGCGTGATCCTGGCGTTATGGGATCGAGCCCCACATCGGGCTCCTCCACTGGGAGCCTGCTTCTTCCTCTCCCACTCCCCCTGCTTGTGTTCCCTCTCTCACTGGCTGTCTCTGTCTCTTCAAATAAATAAATAAAATCTTAAAAAAATAAAATAAAAAATAAAACCAACAACCAACTTGCCGTATTTCTTTTGTCTCTAAATCTGTATTCTATTAATATTGGTGAGTTGCGTGGAACTCAGTCTGCTAAAGAGATATTAGGTGCCTACATGTGGAAATGTACATATGCTTTTCAACAAATAGACCACAGGTCAAGCTAATGAGAAGTGTTCACCTGAGGAATTCATCACATTTTAATAGGTTTGTCATATTGACATGGGGGACTGCGTGAGTCATCATTTTCCACCAAGGTGAATCTCCACAGTGGACAGCAGTTTTGCATTTTAATACTTGATGCATGAAAATTCCACTGCTGGCATCTACTCCTGCCACTTACCATCCTTTGGGACATAAATTTAGCTGGGCTCAATTGTGTATAGAATTTTTTCAATGCCGGGACCGGGAAAAAAGCTAACTTCCTAGCGGTGCGAATTTTAGTCAGTTCATGCCACTGTGTCTTGGCTTTCAAATGGGGGTTTTGTGCAGAGGAAATCTAGTAATTTCACACAGATAAAAAGAGATCAGAGAGAGAGCGAGCCAGACCAGCTGTGTAAGCAATTTGGAAAAGTGCAAGTTTTTTTTTTTTTTTATCATTATTGCAACTGCTACATTTTTGTGTTAGGTTAGGATAATGTATGTTGTTTAATGTATAGATTTCTGTACTGTGAAGTAATGCCATTTTATATTTGAATTTTCTTTTTCTTTATGCCTTTAAACCATGTGCCTTTATTTTTTTGTTCTGTTAACTTGAGCCAGTGTTTCAACTCCTCCATCTTTGAGCTCAGGATGCCACCGTCCTGCCCTTGCACCATGTCTCAACCCCCTCCCACTTGTCACCTCCTCATACTGTGAATACCCCTTCCTTTCTCTCTTGGGTCACATCTATGGCTTCCTGGGCCACATGCCCTCTCTCTGATTATGCTGAAGGACATCTAGAAACAACTTTTGTTTTTTTAATTTTTTAAAGATTTTATTTATTTGAGAGAAAGAGAGAAAAAGAAGGAGCATGGGGGGGGTGCAGAAGGAGAGGGAGAAGCAGACTCCCCACTGAGCAGGGAGCCTGACTCAGGGCGCGATCCCAGGACCCTGAGATCATGACCTGAGCCAAAGTCAGATGCTAACCGACTGAGCCACCCAAGCGCCCCTAGAAACAACTTTCTAAGACAGAATATATAGAAAGTTACGTATTTGAGCGCTTTGCGTTCTGAAAATGTATTTATTTGCCACTGGTGCTTGTCTACAGTTCAAAGGTCATGGTTCAGTGCCGATTTCACAAAAACATTTCTTCCCTCGGAGCCCTGGAGCTGTTGCATCTAGTGGCCCACAAGAGGTTGGCGCCAATCCGCTTTTGCTCCGTCGGCAACCTTTTATCCTTTTTCACTTTTTTTGGTTGTGTTTGTGTTGTTTTTAAGAATTATTAGTTTACGTTTGCTTGCACATTTCACAAGGTTTCACCTAGATCTAGATCACTTTTCAATTCATTCCTGTTGGCACTCAGGCTGGAATGAGCCTTTCAAGCTATACCTTATTACCCAGTTCAGGCCTAAAAATGTGTCCCCTCTTATCTATGGCGTAATTTCTCTTCCTCCTTATTGAGGCAACTGTACAGAGAAGTAAGACTTTGAATAATCCTTCGTCCCTCTCCCTCTCTTTTTTTCCTCTTCTATTTCTTCTTTTGCTCTACACTCTGGGAAACTTATTTGATTTTCTGTTTCGATCTTTCAATTAATTATTTAAGTTGACCAATCATATTTTAAATTGTTATTGTTTCCATAGCAGTCTGTTCTTCTCCTTCTTCTTTACTATTTTCTCAAATCTGAAGGTAATAGAGTGGTTTTTTGTTTTGCTTTGTTTTCATCTGTCTTCCTGAATCATCTATTTCTTCCATGTCAGTTCTTCTTTCACATTATTTGTTTTCCTCACAGGTCTGTGGATCCATTATTGATTCTTCTTATTTGGGACCCAAGAGCTGGATTGGCTGTCCTAGGCAACACCCGCAGGTCTTCTCTGCTGGTGGATAAGTAGGTCCTTCTCCTGATAAATCCACCTTTGGAAGAAGATCTCCGTCAGTCTGGGGAGAGTGTGCCCACTGGCTGTATGCGCTCAGGTAGGCAGAGAGTCTGTTCCAGGCTGTGAGTCCTTCCAAATGCCAGAATAAGAAAGACTTGGTTCTGAACTTGCCAACACCACCCTATGAATGTTGATATTACTCATAGCTGACATTTAGGCAGTGTTGTAAGTATTGTAAACATAATAATTATTTAATCCTCAACACAACCATGTGCAGTAGTTATACTATCATATCCCCATTTTACAGAAAAGGAAAGTAAGGCACACATAGTTACAGAATTGTTCAAGGTCACACAGCTAGTAAGAAACAGACCTGAGTTTTGAGTCCAGCCAGGCTGGCTCTGGGGCTTGTGCCCTTGACTATTACATATTCTGCCTGAAGAAAATCCATTGATATTCTCAAAAGGAGAAATCTTGGGTTTTATGTATTGAGGCCATTCCAGCTTCCAGTGAGTCTCTCTCTTCCTAGAACCTCTTCTCATTCGTGCCCCTTTTAGACCCTGCCAGCTTAAAGATGCGCTTTCTGAGTGATGCCAAGGACCAAGCTGCTCCTTGCTCCGCTCCACAAGTGCAGAGACTCCACTGGCCTAATCCCCTATTTGGCATTAGCTCTCCACCTGCTATCATCATGTTCCATTCACCCCCACACTGCTCCACAGCTTGTCTGTCATGACTCCTCCTTCACACTCTCAGCTTTTGTGCATTTATTCTCTTTTGTACAATACTCTAATTTTATTAGCTTCTTATTAAAGAAGAACCATTCCACCGTGTTCAGTTCGCCAGATTTTATGAAACCAAATTAAGCATAATTTTTGGCCCTTATGTACATATTTATCTGTTCAAATGGTTTAAAACAACCTGTGCCAATTACCACTATGACATTATCATTCTAAACTAGTAATTAGTTTTGGTTAACCCAAGTTAGTCTAGTGATAAAGATGGGAATGTATTTTACTGTTTTCCATACGCCTAGACTTACATATGTGCTTTGATATATCTAAAAGCCTAGGCATAAGAACACGTCTGAAGACATTTGAAATTTTATTCTGAAAGGGTCTTATCGTAAAAACGTATTCAATTTCCACTAGTTCCTTCCATAATTTTTGAATACTGACTATGGACGGAAGCACTGAGCAAGTCTTAAGGATCTCAGACAGGAGAAATTTGCTGCCTTTTAAAGCCCCATAATTTTTGTTGGAAAGCTTAATTATAGGTCTATTCTCAGGTTTTAGAAGTAAGTTCTACTAATATAATAAAAACTAATATTTTAAAGTTTAAACTTTCTTATTATTACTTAAAAATGAACCAGTGAGGCTGGTTCTTAGATACTTCAAGTCACTGAACATTCTTTTTTCCTATGAGAGAAGTATCAGTAGAATTTGAGCCAGAAACTTTACTGAAAGTCAATGCCACCTCTTTGCATTTATCACTGCCAGTCTTGCTCTGCATATTTTTTTTCGTATTTGCCATGCATTGTTAACAGTGATTGTCATGTAATTAAATCACTGCTCATCACAAGAGCCTGTTTTTATGCTGAGATAAGCATCAGAAGCCTGCTGCAGGACCCCCAGATCAATAAAGATGTTCCCAGTAGGATTACAAAGAGGCTGGGGTTGAGCAGGGCACCAGAATTAATTAGGAATGATTTCTCTTTTTCTTTCTACTTTCAATATACTTTTTAATTGTTTTTCCATTTTCAATGGGCACTGCCCCCTCTTTTTTTTTTTTAATTCTACACTGATGCTCAGACACTTCTGTCCAGAGACCTGTGGAGGCTGAGCTCTTAATGTCACCCCCTTTTTCAGTCCTATCCTGAACTTACATTAGTCCTGGTTATCTCTGAGTTTCATCATTGTTAAAGAAACTTTGGAAGCAGAGGTGGTCTTCCAATTTCAGAAAGCTATTTAGACATTAAAATACAAGCTTTGAACTGCAGGTGGATTTCTTGTTTGAAGCTTTGAACTGCAGGTGGATTTCTTGTTTGAGTTGGCATGCTCTTGAGACAATGTGATAGCCAGGTTTTGGAAGTATTAGTGTATTCTAAAAGGGAACCAAATCCAAATCAAAGATGAATTTAAAAGAAGAAGGAGAAGGAGAAGGAGAAGGAGAAGAGAAGAAGAGAAGAAGAAAGAAGAAGAGGAGAAGGAGGGGAAAGTTTTAGGTCTTCCACAACTCTGTATGACATCCTCTTGGTGAGTGATATGTAAAAGAACCAGAAATACTAAAGCCCATTTTTGAGACTGAAAACATTGTATTCTAAGTAAGGGGTGTGTCTGGGGCAGATGGGGATGCCATCACAACGGAGCCCCTCTATTCCTCACTTCAAGGATTATTAAAATTCCTGGCTGTGGAAATGGAGAGCACAAATGAGTGAGGCCAAAGCTCCAGAAGGTGGTATCTGTGGAGAAAGGGAGGTGATGGTTTTCAAAGAGTAAAAGATGACTGGAATCTTTCTGGGACTTGAGACACATATTTCACATGATAGGAGAAAAGAAGGAAATAATCAAATATTTCAGAGCAGGAAAAAGAAAGTGATCTATTAGTGGTGACCCCAAATGACCTCCTGGGAAGATTCTATTATCAGGTGCCCACGGTCACAGATGGGCCTTGACAGAGCAATAGAGTGATGGGGTGGGGGCTTTGATGCTTCTTGCCCCAACTGGTCTTCAATAATTAAATCATGCATGCATTCATTCTTTCATTCAATACACACACACTTACTGAGTGCCTACTCTTAGGATGTGATAGCATTTTAAGGGGGCTATAATACCCCCTTTACCATCTGAGGTCAGACCAAGAGAGAGATGCAGGAGTCAAACAAATGGAGATGAAAATACATCTTTATTGCTGCTAGTGAACAAGGAGGACGAGTGGGTTTCCTAATACTAAGCCCCAGAATTAAATAGTCATACCCAGCCAGACACAGAGAGTATAGGATACCAGAAGCCTCTCCACACAGGGGAATTACCTGATCCTGTAAGCCTCAGGGCAGAGAAGAGCAGAGTGAAATGCCCACTCTGTGCAGACAGGCAGATTACAAAGAGAAAGAGGGAATGGCTCTGATGGGCACGCCTCCTTCCTCCCCCCTGGGCAGGTGTGTTGATAGAGGCGCTGGAGAAAAGTCAGGAGTGTTACTCCAACATAGCTCTCTTTAAGGCAGTCTCTTAAGTGGTAGATTGGGGTCAAGGACCCTTCCTCTAGACTGGAAGACATACACATATAGATTCCTGCCGGACAGGAACTGGATATAGTCCAGTATGGCAACTAGAGCAATAAATAAGCAATAATAATGTATGTGACCAATTTTCTTTTCCAGCAGGTGGGGCATGTTGGACAACTTAGAAAGTAGTTGGCCCATGGGGCGCCTGGGGGGCTCAGTCAGTTGAGCACCTGACTCTTGATTTCAGCTCAGGTCATGATCTCAGGGTCATGAGGTGAGATTGAACCCTGCACTGGGCTTTATGCTCAGTGGGGAGTCTGCTTAAGATTCTCTCCCCCCTCCCCCAGCTTAGGCATGTGCTCTCACTCTCTCTCTCAAATAAATAAAAAAATTAAATAAATAAATAATTTATTAATAAGTAAATCTTAAAAAAAATAAACAACATTAGAAAGTAGCTGGCCACAACCTCGTTTTCCAGTCTGATATAACCATACTGTCCCCAAAACTGGGTCGATTTGACTCAAAATGCACTACTCGGCCATCCTTAATACATACTCCTGCTTTGATCTGGAACAGCCTTTTCTCCTCTCTCTCTCTCTCTCTCTCTCTCTCTCTCTCTCCCAGTGACATTCATTTTCAGTGCTTTTCCCATATTGCACCTCTCAAAGAAACATTCTTTGATCCCTGCAACTCTGCATTACCGTTCCTGCTTGTAACCGAACAGGCCACTTTGCTCCTTTCGCGGGGCTGTTCCGTGCCTCTGCGCTGTATCGTAAGAATGCCTATGCTGGGCCCATCCCTTCTCAAATTGTGGCATCCCCACATCTACGTGCCTTCTAACACCTTCCTCGGAGGCTTTGCAGCTGGACACACAGAAAGGATGTGAAGTTAAATGAAAGAAGCTAAGCGCCCCTCCTTTCATGACCGGTCAGGCTCTTGCTGGCTTCTCAATTCGCTCTGTGTGCTGCGATCTCCCCGCATCCAGAGGACGCAGGAAAGAACCACAGGGCTCGCAAAACCGCCCTAAACCCTCTAGCCATCGTGCCTTCATTTCTCCGTGCAGAACTGCACGGGCCATTTACCATGGGAAGGTATTTAAATTTAGAAGGTGGCAGACGTGTGGTCAAAGGGAATTCGGGTTTTTCTGAAAAGTTCCGGGGGAATAAGGAATTTCATGATTTGCTCCCTGCAGTCTTCACGCCATCCCTGCAGTTTGTATTTTTCATAAAACAAAACATTGTGCCATCACAGTAGAAGCTCGAGTGACCTTCGTGCTGTTTATTGCCTCCCTGGCTGTATTAAACCTCCAAGCGGCGCAGCGGGATTTCTAAAGGACACAGGCCTCAAACCTGCCAACCTATCAATTTAGTGGGGAGAAAAAATAAAAGTTAGTGTGCCTCTCACACGCCTGAGATTGTATTTGTAAGTAACCTTCAGCGCAGACCGCATTGCTCACGAAGAGAGACCTATTCTCCCGGTTTCGATCACCTGTTCCGCTCCCCTCCCCTCCCCGTCTCAGACCTTTCCGCGCTGGCTTGCTTTTGTCCCCCAAGACGGAATCGTTCCTTCTCTTCCTGCAAGCAACTCTTCCCTCCGAGGACGGTGATATAATGTCTAAAGTGAACCACTTCAGCCCGCAAGTCCCCACAGCGGCCTGGGAGGTGAAGCGCAGTGTAATGAGGTCTTGCTGCCACTAGGGCCTGAAAGACAATTACGAGACAGAATGTATCCTTGGCAACTTTCCAAGTTCATGTGTAACCCTCTGCGCGGGCAATCGCTTTCTTGGTTTTTGGTTTGTTTGTTTGTTTATAAGGATTTGAGGGTTTTTGTTTTTTTTTTTTAAATTTGAGGACTGGAACAATACCCCTCCCAGGTTCCTTCTTCTGCCCATGTAGTGTTAACTCTCTATTTCGCAGAGGCAGGTGACCCAACCAGGACAGGCATCTTCCCTCGGTTCTGTACATAGGCATTGAAGAGACCTGTTAGATTTTTATCTCAATTTGCCAGGCTGGAAGGAGTTCCTGGCAGCTATCTTGTCTGCCAAGTGGACAAATCTGCCGGCAGAATAAAATCCAATAGACATGACACTAGGAGACGGGAGGGAGCTATTAGGTCCTCCTGGGACTGAAGCAAAGCTCATCCCCAGATATACCAGTTAACAGATCCAATAATTTCCTTCTCTGCATAATTTACATTGTGTTGGGATTCTGTCGCTATGACATGAATCTTGACTAATGCAGATGATAATGCAAAAGTGCTTTCTTCTGCTAATTTGCAGAGCTTTGATTACATATAAGACTGAGCATTAATTCATGTTTGCTGGATATTTCTATTCCTTCACTAATTATTTCTTCATGGTTGCTGCCCATATTTGACAATTTTCTTTTTGTTTTGTAATAGCTTTTACTGTACTTAGAGTATTAGTCTCTCTTCTGTCATATGTGTAGCAAATATTTTTTCCCAAATTGTCATATATTTTTGACTTCGATAGGTTTTCTTGGCAAATAAATGTATTTTTTTAAAAATGCATTCTGACCTTGGCATTATGCTTTAAAAAGGCCTCCCTAATTCAACATTGTTTTTCAAGTGAGCAGACAAAATAAAATTTGAAAATCAACAGCATTCGTCCATACTGGGAATAACCATTCAGAAAAGGAAGTAAAAAATATGCCTTTTAAAATAGCAACCAGAGCTCTAAAGTGCCTGGTTTAACCTAACAAAGAATAAACAAGGATGAATGGTGAAAATCTTCAAAGAATTAGAGAGCATTAAAAAAAAAGATTTGATTAAAGGAAGAGGTATTCTTTGATAGTAAAATTTAATAATAAACTTCAGATAAGTTAATATCTGTTGAAGGGGTACAGCATGGTTGGTGTTTTCTAAAGAGCTTCTCATGTGTTAGCATTTAAACTGCTCAGTAACCCTACATAGTAATGCTTTCAAGAACATCAGGGTGGATTCTCGGAGGGGTTGAAGCGTATGGAGCCAGAGAAGTACAGTGGGAATGATGACGGGGAGAAAATCAAATAAAATGATGGAGAATGCGTTTTATAAACCAATGGATGATAGTGAGCCGTAAACTAAGGAGTATTGTTACATCATGTTTGTTCCTGAGGTCCAAAAACAAAGAAAGAACAAAGTGAAGTAAAACAAAATGAAAAAATGAACCTATATTATCTTCTAGTATTTTTAATGTTTTATTTTTATTTGGTGTAAATTGTGAGATAAGTATTGACCTTATCTGGTTCTCTCCTCCTCCCCCTAAAAATATTTAGCCAGTTGCCAAAATACATTTTATGGATAATTCCTTCTTTCCCACTGTTTTAAAACATCCAGTTGATTTTATAATAATAGACATATGGATCTGTTTCTGTTGTTTCTTTTGTTTGGTTGTTTGCCTCTCTTACACCAGTGAAAAACTTTAAAAGAAATCAGCTTTATATTGGTCTTTTGAATTTCCAGTCCATCAATCAACAAATCTCATTAATTCTACCTTCTGAGTATTCGTCAAATCCTTCAATTCTCCATTTCCAGCGCCCCCACCCTGGGTAGCTACATCACCATCTTTCTCCTGGAACACAGCATAGCCCACCATGTGGTTGCCCTGTGTGCATTCTTCACTGCATCCAGAACATTCTCTGCACAACAGAAAAGAATAAACTCCTTATACTATTCGTTTCATTAGGTCACCTCCTTTCACAGGACCCTTCGGGAGATTTTCACTGCACTCACATAAAATCTATTCCATGTTGCATGGTCTGCATGTGGCCCCAACTGTTTCTCTCCTCCCCTTTCCCCAATTCTCTGGAGTTCCATCTTTTGGTTGACGCCAGACTCCTTTTGTTTCTCGACTGTGCCAATATCTGCTTGTTGCAGGGCCTTCAAACCTGCTTTCCTTCCCCTGGGAACTCTCGTTCCCTTTCCATTCTTGAGTCAGGTTCAGTGTCAATCCCTGTGAAGACCAACACTTATGGCTTTGGGTGTGCTGCATGGCAGCCCAGTGACACCATTTGTGTGCCCGTTGAAGGAAGTGGTGTTCTCCAGTTTGGGCATAGTAGTACTGTGTAGCACCAAACACTGCTCTCCATGACTGGCAGCTTTCTTGTAAAGCACCTGTTACTGCTTGTAATTAGAGACTTACAATATCATGGTCATTATTTTTTTACTCTCTCTCTCTTTTATAAGACTGTAAGCTTGTTGGAGGCAGGGCCATGTCTGTTCTCTCTCCCTCTCCCTCTCCCACAAGCAAAATGCACACAGTGGATCCTTAAGTATTCACTTCATGAATGAGAAAGATCTGGTTGGTCATGTCCTTCCCTATCCCTCTTCATTGAAAAAAGTCCCAAGCTATCTATCCCACCTTTTTCTTCTACATACATTTTCAGATTTTTTTCATGCTCTAAAATATCCTACTGGAATTTCATTATATTCATTAATTATTTTTGGATGATTTGCAATCTTCACAATATTAATCTCTCAATGTGTAAACATGACATAATATTTCTTTCTCTCATATGAGTTCTACTCTTTTTCTATGAGGATTGTTTTCACTTTATTTTATATTTGTGGTTGCAACTGGGTGCAATCTTTTTGGAGAGGAGGGATCCTCTTCTTACTCTATTTTTTTTTAAAGATTTATTTATTTATTTGACAGAGAAACAGCCAGCAAGAGAGGGAACACAAGCAGGGGGAGTGGGAGAGGAAGAAGCAGGCTCCTAGCAGAGGGGCCTGATGTGGGGCTCGATCCCAGAACGCCGGGATCACGCCCTGAGCCCAAGGCAGACGCTTAATGTCTGAGCCACCCAGGCACCCCCCTCTTCTTACTCTATTTTTAACATAGGAAATTACTGGTATTTTATATATAGTTTTTAATTGACAAATGTATTTAAATCAATTATTACTGTTTTTTTAGAGGGGGGAGGGGGAGGGAGACAGAGAGAGAATCTTAAGCAGGCTCCATGCCCAGAACAGAGTCCAACGTGGGGCTCGATCTCATGACCCTGAGATTATAACCTGAGCCAAAATCAAGAGCTGGACGCTTAACCAACTGAGCCACAGGTGCCCTTTAAATGAATTATTTGTTTTAATGACTTTAATAGAACTTACTAAATTTTCTAGGGAGGCAGTCATGCAACTTACAGGCAACTTTTTCTTTATCCCTTTCATTATTAGAGCTATTATGCCATTTTTGTATTTTATCCCATCAGTTATTATTTACAGAATATTTTAAAATAACAGTAATAAAATGAGGTAACTTCATTATGTTTCTAATCCCAAAGAGAATTTATTTGTTCACCGTTAAGCCTGATGCAGTTATCCCTAGGGCATAGATTTGTTTTTGTGTTAAGAAGCCACTTAAATCCTCTTTTACAAAGAATTTTTGTATGAAAAATGATGTTCAAGTTTATTCAATGCATTTGAATCCTCACTATGAGAATTATAAGGAACGTGATTTGGGAACCACAGTAGTGAGAACTCCAGTTTGAACATCCTCACGGGTACGTTTTTCTCTGAGGAGCAATGATGTTGGCGTCCAAACAAAACACCCCTATCAGCTTCACTGACTTTCCGTGGCCACCAGTGCAGCTCCTTTTGTTCCTTGGATGCTTTCCCACATGCTGATTTCTTCGTTATGGTTTCTCTCTGATTTGGCTACAATTTAGGAAAGGGCTATTCCTCAGATGTTCATTTCCCAAGAATGGTGGTTGAAGAAAAAAATGATGTTGGAAGTCCCAGATCTAAGGGCTACTTGGTCTTATCAGTATTAACGCTGTGATAGAAACGTATCTTGCGATTTGTTCGGTCCTCTAAGCTACTGCAAAACTAAACATGAATGTTTCCGTGACAAGTGAGTGTTCTTTGCTGTCCTTCTGTTACTCTTTGTTACTCTGCTTAGGTGGGCCAAAAGTTAGCCAGAAAATTATTTAGAGAATCCTAGCTCTTTGATCATTGTTGTTACAGGGGACGGATTTTCTTCTCTTCCTTATTATGAAAAGAATTTTGATTGTGTGTGTGTGTGTCGATGTATTTTGAAGTAAAAAAATAAAACATAAGAGCCATCTAAAAAAGGCAGCAAGATCCCCTTGTCCTTGGGTGCCTAACCTTAATCCCAAGCAGCGTGGACACCCACCTCCTGCCACGGTCGGTCCACCAGTGCAGGGAACCAGCCCGCTCCCCTCCCCCACCCCTCCTGGAGGAGCCGGTAGTTCTCCGCCTCCTCCTTGGATGTCTGATGTCCCAGCGGCCACCACAAAGTCATTCCTCACTTTCACCAAACTGATTTCTCTTTGCGGAGCAGCTGGCAGGAGCCTGCCAAGGCCAGGCGCTGCCTGAGAAGCAAGTCTGCTTCTTTCCACTGTCAGGGAGCTTTTAGAAATAACACCCTCCTCGGAGGAAGTCAGAACAGCAACAGGAAAATAAGTAAAACCTATTATAAAACAGTTGTCCAGGAACTTGGGCACGGCGCGGGGTGGGGATCGATACACTGTGAAGGTTAAATCTATTTTCACACTGTGTTCTATTTCACAGTTTAATGGTGTTTTAATGTGTCTGTCACTGAGCCCCTCATGTTATGCAGGTAGAGCCTTTACAAAGTAGAAGGAACCCGGCTTTTCAAGCTTCGCTGTAACATCTTATTTACCAGCTGCGATCTGACATTTTCTTTTCCCGTCCAGAGAGATGGCAGATCTAACTCTCCCTCTCCAGCCCCCTGGCTCTTCTTCCAGTTCTCTTTCATACTCCGAGTTTTGCAGGAGGCCAAGTTGGGACCCTTGGAGACGCTTCGATATCTCTCTGACAAGCTCCCCAGGATAGTTCCCTGTATTTAAGAAGGTGACGAAGACGTTTCTGACCCTTCCTCCCCATGTCTTCCATTGGCTGTCTTCATTTTGCAGGTGACTCAGGCTGGTTTTGGCCAAATCTCACTGCCCTCCCTCTCCTGCCTGCGTTTTCTGCTCAGCCCCCAGCCTTGTCTCTCTCTCCACCCTACAGGTCAGTGAGCATGTGTCAGGGGTCTTGCTCTTGTTTCCCCACCCTTATAAGACAAACCCTGATTCTTTATTACCCATGAAGAGATCTTTGTTTGTACCTTGACCCACTTACGCCATGTGGCAGTATAGTCATTGTATTAGTTTCTTAGGGCTGCTGTCACAAGTTGCCATAAACTTGGTGGCCTAAAACGACAGAAATGTGGTACCTCACAGATCTGGAGGCTGGACGTCTGAAATTAAGAGGTGGCAGGGCCATGATCTCTCTGAAGGTTCTAGGGGAGCCTTTCAATTAACTTCTTGTTACTGGAAATCCTTGGCTTTCCTAGGTTTGTGGATACCCCCACTCTAATCTCCACCTTTGTCATTTACATGGTGTCTCTCAATGCATTCTCTTCTATGAGGACACCAATCGTATTATTTTAAGGCCCTACCCTATGCCATCATGTCCTCATCTGAACTAATTGCACCTGCAATGGCCCTATGTCCAAAATGTGGTCACAATCTGAGGTTCTGGGAAGGATATGAACCTGGGAAATACTATGTATAATGGTTAATTTTATGTGTCAACTTGACTGGGCTGTGGTGTGGTCAAATGCCATTCTGAATGTTTCTGAGAGAGTGCTTTTGACGGAATTAACAGTTAAATCACTCAACTTTGAGTAAAACGGATTGCCATCCATAATATGGGTGGACCACATCTAATCAGTTGAAGGCCCAAATGGAACAAAAGACTGACCTTCCCTAAGCAAGAGGGAATTCTGTCCGATGACTGACTTTAGACTTAAACTAAATCATTGGCTCTTTCTGAGTCTTCAGCCTGCCAAACCACCCTGCAGATTTGGGACTTGACAACCTCCATAACTGCATGAGCCAATTCCCTAAATCTTTCTCTCTGTGTATGTGTACACACACACACACACACACACTGGTTCTGTTTCTCTGAACCAGAATACACTATCTACCCCATACAGCCATGTAGATGAAATATATAGAAGGTGTTCCAGGATGAACACATACTATTTAGTTATGCTCAATAATGAAGAGACAGAATTTAGGCACTCAGATTTCTGTAAGTTAGAGTAATGGAGCTAGCTTGACATCTTCCTGCTTGTCATGAATTCTAAATGGCTGGGTTTTCGGTGGAATTCAAATTACAGGGAGGGAAGGCACTATGACTAGGTACAGCTTATTGCAGAAATTCTCAAAGTATGGTCGTTGGAGATAGCTGAAACTCTTCCAGAGGATCCGCAAAATCAAAATTATTGTCATAATGATACTAAGATTTTTTTTTGCTAATTTCAATTGCGTTGACCTTTTTTTATTTTAAGATTTATTTATGCATTTTAGAGAGAGAGCATGCAACTGAGGGGAGTGACAGAGGGACAGGGAAAGAAAGAAAGAGCGCAACACAGGGCTCAATCCCAGGATCCTGAGATCATGACCTGGGCTGAAGTCGATGGGCTGCTTAACCTACTGTGCCACCCAGGTGCTCCATCAGTTGGGGTGACCTTTAAGCCGATGAAACTAAAGTGATGTTGGGTAAAACTAGTATGCCTGAGCATGAATCAGTGCAACCCCACCAATCATTGTTTCTTTACCAAAGTGCACATCCAGGGCAATAAAAACCAGTTTTACTTAAGAATGTCATTGAGAAAACAAGAAAAATTATTAATTACATTAATCTGACATTTTTGTTGTGGCAAAAATGGGAAGTTCACCTGAAGCAGTTCTGTTCCATATCAAATATGATGGTTTCCTGGAGGAAAAATGTTTGTGTGATTGAGTTGCTAGCTGAACTAGCCAGTTTTTCATGGAACAGTATTTTTCCTTGAAATAACAACTAACAAAGTGTAATTATTCAGACCTGGGCATTTGGCAAACATTTTCTTGAAAGTGAATGAAGCGAAACTGTCATTTAAAGGTAAATGACAGTATTTGTTGCAAATGATGAAAGCAGCCTTTTGAAAGAAAATTAGAATTTTGGAGACCTTGCCTCTGCCATTATGAGCTTAATGGCTCTCCGATGACATTCATGGTGATGTTGATTAACATGGTTGTTACTGCATGTGAAACATACCAAGATTTAGAATGTTTGTCTAACTCAGTGAACTATTGTTTTCCAAATGACAAAAGCAAGATGTTATAAAATTGCACGTAATAGATGCATTCAAACAAAAAGACAAACTAATGGATTTTAATGTTCATTCATATAATTTCAGGTTCCACATTGCAACTCACCTGTAAAAATTATTACTTGTCAAGTTTTGGTGTAGTAATATGATAAAAGAATACCTATAGTTATCAAACAGGCTATTAAAATGCTCTTCCCTTTTCTAACCAGACAGATGATAAGACAAAACATTATTCATACTCTTGAACCAAAAAAATATATTGTAATATGCTGAATACAGAAGCAGGTAAAGACTCCAGCTGTCTTCTATTACACCAGATATTATAGAGTTAGGCAAAAAAATGTAAAGCCATGCTCCTTTTCTCACTAATTACTTGAAACTTGAAAATACAGTTATCTTAAAAAATACACTACATATTTTAACATGTAGTAGATTTGCTATTATTTTAGATGAATTAATATATAACTACTTTTAAAAAATTCTCAATTTTAATTTCTAGTACAGCAAATATTGACATAACCCAAATAAACAGATGCTCTTTGGAGTTAAAAAAAATTTAAGAGTGTAAATTTTAATCTTGAGGCTAAAAATTTGGTCTAGAACCACTACTTTAGACAATGATTTTACTCAAAGTGCACTGAGAAGCCATTTAAAAATTTTAGATAGAAGATTGGCCTGGTTTGTATCAGATGATTATTGGCAAAGATGTTGAGAAATGGTTGCAGTTCAGCATCTGCTTTGGAACTAACAGGACTTGCAGATCAATTATATGGGGGAAGTAAGGGATAGAAAGCGAGGACTCAGAGTGACTCTGGTGTAGGGTTGTCAGATTAAAGTGTATCATTTGGGGATAAACCAGAGAATGAGACTTGGTAGGAAATTTATATTAAGCAATTTATTGCAAGGAGTGTGTTTGCACAATTGTGGGGACTTGCTAGAAAAGTCCAAAATCCATGGGGGAGGCTGTTAGGCAGGGCAGCCTGGAACCCTCTGTACTGAGCTGACAGAATTTCATCCCCCAGGGAAGCCTCAGCTCAGCTTTTAAGGCCTTTCAAATAATTGAATCAGGCCCACCAAGATGGTCTATTACATCTAGAAAACAGATTTTTTAGGATCATCTCCTTTGCTTCAAGTGAACTGATTATGGACTTTAATCACATCTACAAAATACCTTGATGCAGACACAGATTAGTGTTTACATGGATAATCGAAAGCTGTTGCCTAATCAAATTGATGCATCCAAACGACCATCACAGTCCACCCCTTATCAACCTGGCATCCATACACATCTCTTTAAACCATACTCAAAACCCAAACTATGGGTGCCTGGGTGTCTCAGTTGGTTAAGCATCTGAATCTCGGTTTTGGCTCAGGTCATGATCTCAGGGTCATGAGACCAAGCCCAGCACTGTGGGACTCCACACTCAATGGGGAGTCTGCTTGAGAGTCTCTCCCTATGCCCCTCCCGCCATTTGCATGCACCTGCTCACTCTCTCTTAAATAAATGAATGAATAAATAAATAAATAAATATAAATAAAATCCAAACATTCATTCCTGAAGGATCTGTGCTATTAGCCATCCTGCCTCATTTGGTTGTTGTAGTTGTTCAATGACTTTAATCAAAGAATGTGGTAGTAATAAGAGATAACCCTAAGGGATATCCTGTATTCCAGACACGCTCTTACATCCCTTGTGTAGTAGTAGCTAATTTAATCAGGATCAGTCAGGATCAATTCCAGTATAGTGAACTCCTTATTTTTTATTGGTTCAGAGCCCTGAATTGCCCAAAGTGGCTGGATTACAGATTGATTATACTGGACTGCTTATATCATGGATGGAACAGCACACTCTTCTTACTGGAAATACACAATTAACTTTGAATATGGATCAGCCTTACCTGCGTGCAGCACCCTTGCCAAAATACCATCTGTGGGCTTGGAATACATATTGTCTTTTGTTTGGCTTGAGCAACCTTACTCCTGGGATTAAGACCCAAGGAATGGTCACTTACTGAGACAGCAAACACTGGGAGAGGAATACTTGGCAGTCAGTTGTTGGATACATAAGTTGCATACTCCTTGGACAGGTCAGGGTTGGGGATGAAGATGGACAAATCATCAATACAATATATAAACGGTGTTTGAATCATGGGACTGGATAAAAGAAGAAAGAGAAAAGATAATAGATGCAGCCCCCAATGAAGGGAGATGTGACAGAGGGCAAAGAAGGAGCCAGAAAGAGTAAGAGGGAGTTACCACTGATGTGAGAGGGTAAAAAAAATATCTGTTTGAAGACTGAATGACTTAAACTGTTTTGAATTCTTCAGTGTTTCACAAAGAGAATCATACCTTCTTCTGATCTGCCATGCAAACAAACGTCGGACTCATGGTCGAAAACTTTGTGCTACAGACCAAATACTTATTGATCTCTGCTTCAAAGAAAAGAGAATAATGAAGTTTTGGGATAACTTATTCATTCATTCATTCAATAAGAGGTTTTTCAGAAAATAATATGGTAAGTGACATTAATTTAGGCATGACAAATACACAATTTAGTAAAATTTGTTTCCTAACCTCAGGTAATAAAGAAAGGTTTTGGTGAAAATATAGGACCTTACTCAGCTTTTGATTTTGATGGGGATAGAGGAGAAGACTGAGAAATGTGGGAGAAATCACAGATTTGGATTTAAACATCTTATCACAGGGTTTGACAATGCTCAGTGACTATGAATTTGGGAGAATTAAGGGGAAAAAATGACCAGCATGGTTAACTCCTGAGATATTTCTCCTAGAATTGAGACAATTTTTATCACCGTTTTGCACTTTCCCAGTGAGGTTATGAACCAGCTGCCTATTGAGCAAAAATATTACCATCCAATTAATATTTTGGAAGCAATGACAGACTCTTTTAACCTCCTGGCTCAGCAGTCTGTTCGGAGAGTCTGATCATACAGGAAGTGGGATAAACGAGGGGCCAGTCAGTTCATCAGGCCCTCACCACAAAGAGCAGAGGCCACTTACTGAAGTCTGTGAACCACAGAAGGCTGCAGCAGGGGATTTTGCATTTGAATTATGAATATTTAAATAGGCTTATTAAAACCATGTCCACAGAGAGCAAAAATGCATTTGCTTTTAAAACAATTAAAAGTATAAAAGGCGGTGCAGAACAGTCCCTAACTCATGGAATTTGGAGTCAGAAGACAGAGAGTGAATCCCTAGCCCCAGCACCTCCCAGCTATGTGGTGTGGGGAAATGAATTTGACCTCTATAAGTTTTACCCAATGCCCCACTCCTTCACTTATTCTCATTCCTTTAGTAAAAAAAAAAAAAAAAAAAAAAAAAAAAAAAAAAAATTAAAAGCCTGGTTTTTAGAACCATTGTCTGAATTTGAATCCTGGCTCCATTCTTAATAACTGTGCATGTTACCTAACTGCTCTGTGCCTCAGTTTACTTATTTGTAAATGAGAATGATACCAGTAACTATGTCAAGGCCTTGTGAGATTAAATGTTAGTTCATACAATGTATTTAGAAGAGTGTCCAACACATAATAAGCATAAAACAAATGTCAGCTCCAAGATGAAATACTATGTCATTACTGTGTACTAGAAACTGTGCTTGGTGATCAGATGAAATAGTGGGCAAATGGACAATCTGTGCCCATATAGAGACAAGAGACACACGATAACAACAGAGGTGTTCTGAAAGTCTACTATGGAGACTGCAATATGAAGCTGAGACATGACAAATGAATAGAAATTATTCAAAGACAAAGGAGGGAAGAATATTAGAGATAAAGAATATATGACTATCCGTTAAAAGGATGGAGAATGGAGACAGAGAGAGAGGAAGGAAGAAAGGAAGGCAGGAAGGCAGGAAGGAAGGAAAGAAGAAAGGAAGGAAGAGGGAGCAAGGGAAGGAAGGAGTAAGAAAGGAAAGATGGAAGGAAGGAAGGACGGAAGGAAGGAAGGAAGATGGAGGGAGGGAGGGTAGGAAGGGAACCTGCAGGAAGGATGAGGTCAAGAATGAATATTTTTATTTTATTTTATTTTTTTCTAAAGATTTTATTTATTTATTTGACAGAGAGAGAGGCAGCCAGCGAGAGAGGGAACACAAGCAGGGGGAGTGGGAGAGGAAGAAGCAGGCTCCCAGCAGAGCAGGGAGTCCAATGCACGGCTCTATCCCAGGACTCTGGGATCATGCCCTGAGCCGAAGGCAGATGCTTGATGAGTGAGCCACCCGGCTGCCCCAAGAATGAATATTTTAAAGATATGGGGTGAGTCTTAAGTGTGTTTACATATCATGGACAGGGCTGGAAGAGAGGACAAAGCTGAGGACTCCCATGATAGGAGGAGGCCATAGAATCTCAAGGACAATGGAAAAGATGAGTCTTCCATGAATCAGCAAGAAGGACAGCGTGGGGTGGGAGAGGTTCTAAACTGAAATGACACACTCTCTCCTTTAGAGGATGTATCATTACTGGTATATCTTGGTTTATTTCATGAAGTCAGCTTGTGGCATATGGACCAATTCTTTTCCAACTTTAATGTGCATACGAGTCACCTCAAAATCTTGTTTAATTGCAAATTCTGACTCAACAGGTCTGGGATGGGGCTTGAGATCCTGATTTTCTGAGGAGATCACAGTGAATAGCCTGTCATAGCCCTAGAGTATCTCCTTGTAGTCCAGGGCTGCACAATTTTCCATCATGGTCCTGCTCCTGGGTCTTCTCCACCTGAGTTCATTCTCTGCTGCAGAAGCAGATTTCTGGCAGAACAGGACTCTTCGCGGACTGGGATTCCAAATTATATTTACAGTCTAGGGCATTTCCTGTCCTTAGCTTAGCCACAATTTAGGAGTGTTCATCTCTGGTTGCATTCCAGTCACCTAGGGAGCTGTGAAAACCCTGATGCCATGCTTAACGGTAGACCAGTTAAATCCGAATATCACTGAATATTTATGTCCTGAAAATGTAGCCATGAAAAATAGTAATATGCGTATTTTGAAAGAAAAAGGAATATTTTTATATGATTTTTAATTAGTCCTAATCACCTACCAGTGGGGGGTGTGTGTATTGGACATTGTGCAGCTTCTCAAGCCTTGAAATTAGGTTGGATGCCCCCACCTCATTTACTGTTCCACAGTGATTATACACTGTACTTACTTTCTTTTTTTAAGATTTGATTGATTGATTGATTGAAAGAGAGAGCATGTGAGTAGGAGGGAGGAGCAGACAGGGAGGGAGAGAGACAAAGAGACTCTATGCAGATGCAGAGCTCTATCTGAGGACCCTGAGTTCATGACCTGAGCCAAAACCAAGAGCTGGATCCTTAACTGACCAAGCCACCCACAGGTCCCTGAGCTTCTTATCACACACAACTCCTGAAAACCCGACTTTCCAAAGAGATGACATCATCAAAAGGGACATAGCTCAGACTGATTTTGAAATAATTGAATTCCCTTGACTAGAAGTTGCATAGTGTCCAACTAGATGTTGACTACTGCTATGTTTTCCGTGAAATTTTGAAATCTCTTTTGGTACCCTGTGAGTTTACTGACTCCCCCCCCCCACTTCTTCACCCCCACCCAGAGTACATTAGCTTGTAGTTTTGGAATTAAGAATTTAGATTCAATAAATATAATATTTTCTGTCAAATGTTAAGTTTCTAAATTCTTGTTCATAATTTCTGTAGCTATTTTATCATGGGTCAGTAACAAACATTTGAACCATCAGCAATCCAGGGACCACACTTTGAGTAGAACTGGTCTAGGGTTTCCTCCATGATCTCATTCACTGACATTCCTCCATTGCTCATTTTATACTTCAGGTATGGAGTTCTTCCTGATGCTTGTAGAAGACATCAAGCTCAGTGATGCTCTCATTCTTTTCCACTTGCTCTACCTTCTGCCTATAAAGTGCCTGTTCCCAGAGCTTCAAATGGTTGACTTCTTCTTTCTATCCAGTTCTTAGTTCAAGAGCTATCTCTTCACTTAGGCTTTTCCTGATGACTCAGTTTAAATTACCAACACCCTGGGGTGCCTGGGTGGCTCAGTCAGTTAAGTGTCTGACTCTTGGTTTCGGCTCAGGTCATGATTTTAGGGACTTGGGATCAAGCCCTGCATTGGGCTCCGCACTCAGCAGGTAGTCTGCCTGAGGATTTCTCTCCCTCTCCTTCTGTTCCTCCCCCTGCTCAAGCTCTCTCTCTCTCTGTCAAATAAATTCATAAAATATTTTTAAAAATTACCAACACCCCTAAGTCTTTCTCTGTAATATTCATTTTTTCCACAGCAGTTACTGTTTAACACAATCTTGCCCATTTATTTGCTTTCATTTAATATTATGCATCATACCAGGATCATAAATACTTTATGGATAGCGACCTTATCTGTTTTGCTCACCACTATAGCCAGTGTTTTAAACAGTGCCTTCTGTGTAGCCAGCACTGTAAGATAATTGTTTGATGAATGAAAAAATTCTAAATAAGAATTCTTGCTATATTTAAGTGTAGAATGGTCAAGTGATAGAAAGTGGCAAGGGTTTTAGAAAACAATAAGGGAACAAAACTTAAAAATAAGAAAATCCTATCCAATTACATCATTTTTCTGTAATTTAGTAAAAATAAGATAATATTGAATTTAACAGCATTCTTTACTGTCTTGGGGAATAAGAGAGGTCTGTGGGAACAGAGCTAAGAGCTGCTGGGATAGCAGGTAGTCTATAAACATTCTTTGCATGCTGACTCACTAAAGATAGAGATCATGCATTATACTTTTAAAAATATATCTCTCATAAGACTTGCCATTTGTCTTAATTGATTAGACTGCTCTAACAAAATGACCATAAACTGGTGACTTCACAGCAAACACCTGTTTCTTACAGTTCTGGAGACTGGGACAACCAGATAAAGACACTGGGGAATCTGGCGTCTGGTGAGAATACACTTGCTGGTTTGTAAACAGTGTCTTTTACTGTGTCATAACAGGGCGGGGGAAGGATCTCTCCAGAGTCTCTTTTTGAGGGCAATAATACCACTCATGAGGGCTCTACCTTCATGACCTAATCACCTCCCAAAGGCCCCACCTCCTAATACCATCACTTGAGGGGTAAGATTTCAACATATGTATTTGGCATGGGTGAGATATGGTGGGGGCACAAAACATTTAATCGATAGTGCATTTTCTTTTTAAAAAAAATTTTTTATTTAAATTCAATGAGCCAACATATAGTACATCATTAGTTTTTGATTTAGTATTCAAGGCGTCATTAGTTGTGTATAACACCCAGTGCTCACGCCCAACTTAGTGCCCATCACCCAGTTACCCCATCCCCGCATATTACTCAGCCATCAGAAAGGATGAATACCTACCATTTACAGCACAATCTCTTTGAACACAAAAGTGATATGCTTATGATATTTTGGTGTCCATGAATATTTCCCTGTATTTCTTAGCCCTTAATTAACCTTCCAGAGGAACAAAACAAAACAGGAGGAAGGAAAGAACGCAAATGTGATTCTATGATTCTCCCATTACTATAGAACTATTTGGAGTGTTGCATCTATGGACTTAAAAGCTGGCTAGGAGAGCTGATGGTGGAAGAAGTCAACTCAATCTGCCACCCTCACTTCAAAGTGATGTGGTATCTCATTGTGGTTCTAACTTGCATTTCCCTAATGATTTGTGATGTTGAGCGTCTTTTCATGTACCGTTTGGCCCTTCATATACGTTCTTTGGAAAGGTGTCCATTCAGATTCTCTGCCCATTTTCTATTTGGGTTGTTATTAGTAATTATTATTACTTTGGCTGTTGACTTGTATGAGTTCTTTATATATTTTGAATATTAACTTATCAGATATATGGTTTGAAAATATTTTTTTCCCATTTCATAGGCTGTCCTTTCATTTTGTGGATGGTCTCTTTGGCTGTGCAACAGCTTTTAGTTTGATGTAGCCCTAAAGGATTTTTTTTTAAAATTTTATTGCTTGTGCTTTGGGCATCATATCCAAAAAGTCATTACCCAGACCCATATCAAGTTGCTTTATTCCTATGTTTACTTCTAGGAGTTTCATGGCTTCAGGTCTTACGTTTGAGCCTATAATACATTTTGAGTTAATTTCTGTGAGTGCTGTAGGATATGGGTCCAGTTTCATTCTTTTAAACGTGAATACTTAATTCTCACAGCACCATTTGTCGCAAAGACTGTATTTTCTCCAGTAAGTATTCTTGGCTGTCTTGCCAAATACTAGTTGACTGTGTATGCTCGGATTTCTTTCTGGGCTCCTAATTCTGTTCCACTGGTCTATTTTCCTGTGTTTACACCAGTACAGTACTGTTTTCAATGACCATACCTTGGGATTGGAAAGTGTGATGCCTCCTGCTTTGCTCTTTTTTCTCAGGATTGCTTTGGCTATTTGGAGTCTTTTGTGGTTTCACACACATTTTAGGAATGTTTTCTCGACTTCTGTGAGAAAATTCCATTAGAATCTTGGTAGAGATTGCATTGGATCTTTTGGAATATTGACATTTTAACAATGTTAATTCTTCCAATTCATGAATGTGCAAAACCTTTCCACTTCTCTGTGTCTTCTTTGATTTCTTTCATCAGTGTTTTCAGATTTGAGACCTTCGACCTCCTTTGTTAAATTTATTCCTAAGTATTTTATTGTTTTTGATGGTATCATAAGTGAGATCATTTTAAATTTATTTTTTAAATGTATTGTTGCTATATAGAAAAATTACTGATTTTGTATATGAACTTTACATCCTGAATCTTTATTGAATTTATTGATTATATTTAATAGTTTGTTTTTTTGGGGGGGTTGAGTCTTTAGGATTTTCTCCATATAAAATCATATCATTGTGAATAGAGATAATTTTCATTCTTTCTTTCCAATTCTAATGCTTTTTATTTCTTTTTCTTGCCTGCTTGCTCTAGCTAAAACTTCTAGTATTCCTTGTCTTATTCCTGATCTTAGGGACAGCTTTAAACCCTTTCACCACTGAGTATGATATCAGCTATAGGCTTGTCACACATGGCCTTTATGATGTTGAGATATGTTTCATTTCTAATCATTAAGAATTTTTAACATGAATGGATGTAGAATTTTGCCAAGTGCTTTTTCTGCAGCTATTGGGATAACCATATGATTCTTTTCTTTCATTTTGTTAATCTGATGTATCACACTGATTGGCTTGCATATGTTGGAGCATCTTTTCATCCCAGGGATAAATCTCACTTGATCATGGTGAATGATTCCCTTAACGTACTGCTGAATTTCATTCGCTGCTATTTTGTTATGAGTTCTTACAATTATATTCATCAGGGATACTGGCCTTTAGTTTTCTGTTATAGTAGTGTCCTTTTCTGGGTTTGGTATCAGGATAATATGGGAGGTTTCCCTCTCAATTTTTTGGAAGAGTTTGAGAAAGATTTGTGTTAATTTTTCTTTAAATGTTTGGTAAAATTCACCATTGAGGCCATCTGGTCCTGGACTTTTCTTTCTTGGGAGATTTTTGATTCCTGATTCAATCTCATTACTAGTAATTGTTTTCTACAGCTTTTCTATTTCTTCCTGGTTCAGTCTTGATAAGTTGTATGTTTCTAAGAATCCTTCCATTTCTTCTAGGTTGTTCAATTTATTGGCATGTAATTGTTTATAGCAATCTCTTAGGATCCTTTGACTTTCTGTGGTATCCATTGTAATGTTTCTTTTTTTTAATTTATAATTTTATTGATTTTGATTTTTTTTCCCCTACTCTTGGTTAGTCTGGCTAAAGGTTTGTCAGTTTTGCTTCTGTTTTCAGAGAGCCGACTCTTAGTTGGCTAATTTTGTTTGGCTGATCTTGTTCATTTGAGATGATTAGATTTTCCCAAACAAACTAAGCTGAGGGAGTTTATTTCAAAAAACTAAAGGAATTTTCTTACAAGAAATGCTAAGAGGATTTCTTTGAGTGGAATTAAAAGAATGTTAATTAACATCATAAAAATTAAAAAAAGCTACTATAAATTTTACCGGTTAGGTAAATATATAGCCATGGTTAGATTCTGTAATATGGCGATAGTGGTGAAAAGTTTTTGTTTGAGAAAGTCAAAATCTAATCTTAGTTAGACTGTTCTTGTTTATTTGGGATGACTGTCTTTAATGTAGGCATTTATTGCTATGAATAATTGCTATGGACTTCTCTCTTTAAACTGCCTTTGCTGCATCTCACAAGTTTGGATATGTTGTATTTCCATTCTCATTTGTTTCAAGAACTTTGTTTATTCCCCCTTTATTTTTTTCGTTGCTTCACTGCTTGTTTAGAAGAGTGCTATTTAGGGGCACCTGGGTGGCTCAGTTAACCGTCTACCTTTGGCTCAGGTCATGATCCTGGAGTCCCAGGATCCAACCCTACGTCGGGCTACCCACTCAGCCAAAGTCTGCTTCTCCCTCTGACCCTCTTCCCTCTTGTGCTCTCTCTCACACACACACACTCTCTCTCTCTCCAAAAAATAAATAAAATCTTTTTTTTAAAAAAGGAAAGTGTTGTTTAATTTCCTTGCATTTATCAATTTTCCATTTCTCCTCTTGTTATTGATTTCTAATTTCATGCCATTGTGGTCAGAGAAGATACTTTGTATGATTTTAATCTTCTTGAATTTGCTAAGACTTGTTTTGTGACTTAACATATGGTCTGTCCTAGAACATGTTCCATCTGTACTTGAGAAGAATGTGTAGCTGTTCTATAGAAAGTTTTGCATATATGTGTTAGGTTCATCTGATCTATATTGTTAGTCAAATGTACTGTTTTCTTATTGATTCTCTGTCTGGATGATCTATCCATTATTGAGAGTAAGGCGTTAAAGTCCTCAAGTAGTATTGTATTGCTGTTTATTTCTCCTTTTAGCTCCTAGTTTTTGCCTTATATGTTGGATGCTCTAATGTTAGGCACATAAATATTTATAATAGCTAAATCTTCTTGATGTATTGATCCCTTTTTCATAATATATTGACCTTTGTCTCGTTTTACCATTTTTAGTTTAAAATCCATTTTGTTGATATAAGCATAGCTATCTCTGCATATTTTTGGTTACAATTTGCTTGAGTTTTTTTCCCCCATGTTTTCACTCCCAGTCTGTGTATGCCTGTTAAGGTGGGTCTCTTGTAGGCAGCATATTTTTGGATCTTTAAAAAAAAAAAACTATTCAGCTATTTTATATCTTTTAGTTGGAGAATGTAATCCGTTTATGTTTAAAGTAATTATTGATAGGTAAAGACTTACTATTGCCATTAATTGTTTCCTAGTTGTTTGTGGGTTCATTGTTCTGTTTCTTATCCTGCTGTCTTTCTTTGTGTTTTGATATATTTTGATATCAGTGTGCTTTGACTTTTTTATCATGTTCTTTTGTGTAATTTGTGTTTATGGTGAAGTTTACATAAAAGATCTTAAAATTATAATTCTATTTTAAACTGATAAGAACTTAAATAGAATTTGTGAAATTTACACTTTTACTTCTCCTCCCCCCTCACGTTTTTGGTTATAATTGTTATAATTTATGCTTTTTAAATATTGTGTAACTAATAATAGATTACAGTAGTTATGGTTATTTTAACTTACAACATTTTTTTAAAAGTGAAGATGTGAATTATGCACTCTCATCATAGTACAGAATCTAACAATGACTTTATGTTTACCAATACCAGTGAAATTTGCACTACCTTTTCATGTTTTTATAATACTAATTAGCATTCTTTTACTTCCACTCAAAGTATTCCTTTTAGCATCTCTTGTAAGGAAATTCCTTTAGTTTCTTGAATAAACTCCCTCAGTTTTTGTTTTTTGGGAAAGTCTTTATCCTTCCTTTATTTCTGAAGGACAGCTTCAGCAGTTATAGAATTTTTGAATTTTTTTCTTTCAATATCTGAATATATTATTCCATTCTCTCCTGGTCTAAAAAGTTTCACTTGAGAAATCTGTCATTAATCTTCTGGGAGTTTTTTTAAATGTAATTTCTCCTTTTTCTTGTTGCTTTTAAAATTGTTTGTCTTTCAGTTTTGCCTATTTAATTATAATGTGTCTTGATGTGGACCTATTCAGGTTCAACATAATTTGGTGGTTTTGGGGCCTCGTGGATCTGGATGTCCATTTCTTTCCACAGGTTTGAGAACTTTTCAGCCATAATTGTTTTAATATACTTTCTGTTTGTTTGTTTGTTTGTTTGTTTCTTTCTTTCTTTCTTTCTTTCTTTTCCCCCCTCCATCCTTTTCTTCCTTCCTTCCTCCTTCTGGAATTCCTATAATGTGACAATTGTTTCTTCTCATTGTGTCTAATAATTCCCATAGGTTTTCTTCACTATTCTCATTATTTTTTATTTTTGCTCCTCTGACTGGGTAATTTCCAATGTCTTATCCTTCAGGTCTCTGGTTCTTTCTTCTACATGGTTACGAAATAATTAAAGTACTCAATTCAGCTATTGCATTTTTCAACTCTAGGAATTTTTCATGGTTGCTATGTGTGTGTGTGTGTGTGTGTGTGTGTGTGTGTGTAACTTCTCCTTTTGTTCATTCATTGCTTTCCTGATTAACTTTAGTGGAATTTCTGTGTGTTTTTTGTAGTTCACGAAACTTCCTTAAGAGGATTATTCTGAATTCTTTCTCTGACAGTTCATTGATCTCCATTTATTTAGAGTCAATTTTTGGAGACTTATTAGTTTTTTGTAGTAACATCATCTTCAGTTGATTTTTTTTTTAATGATTCTTGTTTCCTTACATTGTTTTCAATGCATTTGAGGAACTGGGCCTCTTTTCTAAACTTTACAGGCTTGCTTTGGCAGAGACACTTCTTAACCAGTCAGCGCAGTTTGGGTTTCTGGATGTGTCTGCTGGTAATATCCTTGGGCAAGTGGGACCAGATATTATGGTCTATTTTCAGGGATAAGTAGTCACTTTGAGCTATGAGGATGGGAATGAGCAGGGTATGTTACTGGCTGAAAACAGTTGGCTAGAACTGCTGGCTTTGTTCCATACCCAAGTAAGGTTGCAGGATAGGATTTGCATTTGTCTGGATTGTTCGTCAGGCTTACTAGATAGTTGATGCTGGGTACTATATTCAGTATTTGATGGGGCTATGAATTATCTTCCCTGCCCTGTCAAGACAGCAGGACAGGACCCAGGGCCTTTACAGGTCTTGTTTGGGGATCCAAATCAGGCCAGAGTGCGCACTGAATTCCCTGGCCAGGTGAAGTCACTGCTTTTTCTCTGCAGATGGGTAAGCTATAAGCTGTGCTCTCTGTTCAAGTGCTACCATAAGTAGGGCTGTTGAATGAGCTATGTGGCTTCTTACGTGCTCTGGTTAGGTTCCCTGGTGGGACAGGCTGAAGCCTGTGTTCAGTGATGAGTGGAGCTGTAAATTAGAGTTCTTGCCCATATGTGTAGCAGGAGCAGCTCGAAAGCTAGTAAAGCTCTTTGTCGTCTTAACTCAAGCCAACCCGTACCCAAATGCCCTGACTGACGAGGGCCACTGGCTTTTCTCTGCAAACTATTGGCTCTGTTCTTCAGCCTCTCAGTTCTATTGCTTCTGGGCTGTATGGCTTCCAGGAGTTGTTGCCAGCATTTCTGGTCAAATGGGGTTGAAAGACATTCTCCACAGCAGGTGGGGTATATAGCAGCTTCCTTGCCTCCACAGCAGGTGGGAGGGGGAAGGGCTGGTACAGGCTCCTCTCAATTTCCCAAACAGGCTTTCTGATGGGGTGGGGCTGGAAGCTGCCCTCAATCTTGCCTAGGAAATAATCCTCCTGCCTGTGTGTGTCACAGGAATGCTTCATGCCACGTACTGGCTTTGCTCTAAGGGTGATCTCTGCCCACCTGCCTCTTGGCTCAAGTGCCATGGAACCTCACTCTTTCCGGGAGTTTTCACCAGCCCTTCTGGTCAAATGGAGCTAGAAGACACATTACCTACTGAGTGGGGCTGTAAGTCAGCTCCTTGCCTGGTTGTGGGCAAACTAGGCTCTAGGGCCACAGAATTCCTAATTTGAGGATCTGAATTAGGCAGATAGCACCCCTTTGAGTTCCCTGGTCAGAGTGCACCCCTGGCTTGCTTCTGTCACTGAGCAAAATCACTGTTTGGGATTAATACTTAAGCACTAAAGGTATGAACTTGGTGCTAAGATCTGTGTGCTGGTTGCTCAAGCCCTCCCCACCTTCTGGGTCACAGTCAGATTCCCAGTGGTTGAGCTCCACAGATTCCCCTGCAGTCTCCGTGGTGTGAGATAAGAAAAGGGGCTCTCCCAAAGCAATCCACAATGCTAGGGGTGGCTGGTTGTCCTCCCTGGGTTCTCTTATCCCATTGGAGGATCTAGAGGCTCAGAAAAGACCTCTCCGCCTGGTGCTGCCCTGGCCTGGGGGAGGGGCAGTGAGGTCCATGTGTAGCCTTCTAACGTAGCCTGTTTGGGTCTCTATGGTACTGAGGGGTCTTCAGCCCCACTCCTGCAATTTTAGGATTCTTTTGGTAGTAGACTTGATTTTGAATGATTGGTAGTTGTTCTTCTTGTGAGGGGGAGTGAAGTCAGGAATAACCTATGGCACCATCTTGGTGACCCCCTTTTTTAAAAAATAAATTTGATTTTGTCTTATATCCTCTGCCCCATTTCCCTTTTAAGACTGCTGGCAAGTATGAACATAAGTAATTGCTATTTAATAGGAGGTGCTCAAATAGAAAATGGATTCCATCACATGGTTTCAGGCACAGAACTGGAATTTTCTTTGTGAGAAATACAATAAGAACTGAAAATTGAAGATAGTTGAAAATTACAATTATGAATGTTATTTTTAAAACTGTGAGACAATTAGACATGATGAGCTGTGGATATTCTCTGATATGTTATAAACCTCAAAATATTAGCGTTGTAGCATTAGCAAAATATTAGCTAGCATAAGTTTTGAAAATGTTTTCCAGTGACAATATTTTATCCAGAAATACAAACTGCACTGACCAATTTTCACTGTTTAAATTCACAGAGCCCTTCTTCCCAAAAGCAACAAAGACCATGTTAGTTTGAGAGTTAGAGGAAAATTTGAAAAAGAGTTTGGTGTTGACATTAAAATGTCCTATTTGCTAAAACCCATCGAGTGGCAGAGTTATCAGACAGTCCAGTTCAGTTCTTAATGTGTGTTCTTGGTGAAGGGAGGGATTAGAGACTTGGGAAAGCAGATCCAGTTTTCCTCTGTTAAATTGCTCTATTTTTTTGGGGAACTCAAAGGTCAGTGGTAAGTAAACAATTATCTTTGTTTCAACATGGACTCCAGGCCAGGGAGTTAACAAAGTTTGAGGAGGAAGAGCCTCTTTCTACCCATGTTTTAGGGAAATTATTTAGTATGGCACTTCAACGATATATCTGTATAGTGCTCTGAGTAATAACCTGTCTTTTTGGCACCTTTCCATGGAAAGAAGAATCCACAGTAGCCTACAGCCCTGGGACCAGTGTCTGTCCCTAACGTTGGATGCCTGTCCAATCTAAGGAGCAATCACATGATTAAGTACAGGTCTAGAGAAAACAGACTAACTCCTTAATACTTTATAGGTTTTAGGTAAGTTTACATATCAGGGAGCAGCTATTATTAATGAAATTCTTTGCTTTTAACATAAGATTAGGTGGCCTTCACTCCCTGAGATTTAATTTCCCTACATCTAACTTAGCAGCCACCTTGCTTTCTGTGGAATCCACCCACCCACCAAATATTACTAAGTTCTCTTCAATGCCAGGGTCTGGTGTTACATACAGAATTTTTTTTTTCCTTCATAGATTTCACGTTTACATTTAAATGGAAACAAGTAAAAACATAAAAGATACGGGTGTGATGTAAGAGAGGGAGAGGGCGGGAGAATCAAGGAGTGATATACAAACCCACTAGCTTCAAAGCACTTACAGATGTTCCTCTAATGATTCTCTTCACCTCTGTTCAAGGTCCTACAGTGGGCCAGAGAAGATCAGGATTCAAAAGTCCTATGACATGAACGTCTGCATCTGAGCTCCTTCCTCCCCTGATAGGAAGTCGAGTCCAAGCCCTGACCATACGCTCACCTGCCCGGGGTTTCCTTGTACCGCAGCCATCGCTACTGTCCCAAAACCTTACCTTCACTGCTTGTTTCCAGCTCTCATTTCTCTCATTTATAATTATTACCCAGAAGTAACAACTAATCAGTGTATTAAGACCTCAGAAACTTTTATTGTTCAACCCAAAAGTAAGACTACTGAAGTACACTGGTAACTGGAAGTGAAAATTAGTAGTGACTTCAAAGATACTCGTATGAGTAGCCCTAAAATGCAATGTCACCCACATATTTTGGTTCATCCAAGAAAGTCCCTCAATAGAACATCCTCAGACATTGTCTCTGTAAAACACTTTTGCCCATTTAACCACATGACAAACTTGTTGCTCATGAAGTGATCATGAGTTTCCTTTTATCCCTACGGAATTAATATAAATCATTAGTTTTTCAAGTGTGAAGTGGTTCCAAATGAAGAGAACACTTGTCATCAAAGATGCTGAGAATATGATAGAGAATGAGACAGACCCAGTTCTTCTCTAATGGAGCCTATATTTTGATGAGAAAGACATGGTAGACAAACTTTACTAATAACTAATTACAGTGCTACCAGGAAAAAGCACCAAGATTGGTTGAAAATTCCAAACGACAATCTGAGACACTGGCAACCTGATATTTTTCATCCAACTAATATTATTGCCTCTCCTTGCTTTAACTTACTGCCTCCGGAATCACAGGGTACTTAGGTCGCACATTTTCCAAGGTCTTTGAATTTCTTCTTAAAAAAAAAAAGATTATTTTCTACCCTTCAGAAATTAAAGCAGGGAGAAATTATTAGTAAATTTTGAAGTTGGAGAAGGACATAGGGGAAGTTTGTGCTACTTAAAGTTCGTTTTCTCAGGAAGACCCTGCAGTCCACCCCCCGAGTCGAGGTTGTACTTCCTGTGCGCACAAAAGGGCCCACTGCCCAGTGATTTCAGGTTCAGGATAACCCTCAATTCTAATTAAGGCTCTTTGCAAGCCCACTAATCTGATGGGACCATAGAGCAAACTATAAGTGAGGACGTATGCCTCAAGACTATGGGATGAGACCTTGGTCTCGAATCCAGTGTTTTACCTCCTCCTTGTTTTTAAACATGCTCCGATTGCCTTGAGCATAAAAGAAGCAGTGACAGCCCTATCCCTGGCTCCATGCCATGGTAGGGGTGGCTCAGATTGCTTCATCTCCCCCAGTCTATTCCACTAAACACACTAGGGAAACTCATTCCAAGGAGTGACCAATTCGGCCATTATATTGACACAACCACATTTACTCTGATGAATGACATTTCCATTTTTTTTTGGTCACCCAGCCATTGATTGACTCTTGTTCATTTGACAACAAATGGGCAAACAACCACATCTGAAAAGTTGCAGTTTGCAAATATTCTCCTTTTANCAGTTTGCAAATATTCTCCTCGGCATGGTTTTGCTCTTTCTTTTTCCAGAATAGCAGTCTCTTTGAGGGGACAGGGCTTATGAAGTGTTTATATAATTTCCTTTTTTTTTTTTTAAGATTTTTATTTATTTATTTATTTATTTGACAGAGAGAAAGACAGCCAGCCAGAGAGGGAACACAAGCAGGGGGAATGGGAGAGGAAGAAGCAGGCTCCCAGCAGAGGAGCCCTATGCGGGGCTCTATCCCAGGACTATGGGATCACGCCCTGACCTGAAGGCAGACACTTAATGACTGAGCCACCCAGGCGCCCCTATATAATTTCCTTTGTAAAGAAATACATAAAAGTGTGATGGCATGGAATTAGGGTAAATGGCCTAAAAGCATAGGGTTTTGGTGATGAAAAGAATCTTGGGGGATTTTATGTGTCTACACCTACTTTCCCAAAGAGAATATTAAGAGACAGAAAGATGAAGTGAATTAATCAGGGTCACATGGGCAATTAAAGGCTTATTGAGCCAAGAAACTCAGATCTCCCTTTAATCCTGCAATGCAATACTGTCTACGTAAGCACTGACTTTAAGGAGCAAAACAAACAAAAACACAGTACCGAGTTGTTAAGTAAACATTGGACACACATTCAATAATCACACTATTTTGACAAGCAATGAAATGGAATAAACATCAAATGTAAAATGGTTGAGAAATTTTAGGGGAAAAAATCAGTAAGATGAATCTCACGAGCATAATAATAGCTTATAAAAAATCCAAATCACAAAGAGTACATGTTATAACCACTTGGAGAAAAGGGTGATTAGAAAGGAGTGAAGGGTGCTGGTCAAGGTCTATTTCTTTTTCTTTTCTTTTCTTTTTTTTTTTTTTTAGGTAGAAAGAGAGAGCATGAGGGTAAGTTTGGGGGCGAGGTGCAGAGGGAGAAGGAGAGAGAGAATCTTAAGCAGGCTTCATACCCAGCACAGAGCCTGAGTAGGGCTTGATATCATGACCCTGAGATCATGCAAGGTCTGTTTCTTGATGTAAGAAGTGGTTACATGTTTGTGTTCACTGTGCAAAAAACCCAGCAAACTGTTCACTTATGATTTGGACCTGTTCCTATACATACCACAATTAAAAATTTATAGTTGTTTTTTTTTTAACCTTAGGATGTTAGCCTTTCCTAAATTTCACATTTCACAAGTAATGAGGCTGAATCCTAATTCGTATTTTTTAAACTGTAGGAATATGGGAAGAAGTGGTCTTGCAAGAATCTTGGAAAATCAGGTTAATGGCTTGAATTGGGGTGAGGGGTCTCCAGATCCTATCATATGCCACTTAACTCACCTGCTGGTTTTTGTCTATAAAAGGGTGGTCATAAAATATTTACCTCCTTGAAAACGAGGGGCCATGTGGGAGGGCTGTTGAAGTCCTTTCCATTAACATGGGTATTGGCCTAGTGGTGAATCAATGTGCCCAGCTTGCAGCAAGCAGAGCCCCTCACTCACCCTCGGCCCTATGTGTCTGTAGAAAGACCACCTCTTCCGTTCTGTAATTCAGCCCTATAATTCGTCCTTCCAAAATCATTCTTCTTGTGTCAGAAGCAAATGTAAGCATCTTTTGCTACCATACACCATCCAATCTTTGGTCTAATTATTCAAAGTTTCTTAGTTTGGATTTCTCTTTGTCATTTTTGCAAAGCCACATATCCAAAGATGAGGAGGCAGATTTTGGTTAGGAGCTGGGGTGGTTTTGAAACATGGTTGCAAAATACCTCAACATTTCCTCCCACTGAGAAAATGTCTCTTGTGCCATCCCTTGAAAACAAATGGGCGGTCACCCTCAGGCCAACAGAGTGGGAGTTCTGAGGCTGAGTCATAAATGGGGACATAGCTTCCTCCTTGTTGGGATGCTTGGATGCATGGCCCTGAGCGGCCATGTAGAAAGACCAACTACTCTGAGACTGCCACGTTATAAGGAAGCCAAAAGTGGAAATGGCATGGGGAGGAACTTCAGTCTTTGAGTCTTCCCTGCCCACGTTTGTCCCAGATGACAAGTGAAGGAGCCTTCAGATGATTCCAGGCTTCAGCCATTAAGTCACTTCCCTGAACCCCAGCCTATCCCAGCTAAGGCCCCAGACATGGAGGCACAAGTCATCCCCACTGTGCCCTCACTGCATTCCTAGCCTACGGAATCCCTGAGCATAATAAAATGGTTATTTCAAGCCAGCAAGTTTTGGGGTAGTTGTGTAACAACAGAACTAAGGAATTCTAAAAGTCTAGTGAAGCTTAGCCAGTATCATTCTGCTAGAGAGTCTGGACTCTGTATGTACAAGGATGAGAAAGGCCACTTGAGATGTGAAATGGAGAAGTCTTGTGGGGCAATATCAGAGGGACGTGGGTCCCAATGCCACGCATGGCTATTGACGGAGTTACAGCTGTATCATTCACCCGGAGAGGCATTTCAATGCCTTCCTTAACATTGTCGCAGAGTTGTCCCAACAATCATAGTAATACATATAAAAGCAGTAGCTTCCTAAACTGTAAATCATCGAAACAGTAGTTGCTATTCTTGAGTTCTGCTTTCTCCTTGGTGAAGATTCTTTCCTACTGATCCTATTGACAATTTCTTGTCTTTTAGCCCGGGTGAGAGACCCACAAGGATATCTAGAATGCCTGGACCATTGAGAAGAGCCATCATATTGGCCATTGAAAGATAAAGCATGGCTCATGGTCAGTTTTGAAACTGGTTCTTGTGATTGTCGTTGGGCTGAGAAATGAGCACAAGTTCTAGTTAGAACAAGTAGCAGGCTGAGTGTCAGGACAGTACAATGTGCATTTGTGGCCAAGGCACATCTCACCTACTGCATTTTTTCACTCAGAGGAATATGCTCGTTGAAGGGTGCCAAGTGGAGAAATGGTTTTCATAATTGTTGGGTCCTATTTCTTCTGTCATCAACATTTTAAACTTGGGAGCTTTGAGTTATCCAAGCTATAAGGGAAAATTCTCCCTCACTGGAAGCTAAAGACATCCCTAACCTCTTCTGACCACAGAAGACTTCAGGATGAATTATTAACTGTAGTCTGGCCATCATTGCCTCCTTTGGTTCTACGGTAAAATGGGTGTAATATTCCTCAACAGGAAAACTTTTAACAAATAGAAATATTTGGAGCTCATAATGCAAGGAAAGGATCAGGCAGTTGCTTAACACTGTAGCAGCTTTGGTAGGGGTGGGGTGCTAACCTCAATAAGATATAAGGGAACTGATTCTGAATATCAGATTAAATTTGCTCCAGTACATCCTGGTTTGTTTTTTTTTCTCCAAACAGTATTCGATTTCATACGTCGTGTTGAAGTCTCCTCCCTGCGTGGATGCCGGATTACATCCCCCACCCTGTATCTCTTAACAAGCTCCTTGGTGCAGCTGGAATTAATGCTTCCTGTCGTTTTAAATAATGTGACATTGAAATACAATTTTTTAATGTGCTGGCATTTAACATGCCACAATATTTCAGTTATTTTACATTCATTTGGGTGCGCTAGTGTTATTACAGCTGTTATGAAATTCTGACAAAGAGGTGCATTTCTTTCTTCTGTTCCACCATAATTGCTTTTTGCCGCATCTCTGAAGCGTAACCATGGCGATCTGCAACATTCATCAGAGGACCTCTTGTTATTTCCCTTGTGTGAATGAAAAACAAAGTGGTATAAATACTCAGAGAAGTTTTTAAAAGGAAGCTTTTCCTCTTTCTTTCTTTCTTTCTTTCTTTCTTTCTTTCTTTCTTCTTTCTTTCTTCTTTCCTACCATTTTCCTTTTCTTCTTTTTTTTCACTTTCTTTTTCTTTCTTTCTTCTTTCTTTCTTCTTTCCTACCGTTTTCCTTTTCTTCTTTTTTTTCATTTTCTTTTTCTTTCTTTCTTTCTTTCTTTCTTTCTTTCTTTCTTTCTTTCTTTCTTTTTTTCTTCCCTTCCTGCCCTCCTTCCTTCTTTCCTTCCTCTCTTTCTCCCTTCCTTTTTCTTTCTTTCTTTCTTTCTTTCTTTCTTTCTTTCTTTCTTTCTTTCTTTCTTTCTTTCTTTCTTTCGTTCATTTCCAAAGGTGGAGGGACTGTTGAGGGGAAATTAAGTTTCATGGCTAGAGATTTTTCATTTATATATTTACTTTTAATGAGAGATCATCTACACAGGGCCTTTCTGTGGCAAGCACAGAGAGAAAATGAGAACTTTAGTCAGTGCCTCCAGGAAGAAGGAACTGCTGTCATCGAGAATGAAAAAGGAAATGAAAGATTTAGTCTTTTCTAAATTTGACTGGTTACAAATGAGTCCTTGTTTGAGCTGCTTAATGTGGAATATCATTAACATATTGGAACCATTTTGTTGATGTTTTGACTTGGTCTTCCTTTTTATGGGGGTGGTTGGAATTACCATGTTCTGGTTGCACTTTAAATTGCCATCTTTCTGACAATTTGGAAAAGGTTGGGAGGTCAACCCTGTCCCATTTATCTGCACTCTTCTCATCACTTTAGTCCTTCTGTTCTGGCTTATCAGGGATGATGAAGATTCAGGTAAAAAAACTGGTACAGAATTCCCATCAGATATCGTCTGTGAAATGACAGTGCAGGTAAACTGGAGGGGTCTTGCTCTATTGGGATTCTAGTACCAGCAATAAATCTGAGAGTCAACACCTGTTAATTACCACTGGTGCTGCGATTGCAGTGATGTGAGGGTAAGGAGATGGGGATCCTTCTTAATTTTATTTTCCTAGAACGAACTTCAAAAAATTTACCCCATATATTTTTTTTTCATAGTTTCTCCAGCATTTCCTTTTGGATACTGAAAAAATTAAATACTTAGCCTTTTCTATTAAGTAAGAGATTTACAAGAAGGAATCTAGTGTTCAGTGGTATCTAAAACTAATGGAATTAATTCTGGCAAGTCCTAAATATTCAATACAATTTTACCATTGTGTCTGTTGTGATCTACTGTTGGGTTTTTATGGCAAGATATATCAATAACAGTAATATATTTTCGAGGCACAATCATTGCAAAACCACATGATTATGAATAAGAAGTATCCATGCAATGGCTTGTACCAAACCTTCAACATTTGTGGAAGAGAATTATTTTTATGGAAATTCAGTATAATTCTGGGGTTAAAGTGATTTGAATTTGAACTCTGGTCTCATTATGTTCACTTCTCCCCTAAAACTTTCAGCCATCCTAACAGACTACTTCTGCTGGCCCATAGCAATAATATGTCTACAGAAACTTTTAGTAATTGTGATAGCCATGAGAGTGCGCTTTCTGATGTCCAACTTCATGGAGCTTAAGTTGTCAAGACTTCCAGCTGCCATGCTCTGAAAACCATTGCCCTATTTGCATGCAGGCCATATTTCCAATGAGCCACATGACTGAGCCAATGATTGAGTGTACATCAAGTTAATATACTGCAAGCAACTCTAATTCCATAGGTTGGTTAGGGAAGCCATTATTATCCTTATTTTGCAGATATGGACTCTAGAACTCTCAAATAACATGACTTAATATTTACGGCAACTTATTCCAGGTGTTCTAGACCCAACTTCTCTTCTGCATGAGGAAAACTTCATTTACTCATCCATTTATGTATTCAACAAATATTTGGTGACTATAGACTAGGGCAGACAATCTATTAACTGATGGCAGTAAGTCACCAATAATATTAGTTAATGAGGAATATATGTTGCTGTTAATGACCTATGAGCCCAGAGACAGATGTCCAGGTGATTCACTCAAACCAAAAGGGTTAGGGAGTGAGCTATATCTTCAGGGCAGAGGACACAGATTCTGCAAGACAGTATTCTGAGATGCCAAACACAGTTTGAGTGTTTGTCTGACTGTCCAAACCTATCTCTTGTTTCTCTGCATTCTTTTCTAAGTGGGCCCAGATAAAAGAGTCTCTAATCAGAGTTGAGTCATAAACATACAAGCCACCTACATGCTATAAAAATAGAAGGAAAGTCATATGAAGAGCCAAAAGGGCTTTAAACTTTATTTCAGAAGGAGAATTCTCTGCAGAAACAGAAAAAACAAAACTGATACATAATTAAACATGAAAGCCAACTGGAAAAACACAGGAAAAATGGGAAACATAACAATAAAACCAACACACACATATTAGAAGCAAGAACAAGTGGGATAGATGCTTCTGGAAATGGGAACCATATCCGAACAAGAATAGGCAAATTTTAAAAAAAAGAAACAGAAGTAAAAATAATTGGTTCATAGATTTAAGGAAAGTTTGCATTGCAGGTAGACTCAGGAATACCTCTATCAAAAGACCACACTGCCAGGAATCCTCCTCCATTCACATTTCTTCTACTGGGCGTGTTAGACCTATACTCTCTCACCATGGGCTTTCTTTCTTCATGTGACCATTGATGGCTCCATCAGTGTGAAAATTTGCACCCACGAATAGGGAATGATTAGGTTTCTCAGTTTCAGTTAGAAAAATTCCATGAAAGCATTTCTTTTTTTTTTTTTTTAAAGATTTTATTTATTTATTTGACAGAGATAGAGACAGCCAGCGAGAGAGGGAAACACAAGCAGGGGGAGTGGGAGAGGAAGAAGCAAGCTCACAGCAGAGGAGCCCGACGTGGGGCTCGATCCCACAACGCCGGGATCACGCCCTGAGCCGAAGGCAGACGCTTAACCGCTGTGCCACCCAGGCGCCCCCCATGAAAGCATTTCGAATGAGCCACTTCTTGACTGATAAACGGTAGTTGGGGAAGGGCAGGGCCAGTGACGGGAAGGTCCCCAGTGAAGGGGTAGCAGGTGCCGGGCAACACCCGGAATATGTCCCCTACAGAACAGTGATTGGAAAACATGTCAGATCCGGACAGCATGTCATTATCAAAATAAATTCCTGATTGGATAACATAGATGTAGAAGAAAATATGTTAATGATTAAACAAGGAAGAAAAGGTAATCTTTAAAAATACATATCTTTAGATGGAGAAAGGTGATCTAAAAAGAATAAAAGACAGAAGTATCATGTCGATCGTATACATTTCTATGTTCTCTTTGAAAAATATAGGAAAAAAACAAAAGGCAAATATAAAACAGAAAAAGTATTTTGCAAGTTATTACATACAGCTGATACCTGTAATAATGTGTCAATCAATTTTTTTCATTAGTGAGAAAAACACTAAACTATTAAGGAAAAGGTATGGGCAAGGGATATAGAACATACACAGAAAAATATATATATATTTAAAAAAGTATTATAAATGTATCAACATCATTAGTAATCAAAGAATTCCAAAGTAGAACAATTAAATGGCATTTTTGTTCATTGAAATGGTGAAAACTTAAAAACACTCAATGGTGGTGAGCCTCTAGTAAGCTAAGCACACCCCAACCAAGTGTAAGGTGGGGCGCCTGGGGGGCTCAGTAGGTTAAGCATCTGCCTCCGGCTCAGGTCATGATCCTGGGGTTCTGGTATTGAGCCTTGAGTTGGGCTCCCTGCCCAGTGGGGTGCCTGCTCCTCCTTCTCCTTCTACCCCTCCCTCCCTACTTGTGCTTTCTCTCTTGCTCTCTCTTTCAAATAAATAAAATCTTAACCCCCCCAAAAAAACCAAAGCATAAGGCAAAATTAATATAACTTGTATGGGGGTAACACAGCAGCATGTTTGCAATCTTGACAGTATCTATGTGATTTAATTATTTGATTTCATTTTGAGAAATCCACCTTAAGAAATGAGAAATGTCAGACTTCTATATAAGGATGCTCCCTGCAGTATAAGTGAAACAACCCAAGTATCTGACAATAAGGGATTAGCTTTCTCTGTCTTCAGTCCTCTTATCATTTCCATTAAAGTGAAAGGCTCACTGTTTTAATGGGTTTTTATCATTACTCTAAACTGTCTTGTCCTCTGGATTTTCATCAGTCCCGTGTCTGACAAGTCCCCAATCCTAGATGATTCTGTGCACCAGTGTCTAGTTAATTCTGAGTCACTCTGATGAGTCATCACAGATACCAGTCTCTTTAATGAACCCCTGAAATTGGCTTCTAACTCACCCTCTTGCCTCCACTTATGTTCCCACCCATTTTTTTCGGGACAGTCAGAATGATCTTTCTGTAACTCTGACCTGCTAACTCTCATTTGCACCCCTCCTCACATGGCTGCCTTCAGCAACTTAAAACGCAGAAGACGAGAGATTCTTCTCAGGGTCTATAATCCCAAGTCGGTGTGTATCCCACCTGCCTCTCCAGCCTTATTATTTACTTCTAGCCTTTGGGTTTTAGTTACATTCTCCTTATAGTTCCTTAGATATACCGAGATCTTCCTTGTCAGTTGGCTTTGCATATGCTGTTCCCTTTGCCTGGAACAGTTTTTCTCACTTTGCTCCATATGTATTTTTTTCAATCCACTTCACTTCAACTGTTCCTTCAGATCTCTGTTCAATAGTCATTTTCTCATTCCCTAACCTCCCTAGCAAGGTCAGTTCCTACATCGTGAGCTTTTCTATTTCAACGTATCTTTACTCTACAGGACCTCTTAGTTATAAATGCATGTTGATGTGCCTGAGTCATTGATGAATGTACACTTCCTTTACTAATGTTTAATGAGGATCTTTAGGTATAAGATCCATATATGCACCTACTTCTCCCACTGCCCCCACCCCTGCCTCGGCAACCACCAATCTGTACTCTATTTCCATGAGGCCCTTTTCCTTTCTTGAGATTCCACATATAAGTGAGATCATACAGCATTCGTCTTTCTCTGTCTGACTTATTTCACTTAACATAATGCCCTTAACTTTCATCCACATTGTTACAGGTGGCAGGATTTCCTTCTTTCAGGGGATGTAATGGACAGCACGATAACCGTAATTAATGGTACTACATTGTATATTAGAAAGTTGCCAAGAGAGTAGACCTTCAGAGACGTCACGGCAAGAAAAAAAATGGTAACTCTATGAGATAATGGATGTTAACTAAACTTACTGCAGTAATCTTCCCACAAGTGTACATGTATCAAATCACTTTATTTTACAGCTTAAACTTAAACAATGTTATATGTTAATGAAAGCTCAATGAAACTAGGAAAAAAGATCAATGTCGGCAGATTTGCAAACTGCAATGTTCCCAGAAAGTAGCACACATCCTGGGATATAGTAATATGCAACACGTATTTATTGAGAATGATGGATTGAATTATACCATATCCTTATAAGGAAATATTATGCATCTTTACAATTGAAGACTTTTTGTAAAAACATGAAAACATTTTAACACAAAGACACAAAACATTTTAATACAAATACAATAATATTTTAATACAAAGACATAAAGCTGTACAGAGTGTGATCACATGTTTATACAGTTAGCTACGTACTCTATGTACTCATTTTTTTTGCAAAAAATGCTTAAAATTAATTATCTCTGATATGCCTCTGGATTTCCATGATGATGCTTTATGTACTTTTTTCTCATTATCTTGTCATTTGAAACCTTTTTACAATGAGTTTATAGGAGTTTTATTTGCAGGAAAAAAAATTTTTTAATTGGTGTGGCCTATAGCTACATCAACTTAGAGGAGATTTGTTGTTTCAATAATTGGTCACCTCTTCCATCTCCTCTGTCTTGTATTGTGGAACTACTGGTAAATAGATTTCTCCTCTTGCCCTACGTTGGACCCCCAGAGAGGACTGATTTGTGGGCTTGGAATGCAGTAGGCACCTTCATGGGATGATTAAAGCATCTTGCACTTAAATGCCCTGATTATTTTGGGCCTCCTGTTCTCATCAAGAGTATTGGCCCACACTGCTCACAGCCTTGGGGTCCTTGAACCATATAAATACGGTAGGTTGACTTGTCTCTTAAAACTTTAGGTGACCTTTTAGAATGGCTGTCTTTGAAAACCAAGTGACAACTCTAAGCAATAAATTTTTTAAAAATTTTATATATATATATATGTATGTATGTATGCAGATGGTAGGTAGATGGATAAAGCGGTCAATTTTAGGGAACAGAAGACCTCACCTCAAAAGGATTCACCTTGTACTTATTTTAGATCCTAAGGAAAGATAGTCAATTCTTTTCTTCACAATTTTAAATCCTCAGGGTCCCAACTTCCTTTCTCAGTAAACATAAGCTTCTAGACAAAGAATGGCAAATGCATTCCTTCATAGTTGCAAATTCTGATAGACTATTCGTGGCTACTGGAGGATAGTGCTGAGAGTACTAAGGTCATGTCTGGGCTCAGGGGGAAGTATGCTTTGGTCAAGAATGGAAGCTACTATGAATTTCCCACACTTCTTATTCTTCTTACAAACAACTTCCCTCTGAATGAGGTTGACAACACTATGTTTGACAGTTCCCTGAGCTCATGGCCCAGGGTCTGTCTGACTTAACTGATTCCTTCTTTCTCTTCCTTTTCCTTTTCCTTTTCCTTTTTCGTTTTCTTGCCTATCGGGGAAGAAAGGGAGCTGACTCTCTGTAGAAGAAATTGATTCTGGAAAGAAATAATCTGTAGCACTAGAAGCTCATTTGGAGAGACTGGGGAGTCCTGCTACCGTCAGACTGTGTCAGGCATGTTAGTAATTCTCCTCAGCCCTTCTATTCACAATTTTGGGTGAGCTGTGAATAGGGATCTCAAGCAGGCCCCACACTTAGTGCAGAGCCCGACACGGGGCTTGATCTCAGGACCCTGATATCATGACCTGAGCCAAAATCAAAAGTTGGATGCTTAACAGACTGACCCCCCCAGGCACCCCAAAGTAAAGCTTTTGAAACAGTGAATGGCCTACAGGTAAGCATTAATTCTAAGGTAGCTATTACAAATGATTAAAAATGTAAGTATGTGTTTATGTAGTTCTACAAATGCAGTATAAACACACACACACACACACACACACACACACCCTGACACACACACATGCATGCCCGCCACATATAATACCAAAACACGTAAATATCCAACATCAGGAACGGGCTTAGCAAATCATGATCCAGCTGCTTAGTGAGAAAGTACAAGCCATCCAAAGGAAAACATAAATGCTGTAGGGAAATGTGGCACAGGTTTATGTAGCAGTTGAAAAAAAAGGCAAGAAGAAACTCGTTTATGCCCACATTGTGTCCCTACGAAATATCTGAATAAAGACAAGGATGGAAATGACCTTGTGCTTTGTGGGCCCACCCTATTTATTCATTTGTACTTATCCTTTTTTTTTTTTCTGCTAAAATGCTGTGAGGTGGGGGGCGCCTGGGTGGCTCAGTTGGTTTATCGGCTGCCTTCAGCTCAGGTCATGATTGAGGGTCCTGGGATCAACCCCCACATCGGGCTCTTTGCTTGGCAGGAGCCCACTTCTCCCTCTGCCTCTGCTTGCCATTCCCCCTACTTTTCTCTATCTCTCTCCCTCTCTCTGTCAAATAAATAAATAAAGCCTTAAAAAAAATCTTTCTAAATAATCTATAGGGTAACAATACCTAACACTGAACATATATACCAAGACTTATCAGATACAATAGAAAACTTTCCAAGCGTTAGTGTTACGTTAGAAAGGGATGAAGTCTGAGAATGAATGAGCTAATCAGCCAACTTAAGAAAAAAAGATAAAGAAAAATAGAATACACTTCAGGAAATTAGAATGCAAAAATAGAGATGCAGAAATGCATGAAATAATCTCAATAAAGTTGTATCAGACATCTGCCGAAAAAAATAAAATATAAAATAAAATAAAATGAAATAACTTTGACATAGTTGGCAGAAATTTTTCCAAAAATGTCCTTAATGTTATTGCAGCTTTATCTTTTTTCTAATGAAATTTCTAAAAATAAGAAGAAAAGAATCCCAGTCAGTGTCAGAGAGGCCCTGAGATGGCTTTGGCGCTAGGGAGTAGGGAAGCAGCTGTTAGGGGTGAGGGGAGTGGGATGGGTGTTGAGGAGAGCCACACCATCACCCACCACTGGGAGGAGCCCCAAGGGCTAGGATGGGATGCCACTCTGGTGAGACTTCCCTTTTTGTCCCCTTCCTTCCTTCCTTCCTTCCTTCCTTCCTTCCTTCCTTCCTTCCTTCCTTCTTTTCTTCCTTCCTTCCTTCTTTTCTTCCTTCCTTCCTTTCTTCCTTCTTTCCTTCTCTCCTTCCTTCCCTCCCTCCACTCCTCCCTCCTTCCCTTCCTTCCTTTTCTCCCACCCTCCCTCCCTCCCCCTGTTCCACGCTTCCACCCTTCCATCCTTCCATCCCTTCTGTTTTTAAAATTTCGGTTATATTGAGGTATAATTGACAATTTCTTTCTTTTTTCTTGTTTTGTAGTCTACTCTGCTTTCTAATTCTGGGATCCAGTTCAGGTGTGAGGGCTGGAGGTACAGGAGCCATGAAAGTCAGTACTGGAAGGGTAGGGCAGAACGATGGGAGATGCTGGATTCTCTGCTGTTTATGGAGCAACCCTGCACTGCCTTCCTCTATTCTTGTTGTTTTCCCCTCCATTCTTCTTTTGTATGAAAGAGAAATAAAGCTCTATCTAACTTAATGCTTGTTTGCAGCTTACTGTGTTAAGAAGTGTCTCCTATCTCTTACCAATATGTAGCAGTTATACCCATACTGTGATGGAGTCACAAAGGGGATGTGGTTCATGAATGACCATGTGGCCTTAGTGTTTGGCAGGACCTCAGAGAAAGTCCCTGTTTCCCTCCATACTCCAGCCTTTATCAAAGTGTGGTCCATGTACCTCCATTTAGAATCATTGCAGGTTCTGGTTAAAAATACCAAGTTAAGTCTGTGCTCAGCCCTTCTGAGTTTCAGCCTCTGGAATTGGAGCCTGGAAATTTACATTTTAATCAGCAACTATATTGATTTTTTTTTAATTAATTAATTACTTTTGTTTACAGAGGGAGAGAGAGGGGGAAGGGACAGAGGGAGAGAGAGAATCTTAAGCAGGCACCACACCCAGCATGGAGCTCTGTGCGGGGCTTGATCTCACGATGCTGAGATCATGACTTGAGCCGAAATCCAGAGTCAGATGTGAACCAACTGAGCCACCCCAACCACTAAGTTATTTCTTAAGCACACTGAAGATTGATAACCTCCCCCAATTCAAGCCACTTCATACTCAGTTACTGAATCTGGGAAGCAGAGTTGGGGACCTGCAGACATTATTCCCTATTCCTGGTTTTATAGTTCACTGACATGAGGACACCATTGGGGTGATCTCTTCAGTAGTGAGTGAACAAGAAGCACAGCCATCTACCACATTTGCCCTAGTAGAGGTTGGTGTGTTAGGGGACTCCCACATTTCCTTGGGTATGTAAGAAGGAGCAGAAAAAAATCATGGTCACAGCCATTGCCGGGAATTCTTCCACACTCCATAGCATGAGGTGAATATGACTCATCCCTGCTCCCTATTGCTGCTTCTGTGTGATTGTTCTTCCTTTCCCCCAGAACATCAGATTCTTTGAGTCTCCATCTGCTTATCTACCCTTTCCTTTCTTTCTCCCCATCTCAAAAACTTACTATCCTCTTCACTCCTCTTTAATCATCAAAAACTTCAGCAACTGGTATAGTCTCCATTTCCATCTCAACTCAAAATCCTGGCCTCTTGCCCTTGAACTTCTCTTTTCCAATGATCTCCTTTCCCTTCCAGCCACACACTTCCATTCTCCTGCTCTGCGACTTACTAGCAGAGGCTGCACCATTTCTGAAATCGCCAATCAAAACACCTAATTCTCCCAAGGTGACCCTTTATTCTCCTAGCGCCTCTGCTCAAGCACCTCTACTATGATGTTTCATCAAACCTGAGCTTCAATCTTGATCCCTCTCCCTTCTTTCCACCAATTAGCCTCTCTTTTCTCTAATTTGTGCACATCCAGTTTAGAACGCCTGCTCCATTGAGGCTTGTGTTCTTTTGCAAACGTACATCCCTCCCTTGCCTCTTTGTCCATTCTGCATGAACAAAATCCCAATCCAGAGCAGACGCAATCACTTTTGATCTCCAGCTCATATCCATCCTAAAAATTAAGCCCTACTGGTGGGGGGGAAATCACACAATTAGGCAGATTAGAATCATTATGAATTCATAATCTTTTAATCGCTTGCCTCAGCTGGGCTCTCATTAAAGTCTAGCAAACAGTCTATTTCTCTCATCAGCTTGTACCTCACCGTCCTGTCAAAGGAGGATCCATCTGCCTGTGCACTGGCTCCCAGAAACTGCACTGCCTTATTATTTCCTTTTTACCCAATATCTTAAACATTGTTCCCACTTCTGCACCCTTTCCATCAGTATATAAGCTTGCTTGAGACTCTCATCTTTAAAAAACAAAGGCATGGGGCGCCTGAGTGGCTCGGTCCTTAAGCGTCTGCCTTCGGCTCAGGGCGTGATCCCGGCGTTCTGGGATCGAGCCCCACGTCGGGCTCTTCCGCTGGGAGCCGGCTTCTTCCTCTCCCACTCCCCCTGCTTGTGTTCCCTCTCTCGCTGGCTGTCTCTCTGTCAAATAAATAAATAAAAATCTTTAAAAATAAATAAATAAATAAATAAATAAATAAATAAATAAATAAATAAAAAAACAAAGGCAAGTGTGAAAGCCAGAACCTTTTCCTGGAACCTACATCACTCCAGCTACCACCATTTCATTTTACTCACATTCAGAGAGTTTTCTAGACATGCTCCCTTCACATCAGTACTTCCCAATTACTTTGTCATTTGCTGAAGTCTGCTTCTACCCCTGCTACCAGAACTGCTCTTACTATACTCCTTAGGACTCTTCTCATCCTTGGATAAAGTCATAGGAAAGTGGAACAGTCCTTATTTTATGGAGGACATGGGTTTCTGTGGTTCTGTTTCTTGTCTTAATCCAGGGTCCAGGCAGTTGGCGGCTTCTCCCTGGATTATGCCTTGAGACATACAACTCTCATCCCAGAGGGAAAAAGGTAAGTGTCAGTTGAGTAAAGGCTTTTATATCTTCTATCAGGATATGGCAAAAGTTAAGTCTGCTTACTTCACTTTGGCCAAATTAAGTCACATGCATGGCTAGATTCAACATCAATGGATTGAGTGGGACAGGACTCCTCTCAAGGGTGGGGGCAGATGGTACAGCAACAGGTGTATTCATGTGTGGCTTGTACAGCAACAGGCAAGAATGTATAATTCTCTTACAGGGAAAGGGTGGGCAAATATGTGGGACAGTGCTACAATCTGCCACAATGATTTGAACCCCTTGATTATTCTCTGTTCTCTTATTCCATCAAGAATGTCAGTCTTACTCCCCTCTGTAACTTCCTGAACCTCATGTCAAGGCATTCACAGTAATTTGCCAATTCTCACCGACTTGACGGTCTGCCATTTCTATCTTGCAGATTAATTCCCTCTATCCTTTCCCTCTTTCTTTCTTCCTTTCTTTCTTCTTTTCTTTCCCCTATTGTTCTTGTGCATTAATAAATAAAAGGGAAGAGAAGAAACAACTGTTGACTGAGTCCACTATGTGGCTATAATGTTGGGGCTCTCGCTGCTATAGTTTTTCTTCCATTTGTTATTGACCTCATAGTGCATATGTTAGAGTGGCCATTACAATAACTTCCACATCCTCTGTCTGTGTCTCTTTCACTGTGAATGTCATCATTTCAGTGCATAAACAGGTCTTCAGTTATGCAAAGATGTTCGGAGCCACGGGATTTGACTTCCATTAATTGTCTTCCTTGCTAACTCCAAATATTATTGCCTATTCTCCCTCTTTCTCTCCTTCATCCTTCACAACACGAGGAGTATTCCTCTCTCTGGAAACATCCAATTCTTCTCTGTGCACACTTGTGACAATATTACAAGCTTATCTTATTCCACTTAACACTATTTACTGAGAATGCCTTAATGACTGGTATATGGAAAATACGAATAAATAATGTGACTTTATTTTCCCAAAGACAACTGGGGTTACATATGTGTCAAATAAAACATAATAGATAGGGATTTATTTCTCCATTAGCTTTTTAGGTTTGCTTATCTTTCAGAGTAATTTAAATTGAAATGGAAGACAAATCCTTATTTGATTGTTAGGCAATTCAGTTCTATTTATATTGTGTGAGTTGGTGTGGGATCTAAGTGCACTGTTGTTAAAAGGCTATTTAATGTCACATAGAGGGCCTATTAATTTTTTCGATAAATTGCTGGCATGTCCAGCCAATTGCATACATTTAATAGGGAGAGTCCGTTCTTCTAAAAGTCTGTCTCTATACTTTGTGGTAATGGTGCTATAGTTTATGTGCTGTTAGACATACTGAGGCACTGCCTTTGTTATCAAAAGTCTGGAGATAAATCTCAAAGTAAATGTGTGATTCTGTTGGAAGAGGGTCAAGAGAATGATAGAGCTTTGCAGTCCAACTTGTAGTGATGAGGCATAGAATAGTGGGGCTTTAAAAATAATTTCTGGGTAATTTGCTTTGTATTAATAATGAAACACATTGTCATTAATGTTGAATTTTAACATAATGTTGGTAAGGAAGCATGCTTATTTGGGCTTGAAAATAAGACCTTGTCATGGGTATTACTTTTTTACTTGATCTGAAAGACTGAAACTCACAAGGTTGTTTTGCTTTTCTTATGTACAATTGTTTTATAATGCTAATTAGCTAATGCTTATTTTAGGTATATATGAATTGCCTGCTGAGAACAGAGAGAATAGGAAGGACAGGGACCAGATTATCATAAATTTCAAATACAATCAAATATTTACAACTGACTACTTTTATTTTTCATGTAAATTTTTGATAAACAATGTAAGATGGAATAAGTCCATCAATCAAGAGCCTTCTCTGTTTTGTTTGTTATTATTTCCTTAGAACCTAGCATAATACCTAGCACATAGTATAGTCAATAAATATTTACAAATAAATGAATGGATAAAGATATGATAAAGAAATACAAATGGCACCTATGGTTTAAAAATGACAAAGTAAAGAAGCTATCTTCTTTTCTTTCTAAATGTCAGAACACTCGCCAGAAGAAAGTCACCACAAAGCAGATGACAATTTTGACAAAATATTTTGCAACAACAACAATAATGGTAATGTAAACTTGTGGTTAGTAATAAAAAATAATGAAGTGTGGTCTTTATTTTTTTAAAAAAGCACATTAAGAAAGGATATAAATATTGAGGGAAGATAGAGCAAGGCACACAGAAGAGATAAATCACTGAGCTGGCAAAACCTGGGGGTGGCATGAAGAAAGAAAAATAAAATCATCACAGAAACAAGGGCCATACTTCCAAGAGCATGAAGTAAAATGGCCTTGTTGAAAATACAGCAAGAAAGATGGGGCCAGATTAAAATACACAGGCAGAATAAAAGAGAAACAAACAGAGTTAAAAGGACTATAATAAACAACAAAGAATAAGAGAAGATCCAGCGTGCCTGGGTGGCTCAGTTGGTTAAGCAACTGACTCTTGACTTTGGCTCAGTCATGATCTCAGGGCTGTGAGACCGAGACCCGTGTTGGCTTTGTGCTTAGTGCCAAGTCTGCTTGAGATCTCTCTCACCCTCTCCTTCTGCCCCTTCCCGGACCACTAGCACTCTCTCTCTCTCTCTCTAAAGTAATAAATAAATGTATAAATAAATAAATAAAATCCAGCCTACATATTATTGGAGTTTCCAAAAAAGAAAGTTGAATTAATGGAACAAATAAAATTGTCAAACTAGATAATTTTTATCTTCTAACTTGTTTTTGAAAGATTTTACTTTTAAGTAATCTCTACACCCAACATGGGGCTTGAACTTACAACCCTAAGATCAAGAGTCCATATGTCTACTGACTGAGCCAGGTTCCCCTAAATAAGTCATTTTAAAAATTTTCACAAGTAAAATAACACCTTGAATCTGAGAGTTATAGTGCCCAATGGGGGAAATTAACACAGAATAATCCAACAATAAGACTTAGACAAATAAAGTTATTGAACTTTAAAGATAAAGAAATATTTTTTTGGAAATCCAGGTAAAAATATCCAATCCATCCCTAAAAAGGAGAAAACCTGGCCTAAGTGTTCTTTTTCTCTATCTTTCTGTGTCTCCTCCCATCCCTCATACTGTGTATATACTAGAGACTATACCATGAATTATATATACGTGTATATATGTGTGTATATATATAATGTATATATGTATATAGATATACATATGTGTTCATATTAAATATTTATACATATTTATGATACAAGAGATTGGAGTAGTGGTTATAATATCATCAAGGAAAAAAAAGGTGACCTCAGAATTTTATACCCAGTGAAACTACTGTTACCATATAAATGCAACACACACTTTCAAACATGCAAGAATTTAGAAAATAGAGTTACCATGACACTGTATTTAGAAAAAAAAATCTAGAGATTTAGGTAGAAAAAAATAAACAGAATTTCCAGGCAAAATTATAAAAGAAAATGATGAAAGAGAACTAGCCATACTAGATGTCACACTTATTGCAAAGAATCAAAATAATTAAAACAGTGTGCAGAAGAGAATGTCCAAGTATAGCTCAAAGATGTATAAGACTTCTATAAATAATGAAAGATATACTGGTGAGCAAAATCTGAATTACTGAATTGTGGGTAGATACTAATCTGAATGAAAAGGAAAAAGCTAGGTTTCTATCTCACACTTTATACCAAAATAAACGCTAGATTCATAAGTTGTAAAAATTAATGCTAAAACCATAAAATTCTGTAAACACTATGGGAGAATTTACATTTATGATAATATAGCAAGGAAGGCTTTTCTAAAAATGATAAAATCTTAAAACTCAGAAAATGTAGATAAATTTAAATATATAAAAGTCAAAAATTGCTATATGACAAAAAATAAAAGACCAGAATGTAAAAATACAAACCACAGTTTTGGAAAATAAATATTTACTAGGCCCCCAACTAGTCTCCTTATTATGTTAAGAGTTCCTGGTAATCAACAATGAAAGACTGAGGACCTAAGAGTCAAAGGGCAAACATTAGACAACTAACAGAAAATAAAATGAGCAGGGCTCTTAAATCTATGAAGAGTGGCTCAAACAAAAATTCTTACCATAGGGTAAATGTGAATTAAAACTATAGCAAAACTATTACTAAGTATGATATTGGCAATAAAAAAAACTTCAATTTGAAGGCAGCCAAGTAAAATACACACTTTTGTATTTTGCTATAGGAAATAAAAATTGGGATGTCTCCAAGAGAGAAACCGAATAAAATCTAATAAATTTTAAATCTGTGCATACTCCTCGACCTGGGAAACTTTACTTCTAAGAATTTATACTACAAAAATTATACAAAAAATATATACATTCAAAAATATTTATGATTTAATAGTACAAGTTTGTAAAAATCCAAAATGTCCATAAATAGAGGGCTATAAATAAATTATGACAGTCTTACAATTGAATACTAGAAAATAAATGAAAAAGGCAATTCTATATAAAGTGGTATGGAAGGAGCTCCAAGAGTTATCATTAAATGAGAAAAGAGAGGAACTGGAAAATGTGTAATGTGTGCTGTCATTTTTCTTTTTCTTTTTATGAACATCCACATATGGCTGTATAGCCAGAGACATCTGCAAAATTCAAACAAGAGACCAGTAATAGCCTCTGGTGTGAAGAATGAGGGAACCAGGAAAGAGTGTGAGAACATCTTAGACATCTTTGATTCCATCTTGTTCTAAAATAATTACTTAAGAAAACATCTAGGTGTATTTAGATTCTTTTCAGACCCACCTACAAAAGTTTGGATCATAACTCCTTTATTACTGATTTCAAGTGAAAGCATTTAACCCCTGCTCTCTAGCAAAACCTACTGGGTTTTCACATCGCTTGGCAAAACTTGGTTAGGACCCTACTGCGTCCCTGGCACATGAGGGTGTTCATTCTGGTGGTATTTCTCTTCTTGGTGCACGAAGGAACTGGCTTTGGTGGGGAGCACCCAAGAGTGGGGTTCAGCACTCCAGTTTTTGGCTCTCCACGAGAGCTTACTTCTTCCTTAATTTCCCAGATGGAGCAACACATTTGTCTTTGGCTGCCCTTTCTCCCATTTCATTTGGAACCCCTCAACCTCAAGACTGGGGACTTAAGGATGTAATGTTCACATATATTTGCTCTACATTTCTTAGTGAAGAAACTAATTACCTTTTTTTCCCCCTGCAAAGTGCATTTATTAGCCTCCGGATACACTCCAAAAACCCCTTCCTATCTCATTAAGAGAAAAACCCCCAAAACAAAAAACATCATTGGACTGTAGAAGTTCAGTTTAATCATAAAGCCTTGCATTAGCAATGTTGTGCCTTCCTGACAGTGGAGACTGATTCCTTGAAGTTGTGGATGGAACATTTGGAATTAATAGGGGAATTTTCAGGAGGCCCCCAGTAAACTGCTACTTGGTCATTATTAATGATGTTCTTTGTTCACACCCATGCCAGACTTATTTTAGTATTGTAAATTTCTATCCCAGGGTGGAGGGTGTCAAGGGGAGAGGCATGACTATTTCTATACCTAGAATCTTCTCTGTGCTGCTGGCCTCCGTAGCAGTCTGGCATCCCTGTCCCTACCACCTTCATATATATATATATATATTTTTTTTTTTTTTTGAGAGAGAGAAAAAGAGCAGGGGAGAGGGGCAGAGGGACAGGGAGAGAAACAGAATCTCAAGCAGGCTCCATGCCCAACACAGAGCTCAACACAGAGCCCAATGTGGGGCTCGATCTCAGGACCCTGAGATCATGACCCGAACTGAAATCAAGAGTCGGATGCTTAACCCACTGAGCCACTGAGGTGCCCCCATAGATATCTATTTTGAACACATTTTCTCAGGCTCCTTGGAGTCTTGGCCTGAGGAGACTGATGCTGGACTGTGAAATTTCTGATTTAGTCCTTCAAGTTAAGCAGATGATATAAGCTTTTTGTAAATCAAGTTCGCTGGAAACAGCCACGTTTTTGTGTTGGCTGTGGTTCTCTCATCCTACAGCGGTGCCCCTACTGGCTGCAACAGAGGCCCGATGAAGTGTGTTGACCTCTGCTCTAGAGCGTTCGGAGTCTAATTGTGCAGCTCCAGTGTACTTGGAGACACCTATTTTTCTGAATTCCAGCCACATCCTTAGCCCCCTTCTGAGGGCAACTCTCTTACAGCCTGTTTACTTTCGTGCTGTCCTGTGATAAATAACCCTCCAGAAGAAAGGAATCCCCTGAGGCAGGGAAGGGAAAGGTACAGAGTGGATAGACTGGTCTCTGGGGACTGGATGTTATCTGAATTCCATCACCTCCCATCTGAATGGTCTTGCACAAATGATATAACCTCTCTTTAAAAGAAAGGAATAAGCATGTACTTCATAGAGCTGGTAGAAGTTTAAATGAGAGCTTGCACTTGAAGCACTTATCTCACTGGCACATGGTAGCGGTCTTTCAATGTTACTTATTACTGTTGTTCCCCGGAGCCAAATAACCATGTTATTTACTATACTATATATATATCTTGGCCAGCCTCTTTGGATCAAAGAAAACCTTTAATCTAAGAGCAAGTAGATCCACTCTATGGGCTGCAAAGAGTCAATGAAGTGGCCAGGAGCCAAGTGCTTGTTTATCCACTGTGGCTTATCACTGGGGAGAATACATAGACCCCAGTTTATCCAGGACAGTTCCAATGTATGCATGTTGTCTTTGCATAATTATTAATAGCTTACCTTTTTGTTTTTAGAGTGTTGCAATTGAACAATAAATTATGTGGTCCCTGTATCCGTATTGAATGGTGACTCTCTACAGCAGATAACTTCTCGGATGAGTTAATATTGGGAGAAGGAAGGGACCCAGAGGAATGTCAGTAAGCAAGGGCTCATAGACCACCAAAGACTGCATGGGTAAGCAGGCAGTGTAAGAAGCGCTGTGATAGACCAGTTGGGAGTCTGCCATGATATCTAAATCTAACTTCTGAGATAAAACTTGTACATGCGTGGCTGTGGTTTGACACACAGCAACAAAATGAGGCTTGTCAAATCCAAGTAGAGAGAGAGGGGAATTGCAAGGTTGTGGGTTGGTCTGAGGTCAAAGTTTCCTGGAGTTAACGAGGACCTGAGGGGACCTAGACCAAGGAGGGGCTTATCAAAATGACTCACAAGGATGGTGACTCTTTGTATCAGGGCTGTTGGGACTCTTGGGATGGGGCTCTCCCTCCTCAGTGAACTTCCATCTTTTCTTGAAGTGTCAATCCTCAGATACGTTTGACTGAAAATGAACCAACTTGATAATAGCTTTTCGCGGGGAGTGGGAGTGGATGTGTAGGAAACAAGTGGATTTTAAAAAGGCAAAGACACAGAGACAAAAACCATGAAATGTACTCATTTACGAGACAAATCCTGATTTCAGAAATGTTAAACTATAAAAATATATTTGTCTGAGATTTATAGAAATGTGGTCTTTGGACTGAGGCGATATGGCTCTGAAACTTCAGGCTGGCTGTTTGGAAGAGGGCCTCAGGCTTGTGCCCAGGGTGGGGAGATCTAAAAAAAATGGACCCCTTTGTAAGTACCGGCTCTCAGGATCCGGCTGGACAGGCCAGTGTCTACTTATGTGCGCTAATCCCCATTATGTAGATGCAACACTAGAGGTCCACTAGGGGAAGCCCAGCAAGGGTGACCCAGATGGTAGTCACCCAGGACATCTGCCACATTCAGCATGACCCCTGGGACGAGGCGGAGGCTCAGGCAGTGGATCCTGTCCTTTAAGGGTGAGGTGATCTTGGGAAGGATGAGAAACTTTCCATCCCATTTTCTTGTGAATTTGGGCAAAGAAAGAGCTGCATTGACATTGACCTTTTTGGTGAGTTACATTGTGAGATCACATAAAGCTCTAGGCAGCTATGGAAAGACCAAAACTTGTGATAAGCTGGGGACAAACTCTGGCAAAGAGTTTGTATAGTGAACCTTCTAGATTGTTCCATGTAGTTTAATGAAGAGCTTCCTTTGGGACCAGAAAGGGCCACACCCTGCTACTCAGGAGTTACTCTTCTATGAAATCAAAGTGCAAGAGAGAGAGAGGACGAGGGGGAGGGGGAGGGGAGGGGAGGGGGAGAAGGGGAAGAAGACAGACGGAGGAAGGAAGGGGGAAAAAAGAAAATGACATTGAATTATACAAAAAATGCAATAATGCAATATAATGTTAAAGTTAATTTGATGCATATTGTATCAGCAAGAGCGGCATCAGAGAAACAGAACCAATATGATATATACATATATAGAGATACTTACTGCAAAGAATGGTCTTATTATTAGGGCTGGCTAGACTAGTCTGAAACCCAAAAGGCAGACAGGTTAGGGCAGGCTGGAAACTACCCAGCAGGGGCTGACTGCAAGCTACTGGCTGACTTTCTTCTTCCTGATCCTTAGATCAGGCCCACCGGCATTATCCATGATAAACTCCTTTGTTAGATAGTGTGTGTGTGTGTGTATATATATATATATACACACACACACATATACATATACACACACATATATTAATCACATCTATAAATTGCCTTCATAGCAACATCTAGAGTCACATTTGATTAACTAGGACTGTAGCTTAGTCAAGTTAACACAGAAAACTGACCATCACCATGTATCTAGTGATTTCTATAATTATATCTGTTGTACCTAAAAAATTACAAGTAAGTACTTCTCAGCTGTGAACCTATCTATTGCCCTTGTACAGAGTCAAACCAAACTTTTACAACTTTAATACATTGTGTTGACAAGACAGTATCAGGGTTAGGCATTTTTCTTGACTAGGGGCGTTCCATAATCCTCAGTGGTTCCTTGTTGTCTTCAAATGTGCCCCACGTGGTCCCAATCTATCATTCCCAATCGTTATCCATGATAAACTCCTTTGTTAGATAGTGTGTGTGTGTGTGTATATATATATATATACACACACACACATATACATATACACACACATATATTAATCACATCTATAAATTGCCTTCATAGCAACATCTAGAGTCACATTTGATTAACTAGGACTGTAGCTTAGTCAAGTTAACACAGAAAACTAACCATCACCATGTATCTAGTGATTTCTATAATTATATCTGTTGTACCTAAAAAATTACAAGTAAGTACTTCTCAGCTGTGAACCTATCTATTGCCCTTGTACAGAGTCAAACCAAACTTTTACAACTTTAATACATTGTGTTGACAAGACAGTATCAGGGTTAGGCATTTTTCTTGACTAGGGGCGTTCCATAATCCTCAGTGGTTCCTTGTTGTCTTCATTTGTGCCCCACATGGTCCCAATCTACCATTCCCAATTGTGTCTTTACTCCATGCTTCCTCATTTCAGCTGCTCCAACATTTTACCATTGTTTCTTGAGGGTGCCATATTCCTCCATGGCACATCTGGTGATGCTCTTGTGTGAGCCTAGAATGGAGGGGAAATACCCCAATGAATGAGTGGGAGAGAGAAAGATAGATAGATAGATAGATAGATAGATAGATAGATAGATAGATAGATGATACATAGATATAGATAGATGATAGATAGATAGATAGATAGATATAGATAGAAGATAGATAGATGATAGATAGATAGATAGATAGATAGATAGATAGATAGATAGATGATAGATAGATAGATGAGATAGATAGAGTGAGAGAGCAGGTGTAGATAAGGAAAAGCACAGACATGCAAGATGGCCAGAGGCTCAAGAATTCAAGAGCATATGAATGTTGGAATCCTTAGATGAGCACAATCATGCTGACTTTCCTTGTCACTTATCCTGAGTCAGGACCCTGGCTCCTAGTAATTTACATCACATGTTGTTGCCCAAACCCACAGATCTCCTGTCTGGGACCCAAGTGCTCTGCATGGTCCCTGGGAAGGGATCTTATGAGGGCTCCTGGTTGCAGAAGAATTACCAGAGCCCTAACCTGGTCAGTTAAATAGAAAATGAGAGGCAATGGGAGGCTTTGTAAACATTTCTTTTCTGAAGAAGGCAGCAGGGAGTTCTGTCATTCTTCCCATAGGCTCTGTGGTCTGAGCCTAGAAAGTGCTAATGACATCCTCTGAGTTTTCTGTCCCCAAGCTACGGGGAGGTCTGCCCCAAGCTTCCTCTTTGGGGGTTAAGGGAGTTTTTTATGGCAGGAGAAACAGTGCCTCCTCTTTTCTGTAAGATGTCAAATACAGCTGAATATTTTTTTTTACTCTTGGAACTAGAGTTTGGATAAGATTAGTTAAGATGTTTGAAATAGCATTAACTGGGATTCAGAATTAAGCAATCTTAATTGGATGTTAACTCTTCCAGTGATTAAATGACTTTAAATATCAGTTTTACTGGATGTCTGAGTTCAGGGAAAGGGTCCATGAGTGGGAGCCAATGAATCTTTAAATCAGGACCAAAGATAAATTATTTCCACTGGCAATCAAGTTGAGGCCCACCTAACTGATTCTTAGGCCTATGGCCATTAGAAATTTTCCTGGAACAGCATTTCTGATAGGTAGAGGCTATCCTCAGCTTAGAGAAAACCTCATAGACAAGAAGATAAAGAGAACGCCTTGCAGCTCTGGTCATTGCGACACATTTTCTGCAGGATTCCAATGTGATAGCTTGGAAAAATTCACATTTTTGTTCCTTATCCATGATGGAGATTTCTGTGTGCCTCCAATGGATCGTTCCTCAAGTATATGAAAAATATGGGTGCACCAGACAGCGAAGTCAAAGGTGAGAACCTTTTAGTTTCTGAAGGCTTGACTATTTTACTGAAGAGGTTGTGAAGAGTAATGGTTAAGAACCAGGCTACAGAAGTTCAAATCCCAGCCCAGCCACAAGCTAGCTGTGTGGCCGGCTCTCCATGCCTCAACTTGATCATCCATAGAAAGGATCTGGTGGTGATATTTTCTTTTCTTTTATGTTTCTAAAATAAATTTAATCTTAATCCAAGCTCCCCCACCCTGAGATATGAGATATCTGAATGCATGCCAGCCTTGGGGTACCTCCCCTTTCTAGGGTGACACGAGGAAAATGCAGGGGTGAGGGCTGGTGTACCCATGTCTGCTTCCCAGGGAAAGCACCTCTTGACAATGAAGTGCTCATTGTCCAAATGCATTGTCTGACCTGTTGCTCTATCCTCCAAGCCAATATTAGAGTTTAGTTCTCCCTCCATTTCAGGTCACCGCATCTGAAGTCCTGATACTCGTCCATCCAGCCTCAGGAGCTGGATTTGAGCTCTCTCAGTTAGAGGAAAACAGGGGAAATAATTGAAGAGATTGTTTTTAATGGCATATTTGAAAAGATTTCAGGCAAGGGTGATGTCTCGAACGTGGTAGAATTGTTTAGGAGCAATTTGGGTGACAGAAACTGATTCACTCTTGAGACCCTTTTGGTGTCCGGTCAGGAAGAAGCTGTTCTCCCATCTCTGCAGAACGCAGTGATCTTTGGCAACCAAAGGCTGGAAGCTTCCAGAGCATCTGTCATCTTGTATTGAGTTCCCATGATGAGCAGTAATAATCAGGCTGAGGCCTCGTGGACAGCAGGTGCGGACAGGTGGGAGAGGCACGGGGAGCAAGCCCAGTGTGGTATGGGGACTGTGGCACAGAGAGTGGTTTAAGGAGCTCCCAGAAATAACTGGAGGGCACTTGGAAGTATATTAATTTTTAGCAGTCAGGCCTGCAGGGGCTCAAATGCCATAATGAGGTCTTAAAAGTAAATGGGATAGAATTTTATATTGAACCAAATGCTTACTCAAAAGGGGCTGTGGAATAAAAATATTTTCAGATATTAAAATGGAGAGGTAAAACTTTATTTTATGCACAGACAGGTAAGGTTTGGATGGTGCATCCATCTTCATATTTATAAACAAGTCCATGTTTCAAGCCGATGGAATGGTACCCAGTCTCAAGATACGAGGCCAGTTACTCCCTAGTCCAGAGCTGGGTCCTATATCACCTAAAGGCAGATTTCTAAAGGAGGCAGGTGGGCACCAGCTTGGGGACCATAACTGACCACACACTGGACCTACCTGGACAGGAGAAGCTCGGTCTGGCTGTCCTGGGAGTCTCCAGCAGGGTAAAAAAGTGAAGATTTTCTGGAGAATTCAGCATGCAGGCCTGGATCCTCTGCTGTCTGATTCAAGTGAAAGAAACATCTCGAGGGTGTGAGTCTGGCCGTGGTGTCCCGGGCAGCCACATGGGGAACCTGGGGAGATGCATGCACTTCAACAGACAGCAGGCAGTGAGGACCCCATGAGAGTGGGGTGCAGGAATGGGAATATCATCAGTAAGGGGCTGGGGGTGAACCTCCAAACGTCCACACAGAAGGCAGGCAGTCATTCTACAACAGAACGGTGGGTAAGAGACCCCCGCTCATGCCGGGGAAAGACATGTCTGAAAGTGCCAGAAAAGAGTCATCAGCAGCTGCCTCAATAGATGGAAGAAACCAAAGGTAACCTGGTGGGAATCAGATAAAGCCTTTCCTGTCCCTTGCTTCTTGTCCCCCCTTGCTCACCACTCAGTGCCTCCCCCCACCATAAAACAACAAGATCAACCAAACAAAAATTCCCCCAAACTCAAACCACAACAGAACAATTGTCAGAATTAGAGACCTTATCAAGCAAGGCAGACTGCTGAGGGGGTAGCACAGGTACAGAGAGAAGAAGCGGACCACACACCACCTTCTTGATGGATGGTTGGTTGGTGGAGTGGGGAAAATAACATTCTTTTTTATTGCGCTGTACAATCCTTAGTGTTAGTCACAGCCACCCACAGACACATCCCTTATGCTCATCGGCTTCAGCCCCTACATCGCTTTCCTTGTCTCTATCTTGCTGAGTGTCCCAAAATTACAACAGCATTCTCCCTCGTTCCTCTGCCTAACTCTGCTGCACAGACATGTGCTCCCATACCTAGCCTCCTGGGCCCTTGGGTACAACCCTAAACCCCATCTCGCTTGGCTGGGTCCCTGAGATGCCACCTAGCAGTCAGGAGCTCCCTGCCTAGGAAATTAGGTGCTGCCCAACATAGTCCAGCTCCGGGCTGAGGTCCAGCTCAGGTGAAGCTTCCCTCTCCCTCCTCCTCTCCCTCCTCCTCCTCTCTCTCTTCCTCCTTCTTCTAAACCCTACATTACCGCCAGACTTTCACAGGTCCTGTCTGAGCCTCTCCATAATGACACTTGAAAATACACATGGCTTTTGGCTATTCTGGTTTGGGAATTTCTTTTAGAGTCTGTGCTATGGAATTTTTTTTCTTTTCTTTTTTTTCTCCCCCTTTCTCTTTCTCTCTCTCTCCCCCTTGAAAAACTTTGCTCCAGTGAGCCTCTGTGCATGTGGAAAAAAAAAAAGAAAAGAAAACTCTTGCCCATTACAATAGGCAGTGATATGGGAAGCAAAGGCAGAAGAAAAGTTATTAAATTTCCTTACTACTTACAGCCCGCTGACAAGTCCTTGAAACAGGCAGCATGACATCCCTCTAGGGACGCAGCTGCCTTGATGTTAATGCTTTATTAAGGGCCCCAGGTAATCTTAGCCTGACCCCCAGGATCCTGTAAGTTTACTTTAACATATAAAAATTCCTTTGGAAACTTCCTTTATCTCTACTCCCCAAGAAACATGTTGGCAATCATCCCCCAAGCTTATGGCCCAATGATATATATCTGAAGGGTCTCATGACTAAGGTTTTATCAGATGGTAATAAATGACTTTTACCAACAATAGCTAGCCCCCTCAAGGTCCCTTGCTTCCAAAATTCCTTAGAGAATTACGCTATCCTGAACTCCCTCTCAACTTGAAAGTCTATAATGGGCCACTCCTCATGACCCCAGTGCAGCTCTTTCTGCCCACAGGTCCTGTCCCTGAACTTTCATAAAACCACCATTTTGCACCAAAGATGTCTCAAGAATTCTTTCTTGGTCATTGGCTCTGAACCCTGACGTCTTTTCCTACATCAGGCAACAACTCTTTAAAATGCATCATGTATTTCTTGTGTCATAACTGAAGTCCATTATATTACTAGCATCCATTCCAAATCACTTAGAGGGACTACTTTAGAAAGAAGTGATAGTTTAGTTGACAGAATATATCCTGGGTTGAATTGAACCTAAAGTTAAGATGGGAGAGAAACAGACAAAAAACCCTCACACTTTAAATTCAAATTAAAAAAAAATATATGTATTTAAAATGATAAAAAAGAGGGACTATAATGATTGTGAGTTCCAGTTGAGTTCCAAAGGTGTGGGTGGTCAGAATCTTTCAATATTCCTGTTTCTTTGGTCACCCTGACAGCTAAATTATTAGGAAGTATGATGAGAACATGCTTTATAGTCAAGAAGGTGAATTTCTTAAGAAGTGGACTAATATTGAGGTTAAACCTGGAATAAACACTTTCTTAATTTCCTCATGATTAGCCCTGACCTCTGGGAATAAAAACAATTGTAGGGTTTTTTTTAATGTTGTTATTTCTATCCCCCTTAAATCATCTGTTTAGTAGTAGAGATGCTTTTGTTCCTCATAATTATTTTTTTTTCACTTAAAGAAATGTTGAGCTTGTTTTTGATTCTTTTCTTGTTTTATTTCCTTATAAACATTCAAGTTGTGGACACTGGTTTAAAGGACTTCCTATTCTGTGAACAAATGAGATTGCCAATGTACGATTCCTGAATTATTAAAAAAAAAAAAGAAGAAGTAATTTCATGTGGTTCAGTTGAACATATAGGTCTTGAGGTTGGCTACTGGCCAAAAGGTGAGATTAAATCTCCTTTTGTAGATAATGTCATTTATTCTTTGATTCCTACAGACTCCCTCTATGGCTTACTGCATTAGTGATGGTATACACTTCAAGCAGTGGACATAGCGGAGAATCGAGAGCCTGACTTGCATGGTGGAAAATACAACATTCAAAACAACCAGTTTAACATGTTGTTTTAAAAGTGTATTGAGCTGACTACATCCCTGAAGAGACCGTTCATGTTGAAACTGGTGATGGAGGGGATGAGAAAACCAACTCATTCAAAAGCAGTCTGTTCAGTGGTTAGCAATAAATCTATTCAATATGGCTGTGAAATTTGTTGGCATGATCACGGAAACTCCTTATTGTTTCCATGAGACAACACTGAGAGAAAAAGGACAAACTTGCTGAAGTAGGGAGAGAGTCTTATTACTTCCATGCTATCATCACCAGAGGGAATTGGAAAAACATTAACTGGGAGTTTCCCATTATGCTGCTTGTTGGAAATCATCATGTGTACTAACACATTATTGCTGTTCGTATTAACACACAGACTTATGGCTAGAAACGGTGGGATTCAAAGAACCAGGTAGTCTGGAAGGATGTAGAACTTGGCTAACAATGCCACCTCCTCCGGATGCATGGAGGAAACCTATTTGCCAGTGCTCTGGGAGCACAGAGGAAATGGATCCAGGTTATAACTGAGGCTCATTTCGCTGTGAACAGCAATTGGGTGAATGGGGCCCAGATAATCAAAGACATTCGGATTGCAGAGGCCAACATTCATCCTGGAGTTAAAGTACAGCCGATCAAAGACAATTAAAGATAGTTAGAATGGGAAATCGTATCAATCAGGGTTCAATCAGAGGAGTGGAATCACTAAGGTAGAGAGATAACGAGCTATAGAAACAGAGCTGCAGATACGTCACAGTGATCTGACCTTACAGCTGTGGTCTCCGTAAGGCTATAGTTCTCACGTCTGCTGCTGGAGCTTAGAGACCATGCAGTGGGCAGGAAGAGAAGATGGCCAGGTGTCTGTAAGGTGGGCAAGAGCAAAACCAAGCAGAAACCCCCAGCCACGAGCTGCAACCCACGAGGATGGAGTAAACCCTGATCAGTTCTTGTTGCCTCTGCCCTTGTTGTGGGCGTGGATGCGGGTGTCCTACAGAAGATGGGTCCTTCATCCTGGAGCAAAACATGCACCTGGCCCAGGAGTCAGAGAAGCTCTGCGACAGTCCAGGAGAAAGGTGACCGTGTTGCAGAACTGCCTTGCACTCAATGAGGAGGGTCAGCAGTCAGCAGCAATGTGTGTGGCCTACACAGTGGCAGCTGCTTCACTCCTGTCCTCCACATCTTACACAGGAGACTCTCCTGTGGTCTGTTCAAGAGGGAAGCATACAAGTAATGAAATTTGGGGAAATATGGTCCAGACTAGGCAAACTGACACATTACAAAGCCATTACAAAAGAGTTAACGAATTTGGGGCGAGCCTGATTTCTATGTAGTTCCCAAATTTTATCTGCTGGTAGGCACTCCCTGCCTATAAAGTGCTGGCTGCTGGATACAGTACAGGGAAGGAGAAAGAGCAAAGGGTCAGGGACTGGCTAGTCTGCTTCATCCACCAAAACTCGAGGTTTCACGTTGCTGTGAGACACAAGCCATGAAGGAAGCCGGTAAGACCAAGAACAGCAGAATGGGCGGCACATCCAATCGGTTGCTAAGAGACAAATGTGCAAAGGTGGGCTCCTTATTCGAGAATCAGGATGCAGCAAGATATTTGGTGTTAGTTATCAGAGCAGACTCCAGAAATCAAGCGAAGTGTTTGCAGAGCCTGTCCAAGCCTGGCAGACAGGGACCTGGGATTGTTCCACTTCTGAAGCCATTTCATTGTCCTTGGAACCTACATCCAAGTGGCTGCTCCCCAAAAGGAGATGGGTCCCTCTTGCCCTTCTCCGGTGTGGCCAGGGAGGGAGATGGATAAGTGGGATCCTCCTGGTGACCTAGGAGTAACCGATTGCCTGACGTGGGACCTCATCCACAGGCCCCAGGAGAAAGCCTTTGCAAGCTCTCTCCAATGGTGCTGTCCTATGTGCTAATAATAATGGGGACTCTTTCTTTTTCTCCAAATTGGGATATTATTTGTCATTATCCCAGTTATTGGACTCAAGGCCTCCCCATTTAGACCTAAGAAGAATGGGTGTCACCTGTGGAGCCTGGACTTGGAGCCAGATGAACCACAGAGACGTGCCTTTGTGAAGTTTCCGTTGGAAAGAGGGTGAGTGGCTTGCAGTTATTTTTAATTAATTAACTAATTAATTAATTATATGGGTGGACAGAGGGAGAGGGAGAGAGAGAATCTTAAGCAGGCTCCATGCCCACGGTGGAACCCAATGCAGGACTCGACCTCACAACCCTGAGATCACAACTTGACTCAAAACCAAGAGTCAGATGTTTAAGGAGCTGGGCCGCTCAGATGCCCCAAGAAAATTATTTTAAATAAATATAAAGTCAAATGGCAGGAACATGGATGCTGAATTGCCATAAGTGAGATTGGTGGATACGTATTATTTTTGTCTGCTCAATATCCCTTCCTCTTTGAAAAAAATGGACTCTTCTCCCAATCTGGGATTTAATAGAACTTGTCACAGCCTTCAGCCATTTCCGGGTCAAAGCCATGACATGGAATCCAAGATTTTTTTCCTTCCTTCCATCCTTCCATTATCTATCGTCTATCTATCTACCTATCATCTATCATCTATCTATCATCTATCTATCTATCTATCTATCTATCTATCTATCTATCTATCATCTATCTATCTATCTATCATCATCATCTCTCTATCTATCTCTATAGACAGATATAGATAAAAATGCCTGTATGTGTTTACGTATATAAGAAAACAATATTCACTTTCTGATAAGTGTGCTACTAACTGTGCATGTAGGAACCTGCCACTGGCAATGAGGAAGAAACTGTCTACAGTCAGAAAGAATGAGACCACAGCACAAGGAGAATCAGAGCTGAGAGACGAGGATGGTTTGGTGATGTAGCTGGAACTATGTCCAAACTTGTACCTCCAAGTTACTTGAGGCAACAAATGCCCTTGAACCAGCTTGAGTTTGGTCTCTGATACTTTATCTCTATGGCTGTTGACCATTACTAAATGTCTCTTTGCCCCGGTTTTTGCTTACATCATATGTAATCCCCTAAATTAAGCAGTGGGTAGCATTCTCTTCCTTTCTTTCTGAGTTAACAGATACCCTTAGCGTGTAAGTAAAATATCCAAGGTCACATAGCGTGTCAATGGCCGAGCTGGAACTTGAGCTCAGGCCTGTAAGACAAGCTCATTTCTTGTGTCCCACTAAATTTTTTGATGTTCTAATAAGTAAGACGATGCCTAGACCCCTAGGACATGACAGCAAGTTCCACGCATGGAAAGGAAGGCATGTGTGGTCAATATACAGAAATGAGAATATTTGGACATGCTACTAAATTTTAAAAAGAGAATAAAAAGCAAATTTATCCTGAATTATGTTAATAAGCATAGTTATATATTAACAGTGACTTCCCTGTGTGGTTCTTTATATCTTACAGACCACGAAGAAATACACTGTTTTCTCAATAAATCATTCGAGTAATTTGGGGAGACTGGCATTCTAAGCATCATGAGGCCGTTTTAAAGGCTCAGAGAGGTCCTGTTCCTTGCCTCACATTTCTCAGCCGGGAAGTGATGAAAGTAAGACAAGAACCCAGATGTTCTGACTTCAAGCCACAGCTCTCCCGTTAACAGGAAAAACGGCATTTCTAATGTCGTGACCATTGTCAGTTCTTTTCTGTGTGGTATTTTAAACTCTGCCATGTAATTTAAGTAAAAACTGTTCTCTCCCTTCAGGTTCCTACTCTCTAGCTCTGAACCCCTTACTTAGAGCAATAACCACTGATCCAGTCATTAAACCTGATCACAATAGAAGCATTGATATGGTGATGCTGTGCTTCTGACTTAAGCTGACATTAAATGAAGCCACTGCCACACTGTTGAATGATTGTTGCTCAAATTCATATTCTCTTTTCTTTTCTGCTTTTTAATTAATTAGTTAATTAGAGTTAATCAGAGTTAATTAATTAATTTAAAGTCCTAATGCAATTTTTATCACGTGAGTCACTGTTTCTTTTTAAATTTTTTAAATTTATTTGGGAGCAAGTGAGAGAGTGCTTGTGTGGTGGGAGGGGCAGGGGGGCAGGAAGAAGCATGGGGCTCGATCCCAGGACCCTGAGATCATGACCTGAGCCCGAAAGCAGACGCTTAACTGACTGAGCCATCCAGACGCCCGGTGGTTCCCTGTGTGAAATTCACATTCTGATTTAAATCAGATGCAGCCAGTCACCATCACCATTGTGGACCTGAAGTTCACCATCACCGTTGTGGACCTGAAGTTCACCATCACCGTTGTGGACCTGAAGTTCCGTGGGAATGGGTTTCTGGCCCAGGGAGGGCTCAGGTGAGTGGCAGAAAGTGTTCTGGAATGTGTGCCTCTGAGATGCAAGGTAGGCCAGCTACTGGAAGGAGAGGGAAACAGCAGAGCAGGCCCTGGCCAGCAGGGAGAGGACAAAGGGCTGATGTGTAAACATTGGCTCCCTGAATGGGAGTGGTGGGCGAGGAGACAGAAGAAAGCAAGCCACGGATTGTTCCTGCACCAGAAGCCTGAAGCTTTTGTAGCTTCCCAGTTTGGCTTCCACGTATCTAACTTGGCTTGTGAGATCAAGGTTAAAAGAAAGAGGGGAAATGCTCTTAAATAAATCACACGCTACGAAAGTGTATGATTTTGCTTTAAAAATACCCATGGAAAAGAAAACATTTAAAAATGCGCTTTTTCAATAGCCCCAAAATTAATATTAGGGAAAAAATGGTAATGTGCAAATAGTCTGAATTTTAGCATTAATAAAATTAAATGGGAATTTGATTATGCTGCGTTACAGCTACACATAATGTTCTCAAGCATAACTTCTGCAAATCTGTTAATTCCCCTGGTGATTATATATGTGCATTTCAACACATCTTGCTGCCCTTTGAAATCTAGTACAATCAAGATGTTAGATTGTAAGTTATTTTCTGGTTATTAAGATGCGTTTCAATCCTCATCTTTAATCAATTGAAGATTCGCACGATGGCTTAGAGATCCACACTGGTTGTGTGTGTGTGTGTGTGTTGCACACCCCAATTGATGTGCTGTCACTCTCATCTCTGATGACTCGAGATGTACTTTCTAGGACAGATCATTAAGAAAGAATCTGTGTTGAGTTTCATTCATTTAAAAAGCGGGGAGGGGGGGTGTTAGAATGGTTCTTTGTATCTAAATCCTAGCGGGCGGCCCTGTGGCAGGGCCCCTCCTGTTAGAGTCTATAGGGGAGGGCAGAACTCAGTGAGGCGGAGAGAAGGCAGCCAGTTGGTAGATAACGCCTGGCTGCCCTCTGACCCTCGGGTTAAACTGCTGTCTGGGCTGCTCAGTCTGGTAAGCGGAGTTCCAGGCAGGGAGAGCTGCCAGTTATCTGTCAGCGGGCCCACGCATGGGTTTCATCACAGGCGAAGCACAAAGACGGAATCTTCCTAATGGCTCTCTCCTTCGGGGCCCCCTCCGTCTGCGGCCCCAAGGCCGCGCCAGGGTATACACAATGTAGGGTGTTTCCAAATTACCGAGGAACTGATGACTTCTCTGGACATTCCAGGGAAAGGAGATGGGGAGATGTGTTTGCAGAACCTTGTATTTCAGGCCTGCGTGTGGTTCGCAAAGCTAAGAGGGGCTGCATGTTCCCCCAAAGTGCTGCTGTCACTGTGAAGAACTCTTCAATCACCGGATTTAAATCAGTGGCGGAGAGAGCCTTGACCCAGGATCTTCATCAGGGAGGAGAGGAGGGTGGGAAGGAGGGGCGTGGCTGCCTTATTGTTTGGTGCCCGGAAGGTGGGCAGGAAGAGGAGGCAACCTGGCAGAGAGTAGCAGGGACAGAGATAGGGAGAGACAGAGAGAAAGAGATGCACTCACACAAAGGGAATGAGAGAGACAGAGCGGCAAGGAGAAAGACAGGCAGAGAGAGACACAGACAAACTGACCCAGAGCCAGAGGGGGACAGAGAGGGCAAGACAGAGGGATGTACAGAGAGAGACATGTACACAGACAGACAGAGAAGACAGAGAGATACAGACACATGAACAGAGCGGAACACACAGGAAGAGATGCAGATAGAGAGAGACAACAGAGAGAGAGAGAGAGAGACTGAGAGTGACACAAACGGACATGGGTACTTCCACACGCAGAGTGAGAGACAGAGACACAGAAGGACGCAGAGGCAGAGAGAGATCACAGAGAGAGGAAACGTGACAAAGAACACGAGGTGACTGCCAGACAGACCAGAAGAGATGGAAAGACAGAGGCAGGGGCTGCAGAGCTCATTACTGGAAAGACCTTTAGGGCCATGAGGTACAGGGGGCACATGGCCATCTGGAAAGTGGGGCCTTTGCCGAGGGTGGGTGGTCAGAGGGAACTTGGCAGAGGCCTGCTGTGCTGGGCTGTCCCCTAACGATGGAAACCCCCCCTCCCTAGGCTTGGGGAAGGTGCCATCAGGTGGCAAAGCTTGTGGGGAAGCAAGGGCAGTGGAGATGAGATTTCCTCCTGACTGAGCTGGAGAGACCGACACCTGCTCTGGGTCTTTCTCCCATCAGCGGCTCCACCCTCCTTCTCAGTGGCCTGCCCCCCTCTTTCTCCTCCTTTCCTCCTCCCCTCCATCCCTCTGCCCCTTTCTTTTCATTGTTCTTCCTTCCAGGATGGTTCTCTGAGCTAATATTTCCAACCATCCATCCATCCAATCATTCATCCGGTCACATATTCTACAAACATTTATTGAGAACCCGCTAATTTCTAAGCCTTTTTCTCAACACTGGGAATAGATCAGTGAAGTGAACCCAGTCAGGCCTCTCCTCAATGAAGGGTTTTGCTGTTTGGGTTGCCAGTCAACGTGGATGCTAGTCACTGGGATCACGAGTCATAAGGAGGGGCAGGAAGGTGGAACCAGGGACTGATGTGATGGAAAAAGGATCCTCGAGGTATTGGCAATGTGGGGCATCAGACAAGGGAGAAAATCACCTCCCCCTGCCAGGCCAGAGGGCCTGTCTGTCTCCGTCATCCATGTAGCAGCATTTATGAAGCACCTACTATATACACCAGGCCCTGGGCCAGAGGGCTTGTTAGGTGATTCAAAGGACACAAGTCCAATATAAATGGCTCTTAAATTTGAGGTTCTTCTGCTCTTCCCCTCAACGAATGGTGGGCTGGCAAATGTGCTGGTGCCAAAGAGAAGCACAGATTAACTCAGCTGAAAGCCGATGTTGTTTGCCTGTGACTCACTGAGGAGAGAGAGGCAGGTGTCCAAGCAAGGATGACCTTGTCCTTGGATCCAAGGTCAGTCGGCTGTTGAATGTTTTGGCGAAATGCCCACACAACCCAGAAAGTACTCTGTGACCCCCATCAGCGTTGGTGAAAAGTTACACTCCTTAGAGATGTGCAGTTGAATTAAGCGGAAAAGGAGCCCCGGGGAAGTCCCGTGTGGTCCCTCCACCCACCGCTGGGATCAGCGCCCCGGGGCCCCGCCACCAGGGCCGCAGGAACATCTCAGCAGCCGCTCAACAGAGGATGGAAGTCGGAGGAAGCAAAACAGACTCGGCTTCCTGGACACAGTGTCTTTTTCACAATCACATAGCTTTCACTTCGGCTCCGTTTAAACGGGAGTGAAGTGCGGTGGCACAGCGGCCTCCTTCTGGAACGTGCAAAAATACCGTACAGTAGGTGGTGCTGTTTGCCTTCGAGTCAACCTCCCAAAGGCCCAGGGCTTGAACTAGGGAGGCCACAGGGTGGGGAGAGATCGCTTGTTGTATCAAGGGAAAGGCTAAACGTGACTCCAGCATGAAAGAACCTGAGCAGTTATTGATAAGGTTTTTAGGGACAGACAGCCTAATATGACAATTTTCCATGTTCTTCTAGAACTATTTGCTGACATCATACCAATGCCATGTATTCATACATTCACGTATTCAGGTCATAAGTATATACTGAATTTTTCTTCTGTGCAAGGGGCCATGAGGTTCTGTAAGGGAACAAAGAAAACGTATAAAATCCATTTTTTGCTCCTTAAAAGTCTTCAAACATTTTCATAAAATATATTAGTTGAGTACCTGCCCTATGGTGGGTACTAATTTGATATATATTGTCCCTAATCTTTTATGACTTTTCACTTTTCATGTGTAAATGGAGACTTTGAAATATTAAATGACTTGCCCAAGCTCACACAGCTAGCGAGTGGCTAAGATGGAGTTCAAGGCCACGTCTGTGACTTTAATTGTATTTCCTTTGCAATAAGGGTACAGGTCCAGGGCTAGTGTGAGACAAGGGACACGCCTGGTGCCCTCACTCTCACCCTGATTCGAAATAAGCAGAGAGGAGGAAGTTAACTAAGAACAGAGGCCCCGTTGCCCACCTTGCTGGGTTTGAATCCAGGTGTCACCTTGAAATGGCCATGCAACCTTGACATATGACTTGATCTTGCTGTATCTCAGTTTCCTCACCTGTAAAATGGGGATAATAATAAAAAGGCTCACAGAGCTATTGTGGGGAGTAATTGCGGTCATGCACGAAAGTGCTCGGGGTAGTGCTTAATACATAAGCACTAGATATTTTTATTACTACCCTGAAATAATTACATTAAGAGGCTCTACATGAGAAATCTCCTCTAATCTTGCAATTTAAGTCTTTAGAATTTCAGAGAGGAGAGAGATTGCTTCCAACTGGGATGATCTTGGAGGACACATTTAGGTCTTGATAGGATTGCAGGATTTTGACAACCATAGTTAATAATATTTGTAGTAATGAAGACAACCACCTTGCTTTATTCGGTCCTTAATTTTTACCAAGTGCTCTGCTAAATTCTTTGTATTTGTTTGCTCATTGAACTCTTGCAAGAATTCCAGGGTGTCAATAGTCTTATTATCATCTTGAACTGAGTCAGGCTCTCTCCGTTGACACATTGATAAGTAGCAAGATGGGGATTCAGTTCCAGGTCCGCCTGATTCCCAAATTCATGCCCTTAGAACGTGGTGCAGATGAGGCAATGGGGTGCGCGTGGTTCCACCACGGGCAGACACCTGTGGCCTCTTCAGAGCATGTGAGAAATCCACCTTAGGCCCTGTGACCTGCCTGTTTAGGAAAGGACTTGAGAGCGAGGAGGAGCCAGAACTTGAACTTGAAGGGTCTTCAAGGACAGGTTAAAAAAGCTTGGCTAGGACTCGGTCCTGAGTGAGGAACATTTGTGATGTGGAGATTTGGAATAAGGAGTGTGTTTGCCAGATACATTTATATGATAATTGAGAAAGAGCTTGAATGACCTATAGTTTGGTCAGACTTACATTTGAGAAATAGCCAATTTAGGATTAAATCCTCCTATAATCTTGTCTTGTTGAAATTATAGGGTTATTTGTCTCCATCCTAGAAGAGGCTGTTTGGAATTTTAGATGAGTGCAGAAAGAAAGTGCTGGACAAGTGGGGAATTTTAAAGTGCTGGTTGGTTATATTGAATTACCTGCTCGGGCTCCTCATTTCTGCCTCTTTCATTAATTCCAATGCAGGTACCACCCAGGGAAGCATTTTGAAAATGCAGCCAGGGTTCTCTAGTGATACCACGGGCTAGGACATTTCTGTAGAGCCCAGAGAAAATTGCACTCTGAACATGACATGTAACTTTACATTGAGACCTCATTATCATCCAGAAAGATCCAACTACAGTCGTTTTTACTGAGTCCTTAAATAACAGTGTTTCCCTCTTCACCCTCATCCTGTACAATGTAAGAGTGTAAGTGATCTCTGCTCTCCTTTGCTGTTTTAAATTAATCTTGCCGTATACCAAAACACTGCTAGTAAATGGCAGGAGACAGGGACCCAGCCTCCCTGTCTTTCAGCAAAGCGGGCTGGAAAAGAGAACTTCTAGTTATAGTGGTTGTGGTTTATTTATTGTTTTAATGAGCCTTTGCTGTGTAACCACAACACCATTATGACCGGACCACACCACAAGAAAAGGAAGTTCCCGTAATCCTCCTCCTCGCTGTCTTTTCATGTTGCTGGAATTCAGCTCCTCTTGGCGGCCTGCTCCGTGGGCTTCCGGAGTTTGCTGGGCCTTTGTTCTTATCAGTGATGCCCTCCTGTCTCCCATCCCTCCCTCTCCCCCTTCCTTCTTCCTCCAGACTGCGAGGCCTCAAGTATCAAGCCGAGAAGGCGAAGGGGAGCACAATGAATAACGTTTTTTGGACCTGAACCATTGTGGAAAGAAATGCCAGCCAGGAAAAGGAGGCAAGCCACTGGAATGACAGGGTCCCGCTTTCTCCTCCTGCCTTTGTCAGTCCTAAATAGCAACCAGTACAGTTCACGCGCTATCCCCGGGAGACCGCAGTTATTAAGAAAGTGCCGATGGTGTATTTCAGAGGAACGGCACTGAGCAAGGAAGTGTGTGTTATGCGTGCGTCTGTGTCTCTGTGTGTGTGAAGTGGTATGAAATGGTACAGTGGGATTTCATGCACTTTGGGGGAAACCCGTTCTTTGAATTAGGAGGATAAGGTAGGGTGTCCCCAAATAGAGTACAAGGATCCCAGAGTCCCAGCATTTCCATCACTTTTGCTATGCCCCTGGGTGGCTTTTAATAACTCCTTCCCTGTTGGTTTCTTCGGGTCATCCCACGTGAGCACAGCGCTCTGTGGGGTCCATCGGCTCGGTCCATCCGCTTTGCTCCGACATCTCAGCGCAGGGGTGAAGGACCAGCTTCAGAGTTGTATGAACTTGAATTTGGATTTCAGTCTCACAGTTCTCTAGCGTGTGTTTGGTTCCAAGGGCTCGTAACTCCTCTGAGCCTTGGTTTTATCAGTTGTACAACAGGGAGAATGATATCGATGACACAGCTACTTTGTACTGATTAAATAAGGAAACATAGGTAAACTATCAGCTAGATAGTGGGGTCTAAATTCATAGTAACTGATCTCCTCCTCCTATTTC
>NC_048226.1:12760632-12760734 GCF_002007445.2 Ailuropoda melanoleuca
ACCAGAACAGGGCTATCTTGTCTGCTAAGAAAACCTGAGCTATATGTATGTCAAGTCTGGGGTGAGGGATGGGGAGAACTGGATGGAGCCTGCCAGGAGACC
>NC_048226.1:12761746-12762476 GCF_002007445.2 Ailuropoda melanoleuca
TTTACTCTTCATGCACAGTCGATAGATGTTAAATAAAATATACTCAACTCACTGGTGTGTCTTGCAACGGATGGTAGAGATGTTTAAGTAGGAAGAATGCCATTTCGCAGGGCTCGGAAAGGGTAATTAGTAGACTGTTGGTACGACGTGGTGAAGAACTGTACCCTTTAGCTTTCAGAACAGCGGCTGGGGGGGCCACATTATGAGAATCCATGCATGCCACTTGGCAACATTAGAATTCCAAGACAGAACCGTCTTTAAAGATTTCCTCCCCTTGCAGCTGGATGGCGAGGTGGCCTGGGCTGCTCTGGGAACAGTGGTGAGCCTTTTATCATTTATATATCATTCCAGCAGGGGCAGAAAAAAGGGACAAAATACTGAAAATAAAATTTAATTAAAAAATAAAATCAAGAGAAATGTCTCTCAGAGGCCACCTCTGTTAGAAAGACCACCTGTCATTAAGCATTTTCCTGTCTATAAACCCGAGATTGGAAGCCGATCGACTCTTCGGTTGTTTAATTTTTAATGCCTCCTGTCTGGTCTCTGAGGTAGCTGTTCTAGTCAGAGGCTGTCGCACTGATATGCACCTTGCCCAGAGAAAAAGTGAGCAGTGAGCGTTCCCTCTGCTGGAACTGGCATCCGCTGGGAGTAACCTGCTGGGGGAGAGATTCCTCCCTCCCCACCCCAGGAATTTGCTCTTATAATGATGCTAGTCTCTTCCCTCATTGCC
>NC_048226.1:12762801-12900140 GCF_002007445.2 Ailuropoda melanoleuca
AGCCGAAGGCAGACGCTTAACCGCTGTGCCACCCAGGCACCCCAGGAGACCATTTTGATCCACGTCCCTGTAGTAGAACTGGGTTGGGAGCCTGCAGTGTGTTTTGTTCAAGGAACCCGGGTGATCTGGGCTTGGGGTAGCAATGGGAACTCTAAACCTATTGTCCCTGGGTCATGTGTTCAATATAGTAAGTGCCTTACATGTGCCGGACCTGTTGTAGGCATTGAGAATGGTCCTCAGAGGCTTATTCTCGTGACATATTCATTCTAGTAAAGGGAGAGTCATAATATGCAAATAACAGAGCATACATACATATAATTTTTGATAGTAATCAATGACGTGGAGGACTAAAGCTCTCAGTCCCTTTACTCAAAGATCTCTCATCCAAACCCTGATATCTCCATATGACCTGCAGAGTGAAGTCCAGATGACGTCTAGCAGTACCCAACAGCCTGCACAGCCCAGCTCTTGTCACGTCTCCCAAATTACTTTTCTTTCTCCTTCCCTCATTCCCCAGGACACATCCATACACTCCAGACTTGGGAGGAAGCAAAGAGTACAGTCTCTGGAGTCAGACTGCCTTGGTTCAAACCTCGGCTTGGCACTCACTAGCTGTGTGACGTTAGGTGAGTTACTCAACCTCTCTGAGCTATAGATTTGGTGTCTATAAAATGACTAGAGTGTGATAGCTATGTTCCAGCATTGAAGGAGATCACAGCCTTTAGAAAGAAAGCAGTGTCATAAGAACACAAGACACTTGTTTCCTAGCAATAATGACCACATTGTCTATGTGTATATGTGTATACACACCTGCATTCATGTATACTCGATTTAGTCATGACCTTACTCTAAAGTCAGAATATATTCATCTTAATGCCACACAGTACAGGAAGCCTTGGACGGAGCCTAGTTTTACTCTTCATGCACAGTCGATAGATGTTAAATAAAATATACTCAACTCACTGGTGTGTCTTGCAACGGATGGTAGAGATGTTTAAGTAGGAAGAATGCCATTTCGCAGGGCTCGGAAAGGGTAATTAGTAGACTGTTGGTACGACGTGGTGAAGAACTGTACCCTTTAGCTTTCAGAACAGCGGCTGGGGGGGCCACATTATGAGAATCCATGCATGCCACTTGGCAACATTAGAATTCCAAGACAGAACCGTCTTTAAAGATTTCCTCCCCTTGCAGCTGGATGGCGAGGTGGCCTGGGCTGCTCTGGGAACAGTGGTGAGCCTTTTATCATTTATATATCATTCCAGCAGGGGCAGAAAAAAGGGACAAAATACTGAAAATAAAATTTAATTAAAAAATAAAATCAAGAGAAATGTCTCTCAGAGGCCACCTCTGTTAGAAAGACCACCTGTCATTAAGCATTTTCCTGTCTATAAACCCGAGATTGGAAGCCGATCGACTCTTCGGTTGTTTAATTTTTAATGTCTCCTGTCTGGTCTCTGAGGTAGCTGTTCTAGTCAGAGGCTGTCGCACTGATATGCACCTTGCCCAGAGAAAAAGTGAGCAGTGAGCGTTCCCTCTGCTGGAACTGGCATCCACTGGGAGTAACCTGCTGGGGGAGAGATTCCTCCCTCCCCACCCCAGGAATTTGCTCTTATAATGATGCTAGTCTGTTCCCTCATTGCCAGTGAATTAATGTGATAAGACAGGGATGGAATGTTCTTGGGGGAAGGGCCGAATTGGTGACTCCTTGGCAAAGAACATCTTCTAAGTTAATTCTGTCCATCTTTCTGGGTCCTCAGGTCACTCATTCAATACACATTTATCGAGCATTTGCTATGAGCCATGCATTGTGGAAGGTATGGAGGTTGAAGCAATGAGGAGGTCAGAGGAAAAACTGTATTCTCATGACCCAGACATTTTACTGAGGGGAATGGGGAGAATAAACACTGTGACAAAGAAGGATGCTGGGTCATTTTAGATGATGATGGTGCAGAGAAGAGAAAAGCTGACAATGTGGTGCCCTGGGAATAAAGGTTTCCTGAGGAAGGCATAGTCCAGCAAGTTGAATGGTGAGAAAGAACCACTGATGCCAGAATCACAGGGAACAGTGTTCCAAGCAGAGGGAACAGCAAATTGTAAACTGATTTAGAGATGAGCTTAGCTTTTTTGAGAAATAGAGACATGTCACTATGCGAAGAGAAGGGACAGCAGACAAATGATGGATCATCAGACAATTGAAGGCATCTGAGGACTTCTGGGAACTGGTGAAAAAGGGGAGGATTTGGTCTACAGATTAGGCTTCAAACCTGGGATCAAAACATCCAGGAATAGTCTCATCCTGGCACAAGTGAAAGACTTGTGAACAAGGTCATGAATTCATCTTCAGTGAGTGACTTGCTCAGCTGCACTTCCTTGAGGGAAGGAATGACCCCCATGGGCCTGCTTCCTGAGTCTCTGCTCAGTCCCACCCCCTCTTGCCTGCATGGACATGCTGTCTCTCCACCGGAAGCCCTTCCTTAACTCTGGGCCCCAGGGTTCTGTTCTCTGCTTCACTGTCACCTTCCGGAAATGCATCGATGATGCCTCCCTCCTGCTCAGTCTTGTCCTTTAGATTTCGACATGAAGCCCCAGCACCTTAGTTTGGCACGTGAGACACCCACGGTCTGCCCTCTGCCAGCCCTGAGTCCTTATGGCTGTGCACCACGTCCCCACCAGCATGCATACTCACATGCGCCTCCATGCCTGGTGTGCCTCCAGAGCCTTCACCTAGCCCTTCTTTCTGCCTGGACCACCCACTGTCTCCCTCAACATCTGGAAGGTGCTTTCTTATTCCTCACATGCCACCCCAACTTGCTATCTGGTCCTTTTGGAAAACCTCCCACATCTCCCAGTCTAATTGAATATCTTTACTCTCCCAGGAGAAGAATCAGTTCAGGTGGAATGGTAGACTGGAGAGAAGATGGGGGCCAGGCAGATTTCAGAGGGGAGAATGTTCCAGCAGAGAAAATAACAAGAAAAGACCTGAGTTGGAAGTGAACGTGGTTGGGTGAGTCCCAGTTTGCCTTTGTGCCTTCTGAACTTGGGCTCCTGGGGACAGGGTGGGGGTGGGGGTTGGGACTGTCTGTAGCTCCTGGAACTTTGTGCCTCCCCTCAGTGTATATTTGAGCTGGTATTTTGAAGCCCTTTGAAATAATTTAGAGGGGGGGAAAGCCCCTGCAGTACATTTATTAAGTGACAAGATTAAAATGAATTCTACTATAGCTTCTATTGTGAGAGTCATAAATAGCATTTAGTGTTCATAATCTCATTTTTGGAGGACTTTAATTTTCTTGCTCCAGGAATGTTTATAAAGTAAAAAGGAACTTTTGGTTGCGTCAGTGAGAGAAGCTATTTCAGAGGGACCCTGAGAGATGTGCACCACTCCCTGTTCCTGCCCTAATTAAGGCATTTGTTGCTGTGTTTTAATAGCTCCAAATGCATTGTGCTCACAGTAGCTGGGTTTATAAACAGCTTTTCCTCAAGAGGACAGGGGAAACCTTCTTTTACAAATTATAAATTGTAATTTCTTGTGGGCAGGACAGTGGCATATCTTCTTCATTTACTATCCTTAGAGCATCCTGGCCCGGTCCCAGACCTGCTGAGTCCCAAAGTCCAGGCTGAGGGGACCAGCAAGCTTCATTGTGGCACAGCTCGGAGGTATTTGTGATGGCCGCTCAAGTGTGAGGACTCCTGAGGTAAGGGAACGGTTTTCATTGAGTCTCCATATGCCAGGCACTCTGCTCGGTCCTTGCTGCTCAAAGCGTGGTCCTCAGACCCCTCTGATGAGCTAAGCTGCCATGTTGTGAGCTGTCCTGTGGAGAGGCCCACATCTCAAGGGATGGAGGACAGCCTCCAGCCAACAGCTAGTAAGGAACTGAGGCCTCAGTGTAAGGACTTACAGGAGCTGAATCCTACCAACAGCCGTTGTGTGAGCTTGGAAGCCGATGGACTGCTCTGTTGAACCTAGAGGAACCTTTATCCCTGGCTGACACCTTGGGAGCCTGGGAGACACCCAGAGCCAGAGGACCCAGTGAGGTCACACCACACTGGGATGCCTGACTCACAGACACTGTGGAATAAGGAATGTTGTTGTATAAAACTGCCACATTTTGGGGTAACTTGATATGCAATCATTGATAACTAATACAATCCCCCGTCAGGTGAAATTCTCTAAGGCTAGCCTGTAAAATTAATGGAGGGGCTCTTTGCTGGCTCTAAAGCTACACAGAAAAACCTAGTGTAGGAGAGACTGTAAGTATTCACCAAATCTGGTTTTCCTCCCCTTCCCTTGTACAAGGGAAGCCACGTTTCCCAGTCCACTTTGAATCCAGATGGAAGATGAGCCTGATAGAATATTTTGGGGAGTAATGCACACCAGGCAGATGCACCCAGACTAACTCTGAAAGTCCCTGCGTCCTAGTCCCACCCATTTTAGGAGATCCCTTCATGTTCTTATGCTTTGCTTGTTAGCTGGAGGGATGTGGAGGCCCCAAGAGAGGACTTGAAGGAAGACTTAAAGGCTAGCGAGCTGATGGAAGGAATCCAGTCCTAGGTGACCACTTTGAGGAGAGTCTTCTAGGGAACTGCCAACCTGGAGCATTCAGAGCGAACTTTGTGGGAACAAGAATCAAGCTTTGTTGCAATAAGCCCTTGAGAGGCTGGGACTTTTTGTTATGCAGCTAACTTAACCTGTCCTGACCAAATCACCTACCTACTTGTTTTATCTATTTAATTTGCTCTACACTTTTTAGATCAGTTATTATTTTTCAGTCCTTTAAATATAATTATTATACTTTAGGTAACATTTATCTATTTGCTTTGCAAGTATTTATTGGCTGCCAATTACAAGGCTTACATTCATAAGAAGGCACAGATTTTTTCCTTAACAAATTCTCAATGAATTAGGACAATCGACACACAAAGGGGCAGTTGAATGGAATTATAATAGGGCTACACTCATGGACCTTGTTGAAATATCCTTTATACCTAAAACACTACCTCTTTTATATCTTAACAGCATGAACACTTCGACCTTCTTTACCATATTTATTAAATATCTGTTGGGTTGCAGAGGTAGGAAGGTGTGGCTGTTTTGCATTACAATGAATTTGGTTCAAGTAGAGACAATTTGTATGTAGGGGACAAGAATTGAAGTCCCAGAAGGAAAACATGGGTAGATATTCGAACTTTACTGAGTAGATGCTAGAGAGCCATTGATGGTTGTAGAGGGAATATACGAGATCAACTTTTACTTAGGAAGATTGACTAGGCAAACGTATACAGGGTGGCTTAGAAGAGGGAAGAGAACACGCATATTGGAAGACTAGGTGGGAGACTCAGCGTGTAGTAGGTTAAGCATGAATCAACAGAGTTCTGCTTGAGGGCAAGAGGAGAGGAAATTAATTAATGGAAGTTAGCTTTGAGAGAAAAATCTATAAATCTGGCTGAGAGAAATTACTTGCACATGATCTGAGATCATTGCTTGGTGTTTCACTTTTTATTTCTTCCATCTGAATTTAGCTCTGGTGTGTATGTGTGTGTGTACCACTTTCATTAAATAAGATGTCACACTGTATGTAGGAAAGGTACTATTTCTATAATGTTATATTGAATTGTGCTTATTTTTATCTGATACTTTATGTTTAAAACAAACAGTCCAGCCATATATGAATTTTCTTGCATTACTTAGGGAGAATTAAAAATACACCTTTTCTATATATTACTCTCTGGTGTGACATTACAGGAACAATTATAGACTATGTCAGCATAGGCTAAGAATTCATTGAGAAGCTGAAGGATTTTTTTCCGAGAGCAGTGTCTGCCCCCTGTGACTCCCGCCCTCACTCCTACAGAGGAGAGAGTGTCCTTCCCTTTCTCTCCTGCTAAATGGCAGGTACGTTAGCGATCTACTTGGAAAGTTGGACCCGGGCCAATTGTAGGTGCATGTGGGTGGGTGTCAAGGGTAGGGACAGATGTTAGCCTCCCAAATAAATGCAAGAGGCAGTGGGACCCTTGGGGAGCATTGGGCCTAAGACACAGGGCTGTATTGGAAGGTGCCTGCATCTGAGGTTGGCTGGACCCATGACCCTGAGTTCCTCAGGGGCTGGAAGTGGGCTCTTGTAGGGAAGCAGGACTGTGTCCTTTTGAGAGAGATCCATCCAAGAAGACGATGCGAGGGGCCTTGGAGCCACTGGAGACAGTGTTGTGGGTGCCTTACGTGGCCATCTGAAGAAGTCTTTGCCCACATGGAGGTGACAGCGGGATGAAGACCATGAACAAGAAGAAGGATCTAAAGACTCTCACCCCAACAGGTGCTTTTCCATGAGGAAAAGCTTCAGCATATGGATTCTGCCACACGCAGAAGCCATCCAGGCCAGATTTACAAGTCCCCACCACAGAATTCTCTTCCTGGTCCTCACCTTTTCTGCCCACCATGTTCCACCCTTAGTGGGTCTTAAGCAGCAAAGAACAAGTGGTGGACAGAGTTGCTGAGGGAAAGATCTATTCATTTGAGAGAGAAAAAGAGAAGGAGAGAGAGAGAGAGAGAGAGAGGCGATGGAGGGAGAGGGAGAGAGAGAATCCCAAGCAGACTCCCTGTTACATGAGGATCCTGGCACGGGGTTCAATCCCACGACCCTGAGGTCATGGCCTGAACCCAAATCAGAAGTCAGATGCTTAACTGACTGAGCCACCCAGGTGCCCCTCTGGCTTCTTTATTCACACAAGTTTCCTGGTCCACAGATTGAATCCTGAGCCAGAGAGGAGAGAAGTTTTCAATTGACTAAGAGCTCGGGCACTGGGCTAGAACGTTTGATTACTCAGAAGTAAGCAGACAGTCTTACTCACTGAACAGTGATAACTAGAAACACTAAGATTCTGCTCAGGGCTTGAGGCAGGTGGGGAAGGTTTGGGGCCCAGAGTGGCTTTGCCTGCACTGGTGGGAGAAAGACCAGTTGCTGCTTCTTTATAACCACGAAGTCCAGTCCTCCCAGAGAACAAAAACCAAAAAGCAAAAAACCCAACCAACAAATGCAATGCACAAAAACCACTCTGGAGGGCGCCTGGGTGCCTCAGTCGGTTAAGCATCTGCCTTCAGCTCAGGTCATCATCCCAGGGTCCTGGGATGGAGCCCCACAGTGGGCTCCCAGCTCAGCCAAGAGCCTGCTTCTCCCTTTTCCTCTGCCCCTCCCCCTGCTCATGCAAGCTCTCTCTCTCTCTCTCTCTCTCTCTCTCTCTCTCTCTCTGTCAAATAAATAAAATCTTTAAGAAAACCCCACTCTGGATAACTTCAATTTTCTGCCTTCTCTTAGTATAATTGAAACAATGTTTCTGGTTGGGTCTGACTCAGAAAGACCCTGGTTGGTAAAGATTTTATTAGCTCCCCCCAAATTTAAATTTCCTTCCCTAATTTCATCTACACCTACTGCCATGCAGAGCCATTCTGAAGCCTAAGGCAAGGCGAAAAATCAGAACGCGGATACTATGCTTATTTAAAATTTTGAAATTTTGCTCATCATGGGTTTTTGCCTTAATTTTGATTTTTAAAAATACTGCATTAAAGTATTACTTTAATTATCTCTCAAATATTGTGCCCAAGGCAGATGCCTTACTTACCTTCCTCTAGTCCCAGCTCTGTCTCCACCTCATGACCCCCGAGTCCAACACCATCACCACCCACTTTGGTTCTGGGGGGGAGGAGGAAATAGAAAAAACCCTCAGGATGAGGAACAGTTTCCAGCAAAAAGCCCTGTGCCCCAGGGGTCTCATACCCCAAATAGGTGATGTCTGCACTTGGTGTCCCAGACCAAACTACAAAAACCTTGAGGTTATATGTTTGCTATTGGGGATCATTTATGATTCCCTTTTTCTGTCTAGAACACTGTTTACAGAGAACTAGAACTGTCCCCAGGGCCCCAGTGTGCTTGGATAATGGAAGTCTTCATAGATAGCCATTATGTACAACTCCAGTCCTTCAAAGCCTTTTTGCTTTAAAGATGTTCTTTCTTGGCATTTGGGAAATGGAGAAATGTGGAAAGATTTTTTTTCCTAGTACAACTTGGAAGCGAAAACCAATGGTTTAGATAGAAGCTAGGCTCTGATCTCCAGTTCTGCCACATTCTAATTGCGCAATCCTACTTTCCATCCAAACCTCAGTGTGCCCATCTGTAAAATGGCACCTCGTAGGACATGGGGCACCTGGGGGGCTCAGTGGGTTAAGCATCTGCCTTCAGCTCAGGCCATGATCTCAGGGTCCTGGGATTGAGTCCCACATCTGGCTCCCTGCTCTGTGGGGAACTTGCTTTTCCCTCTCCCTCTGCCCTTCCCCCTCATTCTTGCTCTCTCTCAAATAAAAAAAAAAAAAATCTTTAAAAAAATAAAATAAAACACTGCCTAGTAAGACACATGTAAGCACGAAGAGTCTATTTAGCTCAAAATAACTGAAAAATGTGGTTCAAGGGGGCTGAGGTGAGGGCTGAATCCACAGAGGTAAGTGGGGTCATGTGGTAAACTACCTTTCAATTTATTCACTGTCCAGTGGGATAATTCCTGTGCCACGCTCAGCTGTGCACAGAGGATACATGCCCTAAGCACTAATTATTGTCATTATTGGACTTTTACATGATCGCCAGTTGTTCTAATGCTGAATCTGGGTAAGAGTACACACGGCAGAAGTGTCTTCCTTGGGTGGGTCACTCTTTATATAGTTATTTTAGCTACTTGGCCCAAATTGGGCAGATTGGCCAGAAAATCATGCTGGGTCCGCAGCGATGTGGAAGAAAGATAAAAAGGAGAACTTCAGGCTTAGGTGGGCAAAAGGACCCCAACCTGGCTTGAGAAGATGAGTGTGGGTCTACAGGGGAAGGGAAAGCAACCGTGGTTTGGACTGGCATGAGGGTTAAAGTCAGACACGATTACAGGTGTCCCAGCAGGGAAGGATCCTTAGTGGGAGGCGGGCAGGCTGTGAGAGCAAAGCTAGGAGGACACGGATGAAGGACAGGCATTGCAGAGACGGATCAACTCCAACCCTCCTGGAGAAGTTGCCAGGCGCAGTATTTTGAAGAGGGTCCTGGGGCCACGTCCAGCTCAGTGGGCAAAGTGCCCCGATCGATTAGTGAGGCCGTCCTACGGCTCCACCATTTTCCAAGTTGAGAATCTCTGATGTACTGTTTCAGACCATTCTTAGCAAGTCCCAGGAATAAACAGAGGTGTCCAACTTCCCTGGAAAAGGGGCTCATGCAGATTTGCAACAGAAGGATTAGAAGCAGAAAACAGTGCACCTCTCTGTACCCTTCCTACTCCCACTTAGGGAATAGCATTAGTAAGACCTACAGATGACAGGCCAGAACTCAGGGCTCCAGCCCCAGTGGGTAAATGGGTAACAGGAAAACAGGTCTTGCAATCATGTTGGATTAAACAGGACTACCAGTAGGGGGGCTGTAACTCATGGGGGTCCCCAAGTGTCAGGGACCCTTCAGTCTGAGCTCACACACTGAGCCACAGCTGCACCTGCTTGATAAAGGAGACTGTGTGGGAAAGAGAACGATGAGAGAGGAAAGCCTGGGGGGATGGAGCTGGGTGAGTCTCAGACATCAAGGCCAAAGTGAACTGGTGGTAAAGCAAGGACACGCTCCTCTGAAACCACATGGCTAAACGACACGTCCATCCTGTAAACACAGAGAGAGGAGCACATGCAGCCCCAAAGCAAGACGAGGAGCAAACTCTCCAAGGCTCCTGATTGGGCTGGCAAATGCTTAAAATTTAGGCATGAATCATTGGTGAAGATACTTTCTTTGTTATTTTATATTAAACTATTTCAAGCAAAGATTCTTCCATTTGGGCATCCTGCCTCACTATGACAGGATGAGGGCAATTTTTCTCTGCAAAATCTCTCTCTCTTTATGCCGTTTCATCATTCATATCCTTGCTTTGATCTTTGTAGAAATGAAGAATAAGTCATCATCCATGTACAAGGATTGGTGGGCTTTGGGCAAAGAACACTAACTTCTCAGTACATTTGTTCCTCCATTTCTTCCATGGGGTATGCTCATTGTTTGCATAGGGTGGATGGAAGGATGAATTGAGTTAACAAATAGGAAATGCTCCTAACAGTTCCTGTGGAACTCAGTAAAAGTTAGCCAAGCCTGTTACTACTATTATTGATCCATTCCTGAACCAAAAAACAATTACAGGATAATCTGCAAAACAAAAAGACAACATGGAAAGAAATGGATGAAGCAATCAATTTTGGAAAGTAAAAGTCACTAGTGAAAAGTAAAAGCATATTAGTCAAATTGTGATTGGGTCTTGTGGAAGGAAAAAAAAATAATGCATTTTTCTTACTTATCTGGATTTCTTGACTTCATGCAATCAAGGGCAAAACAAACTTCTAGATTTATTTTACTCAGGGAAGTATAAACCTAGAAAAACTTGAGGGTTACACTGCCTATCTCCATCATTTATTTATCTATCAGGCTACCTGTCTATCTATCTATCCATCCATCCGTATGTTTAACCATCCATCCAACATCCATCCATCCATCCAGTCATCTATCTATCTATCTATCTATCTAAATATTATTTCCAATGTTTATTTGAATTCTTACTATGTGTCAGGCACTGGGTTAGACACATAAGATGTATTATCTTTCATCTAATAGATTTCTATCTTGTGGATCTGGCAGCAATGGACAAATCAGTAAGTACAACAACAAAAAAAGTTGCATGTGCTTAGCAAGAAAGATGCCCTTAGGTCTTTCAGGGCTCGAGAGACAAGAAGTGTTCAGAAAAGATTACACAGAACACAGCAATACCCCAACAGATGGACAACAGGTCAGTCTTGGCAGAGATAGCAATGTAAAGAAAGACATGGAGGTCTGGAAGAGTATGGAGAACTCTGCTGCTGAGCTTGTTGCTTTTAAAGTATGTTTCAGACTGGCAACACCAGGCTCATCCGGGAGCTGGGTTAGAAAAGCAGCATCTGAGACTCCACTCCCATGGGGTGAGATGGACTTCAGGGCTGGGAGCAGACAGTCCCCGGAGAGCCTCCACGCACAACCACATTGTTTGAAGTTACTGCCAGGAGCTCACTGCCTCCCCACAGCCCAGGGCACACCCATTCGCTTGTCCAATGAACCCTGCGTTGAGTATCATGAAGACAAGATCTTTATTAACTGACCAACCCCAGTTGATCACCTGTCCTCTCCATCTACTTTATAAAGTGGGAGTCCTATCTAGTCTCTTAGAACAAAGGGACTTGAGTGGTATTTTGTCTCTCTTTAAGAACAGCTCACCGCTGTGATGGAAGATATGGGGAGAAAATAGACCCTCCTGCCTGCAAGTTCTGCTTCCCTTTGCCTCCCAGTCTCCGGGGCTGAGGACCTGACCCTTCTGTTTCAGTGGCAGGCATAGCAAACTCTGGCTATTGTTGGTGTCATTTCTAAAGTGCTTGAAGTTCACCTGAAATTAAGACAGGAGCAGCCTGAATGTAGCTGCCGCTAGTTTAATTATGAAAGACACGATGAATAAAGGGAAGCCCCTGGAAAGAAGAGAAGAAAATTCTAGCCACAGCCCAACAGGTGAAGAGGCTATCTCTGGAGCCTGGGGCTCAGGCTCAGGCTTTCCAGGGCCTGGGATCAAAGAAGACTCCCAGCAGAGCCGGAAGCCACGTGCATCTCATCTCCTTGACAGTGTGATTTTAGTGATTTTATGAATCCATTTCCCTCTGCGCCAAGCAGCGCGGTCTTGAAGAGGACAGGGACTGCAGATCAGTCCCCATGTCTGTATCTCTATTGCTCTCCACAAAATATGTTTATGGCTGTGGAATCAGACTCAACTCTTTCTTAGAAGGAAGCGGTGATTTGCTCCACGGAGCGGCACGTGTCCACTCTGGCCGATGCTGTTGGAGGTGATCCTTTCTCCTGGTAGCAGACAGAGCGGGTGTGTGTGAGAGAATCCACAGAAACTCCAAAGCTGTGCTTCCTCGGGAGGAGCCTGTGCTGTTAGGCTCTAATTTTTCGATTTTGTGGCACACATGATGTCTCAGAAGAGGGATATGTCTCTTCTAACAACCATCATTTTTATATAAAATGGAAGGTATTCACATTACATCTTCATCTTCTCGATCTCAACTAGTAACAATATCAGAACTACTCCCTCCTGACAACTATATTCATTTCTCATTAAAGATATTTCATGTTTTATTCAGGAATTTAAATGAAGCTATCAGAGCCCGGAATGGCATCCGTTTGGTATAATTGTATCTCACTGATGCCAGCCCCAAGAGTTCTAATTAATATATATTTAGCTCCCTGACTGTCTTTAGACCAAACGGTTGAGCATAGAAGACAGGAAGAAAACACACACACACACACACACACACACACACACACACACATTGAGATTTGAACAGGAAAGACTTTTTTTAAAAGAGAGGATTTTTGGGAAATGTGCATTTCAAGGGCTTTACTTCTCTATCTATGTCAGAAATTACTTTCAGGCCATGGAGTGCTTTATGAAAAATGGGCTGCCTGATGATAATTATTTTTATTGATCACACATTCAAGTTATTAATTTTTTAATCTCCTTTCTTTCCTTTTTTTTTTTTTTTTGGTTGCAAAAATGTTCATGCCCAGGGAATTACTATGTGCATTCACAATCCTCCTTTGGTTTGCTCTCCCCTTTCCTCTCTCTGGCCTTTTTCCCTCCGACCTCACACTATTAAAAAGAGATATTGTTCCTCTTTGCCAACGTGAAAATGACTGGAGCCATCTTGGGATTACTCGGCCTCCCTAAACCCATAATATGAAAAGAAGCTAATTGGGTACCAACCTCATTCCTTTTGGGGTTTGCCATTCCCCCGAATTCCCTCCAACCACATCCCCATTCTCACTTGCAGGAAATGAGTTTAGGGACATTGCTTGTGCTGGTCTAACATTGGAATTCATAGCACTTGTGCTCACTTAGAAGCCTCAATTCACTCCCGGTCCTGGGATGCTCTGGGACTGTGGTTTATAAATCACTCCAGCGGTGTGCCTTGTACAGAGATCAAGACCCCTGTGAGCTCCAGTCATATTGAATTGTGCCGGGCAATGGAGTGTCCTTAAGAGTTTACAGTAAGGAAAAACAAAGGCCTTATAAATAGAACAATTCATCCGACACTTACAACATTTACAAGGCACTATTGAAAAGAAAAAGGATGCTATTTTCCTTTGTTCTCAATCTTGGTCTCATTCACTGAGGAGGGTAACTCTTCAATAGGACATAAATTGGTGTATAGAAATAGCCCAGACCAAAACTTAAGTTGTTATTTAAACCACTGGTAGGGGTCATTTAGTGCTTTATTAGCCTGTCATAAACCTCCCCTGAATCTAGTTTACACTACAAAGATTTGTCCTCATCCCTGGGCCTCTGTAGCAAAGATGCCACTGCTGGTTCTCCTTCGTCGGGGAGAGGTGACAAGTTCTTGCAGGTCCCGGATGTGTGATGTGGGCGAGGCCAGTCACTTGGCCCCCTGAGCGAGTGTGAACCGAGGACGTAAAAATATGTCTATTTCACGGGGGGGGGGGCGTTGTTAGAACCATGGTGATGACAAGAAGGACCATTTGGTATACTGAATGCTTACCATATCCAGGCATCGTACTCAGTAATAAACACCCACTTCCACACTCAGTAACAAAGAAAGATACATTGTCAATTGCCAGAAGTTACATTCCTCTACCAACGGGAGTAGTATTTTGAAACCTGTATTTAACCAGGTGAATATTTCCTCCCCTTAAAAATCAGACTGGGTATTCCAAGAGAATGAAGACTTGGAAAAGATTTCTGGGGGAAGGCCGGTCCAGTCTATTTTCCTCTCTGTCCCAAGATAGCATCTTTCTAAGTGAAAACAAGCCTCCCCAAATGGGGGCTGGGGAGGGCCCCCAAGTGCTCAGGCGCTCATGCTCAGTTGATTCCCAGGTACATTAGCCCACAGCCTTATTGACTACCACGTCCATTTGACCAGACTCGGAGGGGTTTTTATTATCTGAAACGCCTCACTGCGTGGGCACGATGACAGGTGTGTCATGAAGAGAACAATAACCAGAAACAGATGCATGGAATATTCACCAATATGTCAGCAACTACAGTGCATGTCAGCAGTGCGCATCCTCACCAGGAAAAAAAAAATAGGAAAAGAAAGAACATTTATTTCCACGAAGCCAATTTCCATGCCAAACTGAGCATCTGTCCGGCTTTTGTGGTTGGTATAAACAGGACTCACACACACTCAAAAATAATGTCAAAAGTTCAAAGGGTGGAGAGTAGAGAATTCTCACGTGGGCAAATAAATGAGGTCTGCGGATTGGCTGGCCTTCACTCGGCTTTACATGAAGTGTCTCCTTGGGGCTGGGGTGATGTGTGGCTTTGATTCTCTGCCCTTGTCCTTCCATAACCTGGTTTGGAATGTAGCCCAGTCCTAAGAGATTGGGGGTCACTCCGGCTTGATAGTGTAAGGTCAGAAAATGGAATGAAGCTCGGATATCTCAATTGAGATTTGAGTGTATAAAAGTATAAATCAAAAAAGCAAAATCCTTGAAGGGACACCTTGCAGCTGTCACTACAAATGAAAGGTTTCAAAATAAGTAGATACAAGAACAGCGAGGCTGGTGCAACTCATAATTCCCTTGCAGGCCTACTTGAAGAAAACGGGAGTGCAGCTGAACACTCAGAAGTAAAGAATGTACATTATTCCAAGCAAGGATGCTGGCCTGAGTTCTTTAATAAAATGGTGTCACTTCAGGGACAATATTTAGAGTGTTTTGAAAAAGAAAACAAAACCCCCCCTTCATGTGCTTTTTCGCAGGATGCAAATTAGAGACTGAAGCAGGTGATAAACATCAGCATCTTGAGGTTATCGGTGCTTTGTTCTTGGAGAATCTCGATATTCTCCAAGTTGAGTCATTCATTCAGGAAGGGAAAAAAGTAAATGGATTTTGTCCGCCTTTACTCCTAAACGCCACTGTCTTATTTGGCTGCAGGATATTTGTGATTTTATGTTTATTTAAACAGACATATTTCTAGTTTATGAGCATGTTCCAGAATAGAACTGCATGTTGCTTGGAGTGTAATTCATATGGGCAAACACCTGATCCCCTTTAATAAAAGATAAAAGAGAAACAATTCCCGTGCCGTTCCAAGACCTTACTGGTGCCTAGCTTGCCTAGCTCATAGACACAACCTTCTTACGTGACCTTCTAATCAGTACAAGAATCCCAGATACCGAACTCCAGGTATGGTGATTATAAATGACTCTTCCAGCGGCTACTTGAAATCCACTGTAGCAGAACCCGTGTGAATCCAGGAGTGTTCTCAGATTCTGATTACAAAGCGAGAGTTAGGAGCTGCAGGGCTACATGTGATGGGTGTTGAGAATCATCACTAAATTATGTCAGTTTCACTCCTCTCCAAATTATTTTTAAGGCAAAGTGTTCTAAGATCCCTGTCTGAAAGCTAGAATTTTCTCATATGGTCAAAGAGGCATTTCGATGTTCCGCACACTGACCCTTAGTGCGTTTATTTTTCAAGTTATTTTTTTCGAAGATTTTATTTATTTATGAGAGAGAGAGCTGGAGAGTGAGTACAAGCAGGGGGAGCAGCAGAGGGAAAAGCAGTCTCCCCATTGAGCAAGGAGTCCAATACAGAACTCGATCCCAGGATTTGGGATCATGACCGGAGCTGAAGGCAGAAGCTTAACTGACTGAGCCACCCAGGAGCCCCACGAGCTATTTTTTTCTTGTTGGAGGAAGACAGTGGATCCTACTTATACAATTGAATTTGTGTACGTATCAGCTAAACCCAAATTTCCCAACATGTTTCCTGGGGAGCACGGATCCCAAAGCATGTTAGTACATTTTAGGGGGAAAAGGAGATCCTGGCTACAATACGTTGGATTGAAACTGAATGAAATGTAGTCAAAGACTTGTACGAAATGTAGAACTTCCCAGAACTTTTAATATGCAAAATAGCATGAGATTTCTCAGTGGAGGATGCATTTATTCTTGTTTCTCCATTTTGTTTAAACCATGTATCTCTTTTTCTGAGACCACCTTTACTTGTCTAATGTTCCAAGGAAATTATTTTAAGGAATGCAGAATTGGGTACAATGACACATGGCTTGGACTACTTGACCAAAATTTTTAAAAGAAAAAAGAAAGAAAAGAAAAAAAAAACTTTTTAAGATGGCTAATGTCTAGAGCAAGTAACATTGGATCTTAAATGAGCTTAACTGGCCTAGGAATCTATCTAAACCAAACTGTAAGTGGGGGGAAAAATCTTACAAACTGTTATGTACTGGAGATGGAAAGGAATAAGAAAGAAAGGGCTTTAAAATATGTTAACCTCTTCAATAGACACCCACATATAACTTCATAAATCATTTAAAATGTGACAAGGAAAAGACAACCTGATCAAAACTGCCCAAATAATAGTTTATTCTTCAACTTTTTCTCATTGAAATCCCATTGTCGTTTGAGTAGTCATCTTGACACAACTAATTATTGCTATCCAAGGCAAAGGAAAAAAAAAAAGAAAGAGAGCCTTAAAACGTAGTTTTGTAGGAAAAAGAGTAGATAATATAAAGGCAAATATTTCTCTCTTTCGTTCTTCTGCTCTGGCTGTGCTACGCAGGTCTCCCTGCAGCCCTCCTGACTCTCTTCCCTTTTCCCCTCTACCCTCTCCTGCCCACCTTCATCTGTCTTCTTGGCCCATAGTGTTAGCTTTTGGTCTCATCTAAGAGAACCAATGTAGATAAAACTGATTGAGAAATGCACCTGGGCCATAGCAAAGGCTCATGGGTCATATGGGTCCCACCTAGCACTGCCACTCTGGTCTGGGAGCTTGACCAGGCACTCAATTTTCCCTGGCTCAGTTTCTTTCTCATGAGATGCCATGGTTGGACCATATGGCGTCTAGAGTTCTGCATTTATTATTATCATTATTATCATTTTGGTTGTCATGCCCAGTGTCCTACTGGAAGCAAAGTAGAGATCTTGTTGACCTTGAGGCAACATCAGAGTTATCAATAATTAGCTAAGTATGGTGAGCTTTGCCTCTAAAAGAGAGGAGGACATTTAATAAAAGAGGGGAGTAGAGTCAAATTCACCCATGAGAAAGGAGACGGCTTTCTGGATGTGCGTGTTTTGACTTCTGATCAGTGCCTGGAAACCAATAGAAACTTCTATTCCAGGGCTCTGTCATGGACAGCTCCAAACCAAGTGGCCTATGTTCGTGATTCTCAAGATGGCAGTTGAGGAATTAACTTGAATGGCTGCAACGAGGGTGGTGGAGGGTTGGGTCTTGTCACCATGCTCTTGCAGGACAAGGAAGTTGCACACTGAGCTTGCTCACATCCAGAAGACGGGTATTCACTCACTCCTGAAATGGACCCATTCAACCCTGTTTGTTGCTTTTCTCCTCAGTCATTTCTTCAGCAGAACCTCGGCTTGTGTGGAAGCCCCTACCCCGGAAGGTGAAAGCAGCTCACTGAAAGATATTTCGACACAAGCACAATTTGCTTTTGCCTGAATTCAGGGCCGCGTCCCTGTCCTGGCTGGTTATACGATTCTTCCAGGGAGCGTTGTTTCAGAGGATGAGAATGAGGCCAGTGGCTGCTGATGTTAAAAGGACATGACATCTGCACAAGTCCTGAGAGGGGGCTGGTTGCACAAATTAAAGTCAAACACATCACAGCCCGATTAGCAGACATGGACTTGTGTGTGTTGTCTAGGTTGTCATTGGTTTTTTTTTTTTTCCCCTCCAAGTAACAGGGAGACAATTGAAAGAAAGAAAGAAAGAAAGAAAGAAAGAAAGAAAGAAAGAAAGAAAGAAAGAAAAGAAAAAGAAAAAAGAAAGTAACTCCATTTGTTTCCTATCATTGTTTCCTCTCACTTCTCTTAGTCCTGATTTCTCACTCTATTTATCGGGAACCCAAATTACGACTGAATACAAGAAATACATTTAAACGTAAGTAGCTATTTAATCTTGCTCTGACTTGTTCTGGTCAATGGAAAATTTCCCCCGAATGTAGCTTGGATATATAAAGCCACTAAGGGAAAAGAAAATGCATGCACATTGTGTTGGAACAAAATTAGTTCTCTTACTGCCAAAAATCAGGAAAATAATATGGTGTGTGTGTGTGTGTGTGTGTGTGTGTGTGTTTTAAAACAGATTTAGAATTTGATGGAGACACCTTTTCATACATAGAGGATTCCTCTCAATGGGTGAGCGCACCCATGAAGAGCTTTAATTACTAGATATTTTAAAAGAATTCTTTTTTATAATAAGAGAGCGAGAAGGCAAGCACAAGTAAGGGAGAGACATTTTCGTAGGAGAAATCTCAGGCTGTAGGTGGGAGGCAGAGAGTTTAAAACGCAGTATCTTTTGTGAACAAAAATTCATTCCCACAGTGGGGAGCTCTTTTGAAAACGTTTCATGGCCTGCTACCGGGGTGGGGGGGGTTATAATTCCATGAGGCACAGGGTTGTGAGTTGAGCTTACAAAATCAGTAACCACTAGTTTAAAACGAGCCAAAGAACGAATCCAATAAAAATTTGTTTGTTGTTTTATTTTCTCTTTTGTTTTTTGTCTTCACATTAATTTGTCTCTGGGAACATTGAGTGAAGGCCCCACAGGCCTGGTATGAAGAGTACTTACAACAGACACTCAGAGGAACTAAAGCGACTTCCTGCACTCCTTCCGGACTCAAACTTCCTTTGTTCCTATAATCTCCAAACAGCTGTTTCCTCTGGAATCCCAAATCCCAGCTGGCGGGGAGTCTCTACCTCCTGAATTAAATCTGAATGTTGATATGACATGTTCTTCTTTTTTCCCAACCTCCTCCCCCACCTCCACCCCCACCCCCAGCCCTGTATTCACTTTGACCTTGACAGGGGGAGCGGTTAGAAACGACGTGACAGAAGCATTTCAGATTCACACCTTCCACATGGCAAAGCAAATCCTTGAAAATATTTGGAATCTCAGAGACGGAGTTCGGAAACGTCCAGAAACCTTTGTGAGACAGAAATTGGTAGTTGGCATCATTTTCCCAGTACATTTAACAAACATTAGTGTGTTGACTCCTCTTTGACGGAAACTGGAGTGTAACTCAGCTCAACGTAGGAGAAGAAATGAAGCAGGCAGGAGTCCTTCCTTAATCAATTTGCAGTTTAATTGATTGATACCTTCATTGAGACTTTTGGGGTTATAATAAGGAAAAGGCTCTGTTCCCCTCATAGAAGAATTTACTGATAGGTTTGATTTAAAAAGAAATAGAGAAAATTATGAAGCCATATTTGAATCATTGCAAAATAATGGAGCGTTTCTCCTGTGCCTTTATGTGTTGATGGAATGCAGGGTAAGGAAGCGTGTTCAGTGCCAGAGTGCTGGGGAATGACGGTGGGAAGTTGGAGTCAAGGAAAGCCTATGGCTGAAAGTGTTCTATCTGAGTGAGTTGGGAAGGAGGTCAAGACAATGGGAGCTGACGTCAATAAAAACCCAGAAGGGGAGGCGCAAGCATTGGCTGCGGATAGACTTTGGAACTCATGGGCTGTTGCCCATTAACCACAGGGCACAGTGAATTCCAGAGAAGGATAAGCCTTGCTTCAAGTCACAGAGGGCCCAGGAACCAGAGAGGCTGTGAGCAGAACCAGTGCCCTCTCTCTCTTGCACAATCCCGCTCTGTACCCGGCGCTTGCATCTCTGAAATCTGTGTGGGTGACTCTCATGTGGTAGAAGGGTGAGAGGCTTGCCCCTCTGAGTCAGAAGAGAGGACAGGTTCAGATCTTAGCTCTGCCACTTATTAGCCATATGATCTCAGGCAAGTCATTCTAAACTCTAAAAGCCTCTGATTCCGACCATCTGTAAACTGGAAATAAGTTGCATCTTCCTTTGTGGGCTATGGTGACCATTCATCAAGGGATTCACCTAAGAGCTGTGTAATTCAATAAATGTTTGCTTTGTTATAATAATACACATCATTATTATTATTAGGGAAGAAGATACAGTAAGTCGGTGGGAGACCGACTTAGCTAGAGTCAATGTGTTCTCTGAAAAAAAATGCAAAGAAATTAAGCTAGGCAGAGGAAACCATCAAAGTGCTATTAAAGAGTGATCGATTACAGATAATATTTAATAGGAACAGGAGAGCTTCTTGAATATTGTTTCATTTTATAAAATGGTCTCTCCAAGTGCAAATTTTCTTAATGATTCTTAAACAAAAATTAATACCTACTGAATAATCAATTGATGCTTACATGCATTTTCTACAGTTCTTTGAATTATCATATGACCATAGAGTAAGGTGGTCATCAAGAATATGGAAGGGTGAGCCAGACTGCCTGGCATTGCAACCTAGCTCTGTCGCTTAGGAGCTGTGAGTCTTTAAGGCAAAGCACTTAACCTCTCTGAGACTCAGTTTCTGTATCTGTGGAATAATGATAAGGTTGTGGAGAGGACTGAAGAGAATAAATTAATACATACCACTGTCTGAACAACTACTGACACATAATCCTTTGATTATAAAATAATAGCACAGTGGTAAATGATATATGTAGTAATAAACCAATACAATACAAGATAAAAATACAAACTAAATAATAAAAATAATAAGCAATAATTACCAAATATATAATAAATAATCACATATCATAGTTGGAGTTTTTTGTGATAGAAACACAACTATTTATGAAGTCTCGAACTATTATTCCTACTATTTATACGGGGTACGTCGATATCTGGATTTTACTATATACTGGGTGGCGGCAATCACAATGACAGGCTCAGTGCTCGGGATGAAATATTCAGCCTTCTAGGGGTTGAAATCGACTTCCTAAGTCTGCGAACACTTCTCATTTTATAGGACCTGTTATTACTTTTGTGTTTGCTTTACTTCAATTCTCATGCTTTTGGTATCCATTGTGGTTGGGAAGGGGATTTCATTTAACTTCTCTGAAATCAAGTGTAGTGGGGAACTTCTTTGCTGAAACATTGGTGAGACATCCACATAAGCCAGTGGTTCTCAAAGTGCCTCTCCAGACCAGCAGAATCAGCAACAGCTGGGAGCTTACAGGAATGCAAGGTTCTTGGGGATGCCTCAACATGCTGAAGGGGAAAATCTAGGGCAGGCCCAGCAACCTACGCTTTAACAAACCCTCCCAGGGTTCAGTCTGAGGGTCGCCCTGGTAAGTCAGTATAGATATCAGAGTTGGCATAAATCAAGCATTAAACATAGTAATTCTGGACACTGGACACACAATGGATCCTGCTGGATATTGCTCCATCCGACTCTATCTTCTCTTTGTACCTCCCTCTGCTGACACATTCTTCCTTTTAGACATGTTAATATTACTAACCAGGCTGTGGCAAAGAGACTTCCACTGAGCCTCAGAGTCATGTCTGTCACCCCCTATTATATGTTGATTTGATTAATTTAACTCTTGGAAGGCAACTTAAACTTTAAAACTTAAATTGGAAACCCTGCCGTCCATAATTTACCCCCCCCCCCATTACTGCCACTGATTATAAAACCCATTTGAAGAAGACCACACTCTTATGGGTGTTTTGGCAGTGATTAGTTAGTCCTTGGAGTGGTTTAATAGGGAGGGTGTGTTTAACTGAAACGCAGACTGCTGTGATCTTCCTGTTTAAAGAACAGCCACTATGAGAGGAGCTCTGGATGTCCTAGAAAAGGGAGTAGATAGGGAATTAGAGGAATAAGTGAAAGAAGCAAACCTGGATATAGATTTTCAAGTGGGCTGGAATTCTGGAGCAGAAATGAAATTTAGAGACCGATAGACATCTGAGGATATGACAATGGCAATCAGTTATGGACAAATTTCAGATGTTCCATATTACTTTTGTCTGTGTTAGTTGAGGGTAGGAATAGACAATTATATTTATCCATCCATCCATCCATCCATCCACCATGCACCAAGCATCTATTGAGTATCTGCTGTACACTAGACAAGTGTATAGCAACGGGCAAACAGAAAAAGCTTCTGTCCGCATGAAGCTTTCCTTCTAGTCAGGGACACAGATTTAAAGAACAAAAGTGAAATGCTTAATGGTGATATATTTTTAAAAGATTTTTATTTATTTGACAGAGAGAGAAAAAGCAGGGGGAGGAGCAGAGGGAGAAGCAGGCTCCCCGATGAGCAGCGAGCCCCATGCGGGACTCGATTCCAGAGCCCTGGGATCATGACCTGAGCCTAAAGGCGATGCTTAACCAACTGAGAAAACTAAAGCAAGAAAGGGGGATCACTGGAGCCTGAGCAAGAGGGGCTCAATTTTAACTCAGGTGGTCAGGGAAGGTCTCCTTGAGAATATGACATTTGGGAGAAGACCCTGGAAGAAGAGCTTTCCACCAAAAGTGAATAGCAAAGTGCAAGTTCAGAGGTGAGGGTTTGTCTGGTCTGTTCAAGTTCTGCCAGAGTGGAGTGATTCAGGTTGTGTAGCAGGAGGTGAGGTCAGAGGACAGACGATGCCCAGATCTCGTGGAGTCTTGATGACCGCTGGGGGAGTTTTGTCTTTACTCTAAGAGATCTAATGTACACAGTCTGATAAGGCAGTGAGTTGTCCCTCTCAGAGAAGGGTTGATGTCATAAGAAAGTCTCTGAGAGCCGGTAGACTCACTGGGAAAGATTCTCTGCTGGAATCCCAGGAAGAGGGGAGAGGAAAAAAAAGAAGAAAATGGTCACTCAGAGAGCAAGTGAGTTAGTCCTTCTTTCCCTTCACAAAGGCTCTGAACGTTGAATGTGGGGTGTAAGGGTTTCAGAGTATCTAGTCAAGCTAGATGTGCCCAGTGACCACTGAAGGTAGGGAGGTGGCCATTTCCCACCACCTGGGCCTTGGAGGGTGGGGTGACAGATAAGCCCAAGCTGGAAAATATGGCAACAGTCGAGAAACAATGTCCCACAGCTTCACCCACCATTCCCTGAATTGGTGAGAATTGGACAGAATTGTTGCTAAGGGCCCTACACCCCTCTCCTTACCTGAGACAGCCCAGAATTCTGGGAGGTGGTAACATGGCCGTCAGAGCTGTGGTCATATTCTAGGAAAGGCTTGGATATGAGTGTATCCGAGAAACACACAGATGCCGCATATCCAACTAACTTGACTCCGGGCAATCATAGGAAACGCTGAGTGGGACAAAGTATTTCAGGATCACAGAAGCTAAATGATCAACTGGCTTGAGCATCTAGGAAGGTTTCCAAGAAAAGGTGACACTGGGCTAGGATGGCCTTGCAGGAACTCAAAAATGTTGGCAGGTAGTATAGGTGGAATTGATGTGCCACATTTTCTAGAATAAGCCTGGGCCAAGGATGCTTCTTTTGGCTCTTGTCCTTCCTTCATATGAACATTCCACTGCTGAGGATGGCATCCTGGGTGGGTGAGGGCTCGAACATTCCACTGCTGAGGACGGCATCCCGGGTGGGTGAGGAGCCCCATCACATCCCATCCCATTTCCATTTGCTTTCATTACCCTGTTCTCCAGTCTTTCTGAGCATCCCATCTCAGGTGGCAGTTCAGAGTAGCCTGTACTTGTGTCCTCCCTGGCTGGTTGGGAGTGATGTTGGGCTGAGTGTGGTGAGGCTGCCTCCTGGCATGGAGGAGAAGAGGCTCACTAGTAACCACACTGTCTGCCTGCCGAGGAAGGTCTCCAGGAAGGACAGGACCCTCATGTCACAGTCAGAGCTGTGTCCCTTCTGGTGCAAGACCCCGCCCACAGCCAGAAACCTACGAGATTGCTGAATGTGGGATGAGCTGGGATGCACCTGCTATGCAGGTGTCCTACCTGGAGTCGTGGGTGGAGCTTGGTTTAAAGCCAAGCCTTCCTGGGTTTGAATCTGGGCTTCTCCAATGCATAGGGTACTTACTCAACGCTGCCGTTTCCTTGTCTGTGCAATGACGGTACGCACCTCACAGGTGCTCCTGGAGGAGTTGTGCGCTGGCGGAGGTGGGTTTCAATGCAAACCGCAAAAGGACGGTTCCTGATAATATCCCAACGCTTGTAGTTCCAGAAGAGACTGATAGAATTAAACTACAAAACTGTAATTACAGCAATTTTATAAAGATGAGGCCATTAATCATAGGATTTTTATTTTATTTTATTTTATTTTATTTTTTGCAAAATGAGTTTTTTTTTCCTTCTGGTAGCTCTACAAAAATAGGAGGACGTATACCTCACCTAGAGAGTTAAGTTAGAGTAATAACTCTGATGTTCTTTCTATCGGTTTCCTCTGGAATTTTTAATAGTCTATACAATACAGGGGGAAAAAAAACCCAAATTGACATAGTTGTTCCATCTTATATTTCTTATGTAGTATGGATTTTTTCTAAAAATAGGTAGTATTTTATTGTGTCATACTAGTAGTACTAGAAAGGGGACCTACATTTTAATGTGTGTGCAATTAGAAGTGAATGAAAATACTTGCATATTTTTTCTTAGGGTTGCCACCATGTGATTCAGGTGAAGTGAAGGATGTTATTTAAGGTCTCATTAAGACAGTATTGCTTCTGGAACCAGTAGTGGACCAGCCTTGCCACGGCTGGTGTAAACATGGTGCATAAACTCAGGATTACCCGTTCTTCCTCACTGTGTTTCTGCCTTTCTCAATTTTTTTCCCCTACAATTCTCAAGATGCTCGACTTCATCACTTAGAAGAATATAGAGATTATTGCATGCAATTCCATAACTTCCCCTATGGGGAAAACCAGGCCACTTTGAAGTTCTTTTTATTTTCAACCTTCATTAAGTTTATGCCAGTGGTTGTCTCAAATTAGGTTTATGGAGAGAGGCATTTTGCAAATTTGTCATTTATAGATTGCATTAAACTGACCTGATTTAGCTGTGTTGGATAGAGAAATGATGTAATGTGTATTTATTCCCAACTATTAGATAGTAAATATATAGCAATTACGATGAGTGTGCAAACGGGCAAGAAATCCCATAAGTAAGTGATGTATCTGTTTTATCTTTTATCTAGCAGCCCAAATGCTTTAGAATTCACTTACTTATTAAGAAAATTTACAAAGCACCTATTTTATTGCAGTAACATTGTGCTAGACAGTGAGACCTTAAAGACCCGTAAGCTCGGACAGGGAGTGAAGAACCCAAGCAAATCTGTATGACCCCACGAAAGGACATGTGCTGTACTAAAGGACCCATAGACAGGCTGGAGGAGAGAAGAGGGCAGAAACTCTGCTAGGAGAAGTCAGGGAGACTCCACAGAAAGACAGAATTCCCAGAAGGACAAGAGATGAGTAGGAATGTATTGGGGGGCAGGGGAAGAACCTTGTAAAGAGATGGATATTGCAAAGCCCACCCATTCTTGGAGAAAGTGGAGCAGTCGTGAGTGATGGGAACAGAGCGCTTTTCAAGGAGAAGAGCCAGCAATGAGAAGCAGAGACAGATCAGAAATGTCATGCTGACGTTCATTTGGAGCCTAATTCCTGGGAAGATTTTTAAGCAGAAGAAAGACCTGGTTGGATTTGTGTTTTAGAAAGTTCGTAATGAAAGCGGTTGTGCCACAAGGACCAGAAGGTTGGAGGGAGGGGTTGAAGGATGGACAAATTAGAAGCCCCCAAGTGTGTGTAAGAGTCCAGAAAAGAAAGACGGATTTGCTCTAAGGCAGAAACAGAGAATGGCAAAAAGAGGAAGGAGTGGAGAAATATTTCAAAGGTTTGGTTAACTGCTGAGATCCTCTTCCCCCATGAATCCTCATCATGGTCTGAGAGCAGTCGGAACTGAAGCAGAGATGGGGAGACCTTTGTTTTCTTTTGGCTGATTGACACCTGCCATAGGCTCTGTTCCTGCCACAAACCAAGCGATCAAGGAGGCAGCACACTGTCTTCTGTTCAGGATGGTATCTGTGGATAAACCACCTCTCGCCTCATTTCTCTGAAAGGATAGACTACCCTCCCCCTTCTTCCTTCTTCCTTCTAGTTGCTGCCCCAATGGTAGAGTCTTGAACCTGGTCCCCTTTCTCAGTGACTCAGGGTCAAAGCACCAACAGTGCAGAGTTCGTGCCAGAAAATCACTATGGCAACTGCACCTCCAGTCATGGAAAAGAAGGATGACAAGGAGACCCAGGGGTTTCTGGGTTGTGACTGCCTTTGGGGGACCTGAAGATTCGACTGGAGGCTGCTGGGTGGGTTCACAATGATGCCATTGTTTTGGCTGCTCTGGCCTTCTCTTATAGGGTATGTGGGAAATAACACTGATTAAGGAATCCTACAGATCTGGTTTGCAAAATGATCTATGGCAGCTCTCTTATCTAAGGCAACTTACTTGACTTGTGTGAGCCTCATTTCCTTATCAGGAAGTGGGAATCATAACCTAATTTCTTTGTTGCTATTAGAGTTGAATGTCATAAAAAAATACTAAGTCCCTGATATAGCATGATATCCTCATTCTTGTCTTCCTTATAGAATTCCCCAACTAGACTATGCAGCTAGAGGCACCAATGGGTGTTCCATGGATCCTAATACAACCCAGCTTTCTCTGGTCTGTTAAACTTTTCCACAGGCATACCTTTCTCGGATTACTGGTATTTTGAAGATGGGCTATTCAAAGATGGTTTTCCCTTTCCTGTGCTTGAAGTGGTCCTAATCCATACAGAGGTGGATTTGATCTAAGTGGTCCTCCATCTTAAATATGAAACCCCCCACAAATATGAAGCTGTGCTCCATCTTCTCTTCCCAAATACTTATACCAGTATGTTTTCAGAAGTTTAGGTAGTTTGAGAAAGTTTAGAGTCCATTATTGTAGGTAATAGGATATTAGGGATGTGGGAGGAAGACAGGGAAGGGAATGGCATTTGTTGAATATGAGGCAGAGTGCTCTTCCATAAATTTTCCATTTGACCTCATCAACTCATCAACCTGCATCAACCTCGTCTGTGAGGTAGGCGCAGCTATTAGTATTAGGTGTGCTAGACTCCTCCTCACCCAAATGTCAATGGCTGAAACAAGAAGGAAGTTGATTTCTTCTTCATGTAAAATAACTCAGAAGGGCAATAAATAGGAGGGCTCCATAGGTGTCTTTCTAGCTTGATGTTCTATCATCCTTAGCATGTCTCCTCATGTTTCAAAATGGCTGCTTGAGCTCCAGCTATCACATCCATATTCTAAGAAAGAAGCATGAGGGGGAAAAAAAAAAAAAAAGGCTTCATCCTCTCTCTTTTAAGAGTATTGTCCAGCTGTGTGGTCTCTGGCTTTCACTTCTATCTCTTTTGGCAGAACTTAGTCTCATAGACTTCTCTAGCTGTAAGGGAGTTTGACAACTATGGTTTTTTTGGCTGGGCAACATGTGCTCAAATGGATGGGGGAGAAAAAGGACATCATGAGCAGCTGTAAGTGCCTGCAGCAGTAGGTCCTTCACTTTTCAGAGGAGAGGGAACTCAGGCTCCGTGAGTTTGTGTGTTCTGATTTTGTATTGGCTATCTATTGCCTGTGTATCCTGCTTGTCTCCCTATTACTTAGTGACTTAAAACAAACATTTTATGATGCTCAAGATTTGGTGTGTCAGGAATTTGGGTAAGATTTTATGGAGACTGCTCCTCTTTGGACCACAACGACTATGGCCTCATCTAGATGGCTTGAAGAGGGAGAAATGGCTGGGATGAATTGACTGGGACCAAATGTCTGAGGCCTTGGTTTCAGTTGGGTCCCTTGGTTCTTTTTTATACTGTGCCTGAGATAGTTATTCACCCTCTTGCCTGGCTGGGGTGGCTGGAACAGCTGGGGCTGACTGATCATTGATCTTTCTCCATAGGGTTTTTCCAAATGGCTAGCTTGGGCTTCCTCACAGCATGGTGGTCTTTGAGAGATGGACTTCTTCCCATGGTGCCTGGTTTCTTCCAGAAAGAATGTTCCAAGAGACTAAGGTGGAAAACTTCTTACCACTAGCTTGGAAGTCATACTCATACCACAACTCACTAAGACCAATCTAGATTTCCAGAATGGGTAGCTCACACCTCACTGTGACGGGGTAGCAAAAGGTTTGCAGACATCTTTAACCTACCATGAAGTGACTGCTTAAGATAACAGCTAGGGAGGCAATTGGCCATGCCTGGAACATAGACTTTCCTTTATACTGTGTTGGTCCAAGTATCATGTTTTAGTACTTTTAAAGAGTCAATTAAACAAGTTGATTTTTTAAAAAAGATTTTATTTATTTATTTGACAGAGAGACAGCCAGCGAGAGAGGGAACACAAGCAGGGGGAGTGGGAGAGGAAGAAGCAGGCTCATAGCACAGGAGCCTGATGTGGGGCTCGATCCCAGATCGCCGGGATCACGCCCTGAGCCGAAGGCAGACGCTTAATGACTGCGCTACCCAGGCGCCCCGGTTTTTTTTTTTTTTTTGAAGCATAGAAAAATATAGCTGGTTAGAGACTAGCAGGAGGTAGTAAGAATTCATGGCAATAATGTCTTTGCTGGGCGCACAGACTCCAGCCCTCAATGGAGTGTGCTCTCGGGTTTGCACTCAGCTCTTTACGCTGAGTCTTCTACTAAGTGCAGCTGATATATATATATATATATGTATGTCTTCCCTCAAGCCCCTTCCCCCCACCTCCTTTCTGCTGAACAACTGGGCTGCTGCTTCCTTGTCTCTTTCATATTTGTGAATACTCTCTCAGGTCTGGAAAATCAGATTGTCTCATTTAAATTTAATTTGAATTTCTGTTTGAAGAATCAACCTGAGACATCAAAGAGAATCCAAAAAAATGCACTACAAAATAAATGATCAAATGACTTCTGAAAACACTGCACTTTTATATCTGGAAATATTGGATCAAAACTCCAATTTCTTTTATTGTTAAAATTAAAGAGAGACTTAAAAGAAACTGCTATGTAAGTTTGACACAGCATTTAGCCAATAGACAAATTGTTCTAACCTGGTAGGGTTAGAACCATCGATGTATGCCTTTTCTCTTTGATTCAAAATGAGTCAGATTCTCCCAGTCACTAAGCTTCAACTCGGTTTCCCGTCAGTTTTCTTCAAGTCATAAAAATATCATTCGGAGTATAGGTCACAGAAGCATCATTTAAAAAAATGGGAATAGTGAAGTTGTCAGTTTATCTGTTCAAAACAGACTGAGTTTTGTGCTGAAATGCAGCCTTCTTAAACAACTTTACCTTAATCATTTGTGCTTTTAATTTTTGAAGATCTGAAGCCCCTTTCCCCTATTTTAATATATTTAGAGGTGAATTTAGAAGGTTCAATGCCATAGTGAGTTAGCATTTCTTGCATTCCTGGCAGCTGCTTGGGAAAACACACAGAAGAAAAGGGCATGCAGTTTACCCTCAAGGGAGCAAACACTCTGCCTAGAGAAAGTGAAAAGAGCACCTGGCAAATGAATGAGTGACCATAGCTTGTCCCATTAAGAATCCGATGGATGATTACACACTTGAATGAGTGATGCTTTAGCTCATCAAGAACTAACAGCCCAAGCTAATGGTAGAGAAGTCCTGGGTCCTAGAGACAATAAGTTTCAGCCAAAGGTCATGGTCCGGAGAAAATACCACCCTTTCCAGCTGGGGTGGTTAGAGATGATTTGTTTGTTTTCTGTTGACCAATAGGACTGGGTTGGAATAATCAATAATGAAGAATTAAAATCAAGAAGAAATTTTTAAAAGAGATTTTATTTATTTATTTGAGAGAGAGACAGTTAAAGCACAGGGTGGGGGGGAGGTAGGAGCAGAGCGGGAGGGAGAAGCAGACTCCCTGCTGAGCAGGAATCTTGACCCAGGGCTTGATCCCAGGACTCTGAGATCATGACCTAAGCCTAAGGCAGACACTTGACCAACTGAGCCACCCAGACACACCAAGAATTAATTTTTTTTTAAAGAAATAACTTTCTAGAAGTTATAGAAGAAGAAGCCTTCTAGAAGAAGATAGCATTCCTCCCAGGTGCCTGAGAAGTTGGCTTTTTTATATTTAAGAAAATACAAAAATACGTATTTTTGCCAGTTCCAACTTGCCCCTGTTCTGCTGCTAAGGAGTTGAAGAAGAGGATTCTAACAAAGGCAACTGAATTAGTCTGTTTGGTACAATGATACCAACGTGAAATCTGTCCCTTGACAATACGATTTGGATTTCAGAATGACTAGAGAGAGGCAAGAGAGTGACGAAGGGAAAGACTCCTGGTGGGAGAGTAAGCAGCAAATAGCACTTGGAAAGAGAGCCAGACTAGAGAAGCTTCCAAAGGCAGGCAGCTCTGGGACATCTACGACTTCAGCTCACATTGATTTCTATTGTGATAGGTGCTGATGCCCCCCTGCCTCACGCCATAGCCCTCATTAGGTCACACAGATACCCTAGTGATGGTGCTGTCTGGGGAGAGTGGGAAAAAGGGTCCTCTCTGAGCTCCAGGCGAGGAAGACTGAGTCCCGAGGGACAGCAAGCACAAGGGGTAAGATGCTGGTTATTAACGAGGCTACAGCAGCTAAGCACATTGCAGTGTGGACCCACACAGAGAGATGTGAACCGAATACCCATCCCACCCCTGCCCCCAAGACCAGGGGAAGTTCACCCCTCAAGTGCATGCATCTATGTTGGTATGTGTGTGAAGGAGTCTCGGGGAGGGGAAGCCAGCCCCGCATTTGCATGGAAATGAGCTAGTCAGGATTCCCACCCTCAGATGGCATGTGTATACATTTTCGAGAAGGCAGCAGTGTTCAAGTGGATACCAGAATGGTTATAATCAGCTTTCCTCAGAAAGGAAATGTCTCCATGCCTCTCTGGCAGGTATCACTCTACATCAAAAAGCCCCTCGTGGGCTCCTCCTTCAGCGCTGGCTTGGTCCCTGCAGGATACTGCGAAGGATTTCTATGGTCCTCTTTTTAATAAGTCCAGTAATAGGAGTTTCTACCAATCCTCTTGGGATTTTTTTTTCTATTTCTGTGTTATGAACTCACTGTATGGATTTTGGAAGTTGTTATTTTAATTGAGCAGTGAAGCAACAGAGAATTGTCTGCCAGCCCTAACTCAGCAGAATCTCAGATGCTTCCGAAATGAGAAAAAGTTTTCAGCTGGAAGAGGGGATGGAGGAAGTGGGGGTGAGGGTGGGAGGACCCCAAATCTCCACCTAGTCAAGGTCTCCTTTATCCTTGAAACTTATCCCCACTAGATTTCAAAAATCCCATGTAACCTAAGTGTGTTTTCTTCCTAAAGACCAAGAATAATGGAGTATTTTTTTCTTACTGAAAGGCAGGAATTGCTGTTTATCAAAATCTATTGATTTTGATATACTCAGTCAACGCGGCTCAACTCTGGCCCCTGCCTCCATCCCCTTGGCCTCTGCCTCAGATAAAATCCTCATCATCCAGCTTCCCCAGGTCCCAATCACCCACGCTGCTGCCAAAGCTGTTTTTCTAACACACAGATCATCATATCATGCAATTTCCTTGCGAGAAATGCCACAATGGCCATCTATTGCCCTGCAGAATCTGGTGGCCCTATGCTTCCCCTCAACCCCCCATCCCCCACTAAGCAGGTTAACTGTGTAGAAACCTTCAAGAATGAACTGGTTATCCCTCTCCACCTATGACTGGCTTTTTCATTATACCATGCCTTTTGCATCCCATTCCCCCTGTCCTGTCCTGCCATCTCCCACAATTTGGCTTTCAATTCCAGGACAAAATTGCACCTTTTCTATTCTTTTATTAAAGTATTTGGTAAACTAATTATTAATGAGTATTTCCTATGAATTATACACTGGATACATTTTTTAAAGATAATTTCACCATATTTAATGATTATTAAAGGAGCATAAAGAATACCTTGTCTTCAAAAGCTTGCGTGGTAAAAGAGAAAAGGGAATAAACAAGTATTTTCATAAATACTGTATCATTCTTATGACGTTGATTTGAGGAAAATAAGCAACGACACAGGGTCCAACCCTTAGCATGCAAAAAATGAAAAGATAAACCCAAAAGGATAAACAAAGCAAAAATACTTAGTTCTCTGAGGTTATAGTTTCACAGAATTTCAACAAATTACATAATTATACTATAATAAATAATAATGTTAATATGTTATTATTTGCTCTACATACTTCTATATAATTATTTATAATTAATTTTAATGCAAAGAATAACTACAGTGGCTTAAGTTGATGCATTGAAGTCCTATGGTCTTAACGTGCCAAATAGCTAGCTAATGTGGAAACAGATTATAAAATATTTTGTAGACTATTAGAACACTGAATTTTTGTAGAAATATATATTCTAAGTCATGGGATATTATTTTAACAAAGAAGCTTGATAATGAAATTTTTGAGCAACCAAGCATTATAGTAATGAGCTAACATCAAGGATAAGCAAGAACATTATTGGAATGCAGGGGCACAGTGATAATATGGAGATCGGCGAGTGGGGGACAAGGCAGAGGGAGATGGAACAAAGAGAAGAGTGGGGACAAGTATATCTGCATAGCATTTACAGAATGGGAGGGAAATTGGGATACAGGAAAGCAGACTGCAAAGACAAGACAGAGAAGGGAAATAGGAAAAGGGAATCACCAATTTTAACTTGTATAAAGATCAACTTCTCATGGAGTTCTAAATTGAACCTTTGTGAATATTCATGAAATCTTTTGGACCTCGCTATGATATATAATTAACCAGGAAATAACTCTTTTCTCGTCAATTGTGTAAGCCGAAATTCAGAATCTACTTACCTGCTTTCTCCATATACAGTTTTTTGGACACAAGCAAAGCTGTATTCCAAAGCAAAAATAAATCGACTCTGACCACACCAAAGACGATTCTAAAAATAACTCGTCATTTATGTCTAGGCCATTAACGATATATTCATTGCACCTGGTACAAGTTTGAGAGGTTTTAAAAACATACTAATGTTATCAAATCTGATCGGAATGAATGTAAATAAAAAGGTATAATCATAATTGGTAGAGATGGTTAAAGAAATTGAAAATGATGAAAAACATGACAGATACATTGCACTTGGGATGAATTATTTGAGGATAAGAATTTTTTAAAGGACAAAGAACCCATCTTACAGCATGTAAGAGTTGGTAACCAAAAAGGCAAATGGAAAAATAATTGATTTAATTGTTTACAAACAACAAACACAAAACCCACATCTCTAGAGCATGTGACTAGAAAACTCTACTTTATGTTGGTGACTAGTAGCTTAATAGTTACTCAAGTGTAGGCTGAGAGTTTGTTAACCCTCATGGCCTCAGCGTGCTAATGCTTATACCATAAAACAAAGATTCAAGACCTTTTGCATTGTGTGTGATATCCTAAGGTCAGGGGAAAGTAGGTGAGTACACAATTTTGAGAAAAAACACCAAAATCCTTTTTCCTCAGAGAATTTACAAAGTAGTGAGGGAGAAAAATAAATATCTATTAAACAAACCAATAAATAAGGAATTTCAGATTAAGAAGTACCATAAAGGAATAGCTAGGTTGCTGAGATAGAGTGTAATGGGGAGAATGGGCTGTACTGGGTGGTTAGGAGATGATATCAAGGAAACTGACTGAAGGATGACAAAGAGTCAGGCATGCAAAATCTCAGGAGAAAGAGCCTTGGAAGGGGAACAAGGTGCTCTGTTTTGCTAAACCGGAAAGAACTTGGCCTAAGTGGGGGACTAGAAGAAGGCCCAGAGTAGTGAAGTGTGCAGGACAGCACACAAATATGGTCAGAGACGTAGATAGGGCCAGATGCTGGTACGTATGCTAATGTAAGAAATTGGAATTTGATTTTGAGTGCAATGGGAAGCATGCATTTAATCATGCTGGGAACCTGACCTGATTTGTATTTTTAAAAGATCTTTTTGGTTGCAATAGAAGAATATAATAAGAAACAGAAGAAATCAGTTAAGAGGCAATTGCTATAGTCCAGTCAAGGAATGATGGGGGCTGGAACTATGAGGGTGGAAGGTAACAGAAATGGATGGACTAAAGTTTGCAGCAGAATTGATCCAATTTTGTAATACATTAGGTAGCAGCGGAGGCAAGTGCTAATATGGAAGAGGGGTCATCTAGAATGGCTCCCAGGTGCTTGCCTTGCTCACCTGAATAGGTGGTAGAAACATCTGAGATGAAGAAAACTGGGATAGAGATAAGGGATGGGTTTCAGAAGGGATATGAGGAGTTGTTTTATTATATGCGGTATTACAGATGCTGTGAGACCACAAATGCAAAGCTAGTAGGCAACAGAGTGTAACATGAAGGGGCAGCTGAAGTTGATGCATGAATTGGGGATGCATAACGTGGAAATGGATGGGATTATCCACGAACATGGTAGAGAGAAACAGTGAAAGGGAACGACTCCATGAACGAGACATGGGCTCTAAGCTGGTATGAAGACAAGTGAAGAAAGAAAGGGACTCGACTCATCTAGCAGAATGGCTAAAAACAAAAAAACAAACAAACAAACAAAAAGTGACTATTTCAAGTCTTGGGGAAGATATGGAGAAACTAGAACTCCTGTATGTTGCTGGTGGGAATGTTAAATGGTGCAACTACATTGGAAAAAATTTCCTAGTTTCTAAAAATGTTAAACATACATCTACTATACGATCCAGCCATTTCTCTTCTAGGACTTGTTTTTTAAAGATTTTATTTATTTATTTATTTATTTATTTATTTATTTATTTATTTATGAAAGCAAAAGTTGGGGGAGGAACAGAGGGACAGGGACAAGCAGAGTCCATGCTGAGTGCAGAGTCTGACATGGGGCTGGATCTCTCGACCCTAAGATCATGACTGTGAGATCATGACCTGAGCTGAAATCAAGAGTTGGATGCTTAAGCCACCCAGGCTCCCCTCTTTTAGGACTTGTATATGAATATTCATTGCAACTTTATTTGTAATTTATCAAGTTGTATACTTTAAATATATGTCAATTATACCTCATTAAATAAATCCCCACGGTAAAGGAAGAAAAAATAGAGGCTGCTAATACAATAGTGAGAAAGTGATGAGATCAACAGCTACACATCTCATTGTGGTTTAAAAATTGATTTCATGAGAGTATTGGAGCAAACGAACTCAAAGATAGAAGTTATGTTTGGGGGATGATGTGCATGAATTATTTGTTTTTGAGATGGGGCCATTTCCAGTGATGACAAGGTATGGCATGGGAGTGGCAGATTAAATTGGAATGAGAGGAGAATGTCTTCAGGGTGGATGAGGTCTTTATCTTGTCTGACTTATCTATGCCCATATTAAAGGCATCAGAAATGATGACAGAGTCAACTTAGAGAAATATGAGCCAGGAGCTAACACATTCAGTAAACTGGGGAGTCACTGGGAGGCTGGTAGATGGTAGCAACAAAGAAGATTCAGGAATATAAGCCAGATGGTGCAGATTTGAGTAGAATATTACAAGCTGGTTTTTAGAGGCATAATGGTATGAAAATGGCAGTAGGGTTCAAGAAGAGATCCCTAGTCCAGCATTTGAAAGAACAGTTCTAGGAGATAATGGAGAAGTTCTTTTTCCCAGAGAAGGTTATGACAGAGGGTCCAGAGGAGGGCTTTGGGAGGGAGCTGGACAAAGCAGAGGAGGCTGATAAATCAAGGTTTAGTGTTCTGGCATTCACTGGCCTAAAGTATGAGGCATGATCATTNAGTTCTTTTTCCCAGAGAAGGTTATGACAGAGGGTCCAGAGGAGGGCTTTGGGAGGGAGCTGGACAAAGCAGAGGAGGCTGATAAATCAAGGTTTAGTGTTCTGGCATTCACTGGCCTAAAGTATGAGGCATGATCATTATTATTTTTTGCTTGCTTTATTTTAAGTAGTTTTACCGACTGTTAATGAATTTCTAAATCTAATTGTTTAGCTCCGCCTGGTTTTAAATTTTATACAAATGGAATTATACTGTATGCATTTTACTGTTACGTCTTGTCTTATTTCTCTCAACTTCATGTTTTACAGACATGTTCATGTTAATGTGTAGACCTGTAGTTTATTGATTTTTGTTGCTGTTTAGTTTCTATTCCATGGATGTGTCTCTTTTATTCAACCATTTCAACTATTGATGGGCATTTGTGTTGCTTTTACTTTTTTGCTATAAGAAACAATGCTGCTGTAAGCATTTGTTACATGTTTTATAATGCAAATACAAAGGGATCTCTCTAGATTATATGTCCGCTAATAGAACTGCGGGATCATAGTTTATATACAAGTCCAACTTTTTAATTCGATGCCAAATTGTTGTCAAAAGTGGTTGGTCCTGGGGCACCTGGGTGGCACAGCAGTTAAGTGTCTGCCTTTGGCTCAGGGCGTGATCCCGGCGTTATGGGATCGAGCCCCACATCAGGCTCCTCTGCTGGAAGCCTGCTTCTTCCTCTCCCACTCCCCCTGCTTGTGTTCCCTCTCTCGCTGGCTGTCTCTGTCTCTGTCAAATAAATCAATAAAATCTTAAAAAAAAAAAAGTGGTTGGTCCAATTTACACTGCCATTCCACATCCTTACTAACACTTGCAGTGTCTAATTTCTAAGTTTTGTTATTTTGTTGGATTTAAAGTATATCGTGGGACTTTAATTTTCATTTCTCTGTTGCCAATGAGGTTGTCATGTTTATTGGCCAACCAGGTCCAGCATGGCTTTTTACAAGCTGTGAGAATTTAGGTGAGTTGCTTTACTTCCTGGGTCTCTTTTTCTTCATCAGTAGAAGGAGGATAATATTACACACCACAGAAGATATTGCCTTTTAGAGAGAGGGACTTACCATTGGTTTTTTTTGTTTGTTTGTTTGTTTTGTTTTTTAAAGATGTATTTTATAGAGAGAGAGAGAGAGAGAGCATGCGTGTGAGTGGGAGAGGGCAGAAAGAGAGAGAATCTTAAGCACACTCCCCACTGAGCATGGAACCTGATGCGGGATTTGATCTCACAACCCTGAGATCATTACCTGATGCTTACTGGCTGCGTTGCCCAGGTGCCCCAGGACTTACCATTGTTAAAATGACATTGATTCAGCTTACTTTTGGATATTACTTGGACCAGCGTTGCTCTTGGGGGCAGGTCACTGGGGAGAATATGGAAGTACTCTGTGAAGCCTGGGAGAAAAGAGAGGTTGAATCAGCTGGGTCAAACAAACAAACACAAAACACAAAACAACAACAAACAACAAACAAAATCCCTAAAGTTCATTGTTTTAGTTAAGGTAACTTTGACAGCTTTAAAAAACAAACCTCAAATTTCAGTGGTTTAGCAAAATACAGTTCTTATTTCTGCATTTGCAGTTAGGAAACTGCTTTTGTCCATCTGATGATTTAGGAAAGGTGGCTCCTACCATATGGCTCTAGTGTGCCTTAGGGCCATGGCGCCCCATGCTTCCTGCCTGCAGCAGAGGAAAAGAGTTGCAGGAGGTTCTTACACCCACCCACTTCTTAAAATTCCTGCTTTAAAAGGAAACCTCTCTTCTGATCACATCCCTTCAGTTAGATCTAGTCACATGGCCAAAACTGTATGCAAGGGGACATCAAATATATAGTCCTGGCTTGGGCTGCCATCTTCCAGCAACAACAGCACATTATAAAAGGGAAACCACACTTATACACCATGTTAACCCATCTTTCCATCCCTTTCCATCATTTTGAAGATAAAGTCAAATGGTGTTGTGATGCCCCCATCACATCCCCACTTAGGCAATATGATTTCCCTGTTAATGCTGATTCTCATCTTAATGTTTATTTTATTTTATTTTACCTTTTACACTTCTATTGAGATATAATTGATGTGAAGCATTGTGTAAATTTAAGGTGTACAATATGTTGTAGACATATATATGTAGATATATATATGTACATATATGTGTAGATATATCTATCTGTCTATATAGATATAGATATAGATACATCACAAGATATATCTTGTTACATCACAAGATGTATACATCACAAGATGTATACATCACAACATGTATACAGTGTTAGACAACACTGTAGCTTTAGTTAATGCCTCTATCATCTCACGTAATTTCCGATTCTGTTTTGTGGTGAGAATGTTTAAGGTCTACTCTCTCAGTAACTTTCAAGTGTATGACATAGCATTATTAGCTATAATCACCATGCTGTACATTAGAGCCCCCAACTTTATTTGTCTTATAATTGGAAGTTTATACTCCGACCAACATCTCCACATTTCCCCTGTTTTTTAGCCCACAATTCTACTCTCTGTTTCTAAAATTTTGACTTTTCTAGATTCCACATAATTAGTGATATAACACAACGTTTGTCTTTCTCTATCTGGCTTATCTAAACTTAGCCCTCACATTCTATCTATGTTGTTGCCAATAGTAGGATTTTCTTCTTTCTCATGGCTGAATAATATAGTCATATATACATATGATATCTTCTTCATACATTCATCCATTGATAGACGCTTAGGTTGTTTCCATACCTTGGCTATTGTGAATACTACTTTGGTAAATGTGGGAGTGCAGATATGTTTCCAACAGCCTGTCTTCACTTCCCTTGAATAGGTGTCCAGAAGTGGGATTACTGGGTCATAGGGTAGTAAATTTTTAACTTTTTGAGGAACCTCCATACTTTATCCATGGTAAATGGATCAATTTACATTCCCACTAACAGTGAACAACTGTTCCCTTTTCTTCACATCCTCCCCCAACTTTTGTTACCTCTTGTCTTCTTGGTGATAGCCATTCTAACAGGTGTGAAGTGATGTCTTATTGTGGTTTGGATTTGCATTTCCCTGATGATTAGTGTCATTGAACATCCTTTCATGTACCTGTTGGCCATCTGGATGCCTTCTTTGGNCCCATGCTTCCTGCCTGCAGCAGAGGAAAAGAGTTGCAGGAGGTTCTTACACCCACCCACTTCTTAAAATTCCTGCTTTAAAAGGAAACCTCTCTTCTGATCACATCCCTTCAGTTAGATCTAGTCACATGGCCAAAACTCTATGCAAGGGGACATCAAATATATAGTCCTGGCTTGGGCTGCCATCTTCCAGCAACAACAGCACATTATAAAAGGGAAACCACACTTATACACCATGTTAACCCATCTTTCCATCCCTTTCCATCATTTTGAAGATAAAGTCAAATGGTGTTGTGATGCCCCCATCACATCCCCACTTAGGCAATATGATTTCCCTGTTAATGCTGATTCTCATCTTAATGTTTATTTTATTTTATTTTACCTTTTACACTTCTATTGAGATATAATTGATGTGAAGCATTGTGTAAATTTAAGGTGTACAATATGTTGTAGACATATATATGTAGATATATATATGTACATATATGTGTAGATATATCTATCTGTCTATATATATATATATAGATATAGATGCATCACAAGATGTATCTTGTTACATCACAAGATGTATACATCACAACATGTATACAGTGTTAGACAACACTGTAGCTTTAGTTAATGCCTCTATCATCTCACGTAATTTCCGATTCTGTTTTGTGGTGAGAATGTTTAAGGTCTACTCTCTCAGTAACTTTCAAGTGTATGACATAGCATTATTAGCTATAATCACCATGCTGTACATTAGAGCCCCCAAATTTATTTGTCTTATAATTGGAAGTTTATACTCTGACCAACATCTCCACATTTCCCCTGTTTTTTAGCCCACAATTCTACTCTCTGTTTCTAAGATTTTGACTTTTCTAGATTCCACATAATTAGTGATATAACACAATGTTTGTCTTTCTCTATCTGGCTTATCTAAACTTANATTATTATTTTTTGCTTGCTTTATTTTAAGTAGTTTTACCGACTGTTAATGAATTTCTAAATCTAATTGTTTAGCTCCGCCTGGTTTTAAATTTTATACAAATGGAATTATACTGTATGCATTTTACTGTTACGTCTTGTCTTATTTCTCTCAACTTCATGTTTTACAGACATGTTCATGTTAATGTGTAGACCTGTAGTTTATTGATTTTTGTTGCTGTTTAGTTTCTATTCCATGGATATGTCCTCTTTTATTCAACCATTTCAACTATTGATGGGCATTTGTGTTGCTTTTACTTTTTTGCTATAAGAAACAATGCTGCTGTAAGCATTTGTTACATGTTTTATAATGCAAATACGAAGAATCTCTCTGNTCTTCACATCCTCCCCCAACTTTTGTTACCTCTTGTCTTCTTGGTGATAGCCATTCTAACAGGTGTGAAGTGATGTCTTATTGTGGTTTGGATTTGCATTTCCCTGATGATTAGTGTCATTGAACATCCTTTCATGTACCTGTTGGCCATCTGGATGCCTTCTTTGGAAAAATGTGTATTCAGTTCCTCTGCCCATTTTTTTAAGTAGGATTTTTTTCCATATGAATGCTTATATGTTTTGGATATTAACATCTTATCAGATATATGCTTTGCAAATACTTTTTCACATTCCATAGNAAAAAAAAAAAGTGGTTGGTCCAATTTACACTGCCATTCCACATCCTTACTAACACTTGCAGTGTCTAATTTCTAAGTTTTGTTATTTTGTTGGATTTAAAGTATACCGTGGGACTTTAATTTTCATTTCTCTGTTGCCAATGAGGTTGTCATNGATTTTCTTCTTTCTCATGGCTGAATAATATAGTCATATATACATATGATATCTTCTTCATACATTTCCATTGATAGACACTTAGGTTGTTTCCATACCTTGGCTATTGTGAATACTACTTTGGTAAATGTGGGAGTGCAGATATGTTTCCAACAGCCTGTCTTCACTTCCCTTGAATAGGTGTCCAGAAGTGGGATTACTGGGTCATAGGGTAGTAAATTTTTAACTTTTTGAGGAACCTCCATACTTTATCCATGGTAAATGGATCAATTTACATTCCCACTAACAGTGAACAACTGTTCCCTTTTCTTCACATCCTCCCCCAACTTTTGTTACCTCTTGTCTTCTTGGTGATAGCCATTCTAACAGGTGTGAAGTGATATCTTATTGTGGTTTGGATTTGCATTTCCCTGATGATTAGTGTCATTGAACATCCTTTCATGTACCTGTTGGCCATCTGGATGCCTTCTTTGGAAAAATGTGTATTCAGTTCCTCTGCCCATTTTTTTAAGTAGCATTTTTTTCCATATGAATGCTTATATGTTTTGGATATTAACATCTTATCAGATATATGCTTTGCAAATAGTTTTTCACATTCCATAGGTTGCCTCTTCATTTTGTTTATTGTTTCTTTTGATGTCCAGAGGCCTTTCAGCTTGGTGTAGTCACACTTAGTAATTTTTACTTTTTTTGCTTGTGCTTTTGGTGCAACATCTAGAAAATCATCCCCGAGATCAATGTCAAGGAAATTTTCCCCAATGTTTTGTTTTAGGAGTTTTACTGTTTCAGGTTTTATGTTTAAGGCTTTAATTTATTTTTGGTTAATTTTGTGAGTGGTGTAAGATAGGGGATCCAATTTCATTCTTCCACATGTGATTATCCAGTTTTCCCAACACCATTTATTGAAGAGATGTGAATCTTTTCCTGTTGAGTATTCTTAGTTATCTTGTAAAATGTCGGTTGGCCATACATGTGAGGGTTTATTTCTAGGCCTTTGATTCTATTCCATAACTCTATGTGTCTATTTTTATGCCAGTACTATATTGTTTTCATGACTCAAGCTTAGTAGTATAGTTTGAAATCAGGGAGTGTGATGCCCTCAATTTTTTTCCCCCTCAGGAATGCTTTGTCTACCTGGGGTGTTTTGTGATTTCATACAAATTTTAGAATGGTTTTTCTCTATTTCTGTGAAAAAAAATCCCATTGGAATTTCAATAGGGATTATACTGAATTTATAGATGCTTTGGGGTAAGGTGGACACTTTAACAATATTAATTCTCCTGATCCATGCACATGAGATTTATTTATTTCATTTACTTCTGTCTTCTTCAATTTGTTTCATCAAACTCATATTTTTCAACTTTCTCTTCCTTGCTTAAAATAATTCCTAAGTATTTTTTTATTTTGATGCCACAGTGAATGGGATACCTTTTCTTTTCAAATGTTTAATTTTTTGTATATAGACATGCAGCTGATTCTGTATATTGATTTTTGCATCCTGCAACTTTACTGAATTTATTGATTAGTTCTAATAGCTTTTTGGTGGAGTCTTTAGGTATGAATATATATATATTCATAATGATAACACAAAAACAAAGATGATTTTACTGCTTCTTTTTGATTTGGTTGCCTTTTACTTCTTTTTCTTTCCCAATTGCTCTGGCTAGGACTTTCAGTACTATACTGAATAGGAGTGGTGACATTGGGCACCCTTGTCTTGTTCCCGATCTTAGAGGAAAAGTTTTCAACCTTTCACTGTTGAGTCATATTAGCCATAGGCTTATTATAAATGAGTTTTATTGTATTGAGGTGTGTTCCTTATATACTCAATTTGTTGAGCATTTTTATCATGGAAGGATGTTATGGTTTGCCAAATGCTTTTTCTACATTGATTGAGATATTCATATGATTTTTATCTTTTTTTCTATTAATATGGTGTATCACATTTTTTGATATGTGTGTGTTGAACCATTCCTGCATTCCAGGGGTAAATCTCACATGATCATGGTGTATGGTCCTTTTAATGTGCTGTTGAATTCGGTTTCCTAATACATTGTTGAGAATTTTTACATTTATAGTCATAGTTTTCTTTTCTTGTAGTGTCCTTATCTGGTTTTGGAATTAGGGTAATGCTGGCCTTGTAGAATGAGTTTGAGAGTATTTCCTGCCCTTCAATTTTTTGGAAGAGTTGAGAAGAATTGGTGTTACTTTAAGTATTTGGTGAAACAGTGGAATCATCTGGTCCTGGGATTTTTTTTGGGGAGGATTTTGCTTACCGATTCAATCTCCCTGCTCACTATTGGTCAATTCAGATTTTTTTTTCTTCATGATTTAGGCTTGGTAGATCATATGTCTCTAAGAATTTACCCATTTCTTCCAGACTATCTAATGTGTTGACATATAATTTATTCAAATAGTCTCTTGTGATCTTTTGTATTTTTGTGGTAGACCTTCCCTTTCCTTCCCTTCTCTTCCTTTCCCTTCCCTTTCTCATTTCTATTTCATTTATTTCCTCTCTGACCTGCATTATTTCCTTCCTTCTTCTAATTTTAGGCTTAGTTCATTTTTCTTTTCTAATTCCTTAAGTTGTTAGGTTTAGGTTATGTTAAGTTGCTTATTTGAGACCTTTTTGTGTTTTTGTTTTTCATTAATATAAGGATTTATTGTTAAAAACATCCCACCGAGCATTGCTTTTGCTACATCCCATAGGTTTTGATATGTTTTTGTTTGCATCAAGATATTTTTGATTTCCCTTTTTTATTCCTGCTTTGATCCATTGGCTGTTTCAGAGTGTGTTATTTCATTTCCATATATTTGTGAATTTTCCAGATTTCCTACTGTTACTGATTTCTTGTTCCATACCATTGTGGTGAAAAAAGATACTTGTTATGATTTCAGTTTTTTACAATTTTCTGAGACTCGTTTTGTGACCCATCATATGATCTACCCTGCGGTATGTTCCATATGTGCTTGAGAAGAACGTGTATTATAGGGTTGTTGAACAGAGAGTTCTGTATATGTCTTTGAGGTCCATGTGGTCTTAAGTACAATTCAAGTCCATTTTCTTAATTGATTTTATGTCTGGATGGTCTATCTATTGTTGAAAGTGGGGTATTGATGTTCTCTATTATTATTGTATTGTTGTCTATTTCTACTCCTGATGTTAGTATTTGTTTAATATATTTAGATGCTCTGATGTTGCCATGTGTGTATATTTATAATTGTTAGATCCTGTTGATGAGTTAATCCTTTTATCATTATATAATCACCTTCCTTACCTCATTACTTGTTGTTGTTCGTCTTTAAATCTGTTTTGTCTGATATAGGTACAGCTATCAGTGCCTCATTTTGGTTTTCACTTGCATGGCGTATCTTTTTCTGTTCCTTCACTTTGAACCTATGTGTTTTTTTAAAGCTGACATGATTCTTTTATGGGAAACATAGAGTTGGGTCTGGTTTTTTGCTCATGCAACCACTTTGGCACGATTATCACTGAGCCCTATATTCTCTGGTGGTGGCTCGCAAACTTCAGCTTTATGGTATAGCACTGGAGACTTCCACGGTAGCCCAGCAGAGGAGAGCACTGTGAAAATCTTGCTCTGCTGCTTGGTTGGTGTGAGAACCTTCTACCAGGCTGTTTAGAGCTCTGAGGTCTGCTGTGTATGGCTACTTCAGCAAATCCACGAAGGGGGAATGGCAAAACCTGAAAACAGATGTGGAAATGGTAAGAAGAGAGGGAACACTACTGTCTGGGCAAGGACTATCTCGTTTGGTGCGGTGGGGGCTGGTTAGAGGACCACCATCTTGTACGTGCTCCGTGTGGCCTTTAGGATTGGAGCCAGCTGTAAATTTTAGGATGGAGGACAGGTCCAAGAGGTAGGGGGATAAGAATCTTGGGGAAGAGTCCAATACCTCAGTCTATAGGCTTTAGTAAGGCATGCTTCATCTCCCCAGTGGAATTGATTGTTATGTTCTCTGAGCCAGATAGTACTTTTCACACACTCCTATTATGGGATACTGCATTGCCTTGGAATTATTTTGGGCCCCCTCACCCTTATAATGCTCATTTTTCAATGACAAGGGCAGTGTAATTTCATCTCTGAGATTCACTTTTCTCTATACCACCTTTTACTCTATCCCCCATCCCAAACCTAGGGATTGGTGTATCATGGACCTTAAATAAAAATCTGTTAAGTTGGATGAGTGAATTGTTCATATCACTTTTGAAACAACCAATCTGCATTTTTTTGACCTGAGTCACCAATTTCTTTTCTGTAGGAACCTTTTCAGAATTCATTTCATTTGAGACTCGTTTGGGAAATACAAAAGTTAGGACCCTGGAAATGTGTACTTCCTTAGGGTTTCAAGCAAAGAGGTTTTAATCTTTTCTCTTTGAACAAGTTCCTTTTGGTATTAGACAGGGCTAGACAATGTGCTGGCTTGGAAAGGAGAGGGAAAATCAAATCCTTTCTTATTCAGCCATTAACATTTTTTTGACTTATTCGGGAGAGAGCTATCTCCCAAAGAGAAGGCAGTTGTGGAGGCTGGGACAACTTATTGAAAATGGAAATAGTTAGCAGAAATCTTGATGGAGAACGACACCGTCTCTGCGTCTGTTAGTGAGTGCGCAGGGCAGTGTGCTGTGAGGTGGGCGATTTGCACTAACAGGAGTGCTAATATGATGTATTAAATGTCAGCCCGGCTTCGCTGGGTGTGTGTACCTCTCCTGTGGTACTGCCTGTTTATGCTTATTCAGCCCTTTGAATAATTTAACACATTTCATACTCTAAATTACTCTCAGCAATTTGATGGGGGTTCTGGCAGTTTACTTGAAACGCTCAGTGTTAGGTCAACATAGGGTCCCAGCTTCTGCTAAATAGAAGTACTATGCCTACTTAGGAAAGCGTAATTAGTTTTCTCCGTGGATCTCCTGGAGGTTGGGGTGGGGTGGAAGAGGAGGTGGGGGGAGCCCCGAGGTACGCACTGCATGTGTTCATGCGATTGTCAGTCCAGAACATGCCAGGGATCCAAAGGTTAAAAATTTAATGGGGCAGGAAGCTGGCCTTCAGGAGAAGGAAAAGTTGAAAGGCATGGGAAAACACTTTGAGTGTGCTGTGTAAATGGGTATGCATGATGAATTACCCTCATTTAGTCAATCTTGACAGTGGCTGGATTCCCCCTTCCAGTTAATCCTGATGTAAAATGGCCGGTCCCAAGGAAGACTGGCCACCGTGGCGTGGGGTGCAGTTATTCGTACAGAGGAAGCAGTGCATCCTTATCTGATCGGAGGCCTCTTCATTACCTACTGCCATCCTCAGTGTATAAGCTTCAGGGATGAGGCAAAATCCCCACAATTCTTATTTTCTGTGCTCCCCGTGGAACCACAATTTCCATGCACATAAAAATGAAACCTGGCTCAGAGCTGGAGGGACATGGGTTTCTTTAATATCCTAAGAGTGTGGTTTTAAGAAGTACCCTTCCCTTCACCATTTTCTCCCTCTCTTCTACGACCTGCAGGATGGAAAGGGCATGGACTTCGTGAGAGGTGAACGTTTTCGATTAAGACTTAAAATCTTACCTTTGATGATGCATCACCTTGAGAGAAATCCCAAGTATTCTAATGACCCAGGCCAGCCAATGTGGCAGGAAGAGGATGATGCAAGAGATCAGGGGCTCAGTTCTTTGTTATGTGACAGCAGGACTCTGATTGACTGCACCCTCTGGGTTTGAACTCCTCCACCACTCTCTGGATATGCTGAAAAATCTTCTTGGGGATTTGAAGAGTCTTACACATACGGAGACTCCAGAATGAAGTGTTTGCTTATCATCCATTTTTACCCCCTTTGAAATAGTCTGTGCCTGCATTATAACCTTAGGTCAAAACTATTTGGGGTGGTAGAAACTCATGATAAACACATGCTTTTGAAGGTTAGAATGCCATCAGTTTAAGAACATCAGATTAACCTTTTTATTTAAAAATTAAAAAAAGAAACGCTCCGAAATGAGAGGAGGACCATGTGTATGTCTATATGTACATGCATGCATTAAAAATACTTAGATATGAAATTACAAATGCTTGCACACCAAAATATATAGTTATCTATTTAAACTATTTTGTTTAAGAAATTAATGATATTTTGAATCACTACTAGTCTTTTAAAAAAACCTGTGTATTTGTCTCGCTTTGCTACAAAAGAAAGAAACATTTCATCCTTTATCTGAGAGTCTGTTTTATTTCTAACAAGAAAGGGAACAACTATGTTTTCTTAGAAATAAAGTCACTGAAGAGTACCATTTCGTGGAGTCAGCCTTTTGAATAAACATCATTACATATATTTATGGAATATCTTCAAAATGCAAAAACACTCCCTTTGCTTGTATGATTACTTTGTCTTTTCACGAAAGCTTTATGGCTTTGTTTCCCTTTTGGGGCAAAAAAGTATATTGGTTGATTAATAGTCATTTATTCCATTAACTTTATTTAGAATGACAGCCACATTTTTTTTTTCTCAATAAATACACTACACCCAATAGAAAAAATATATCTATAGGGGGCGCCTGGGTGGCTCAGTCAGTTAAGCATCAGCCTTCGGCTCAGGTCATGATCTCCGGGTCCTGGGATAGAGCCCTGTGTTAGGCTTTCTGCTCAGGGGTGAGTCTGCTCCTCCCTCTCTCCCCTCCCCCACTGGCTTGTTCTCTCTCTCTCTCAAATCAATAAATAAAAATCATTTTAAAAAGAGAAAAATTCTACATACATTGTAATGTTCAGTTGGGGTATTTTTCTTCCCAAGTGGAAGAAAATTGCCTTAGTAGGTCTATCATCAAAAAAAAAAAAACGCTTTTAAATTTCCCCTTCATATTTCTATAAAACCACTGTGGACACATGGCAAGCTATTTTATCAGCTGCCTCTACTACAAGGGGCCCCTCCCCTAGTCCAGTGCTGGAAAAATCTAGTTATGATCGAGCTGAGTTTTTCCTCGTTGGGTGCCCGTAACAGTGGTGGTGTCATCAGCAGGGTATTGACAAGCTTGCAGCTGTGTGTAATGCACAAAGGGTTCTGGGACCTCCAGTCTGTGAAGACAGTGCATTTGCAAGATTTATTGTGCAGGGAAAGGGAACATCTGGGTCTCAAACACCCAGAGGGCAGACGCACGACGTCTGAAGGTAGCGCTTCCGAGCACCCATAATCCCACTTGAATGCCCAAGTACATTTGGCTTGTAGCATTTCGGTAGCTAGCAGGTATTAGCGTCCTTAACTTTTAGCTCATTCTTTCAAAGGTTATTTTTCACCAAGGGTCAAGGTGTCCATTCACGCGGATGTGCAATTTTTATACCTTTTGCCTGTAAACAATAGATTTTCCACATGGAAAGAAAGGGCAAATACAATTTGCTGTCAATTTGGACTCTGTGGAAAGATGCAGCACGTCATCTCTATTATTTTTCCTGCGGTTTGTGGGTGACCGTTGCTAGGTAATGCCTTTTCCAGCAGGCATCGGGGATCTAATGGGAGGGTTTGGAGACTAGGTTCCATTATATGATTAGCCCTCGATGTGTTCCAGAATCTCACCTATCCCCGTGCAGGGGAGAGAACAATGTCCTAGGCCAAACCCTGGGAACAGTTGTGGTGGGAGCACACAGGGATTGCACAGAATTAAAAAGGAGCTGATTTCTGATAACTCAGCCCCTGGTCACTTAATGCGAAAATCCACCGGAGTTATTTTCTTGAGGATTTGTGGCTGGAGGGAAATACAGAAGTGTTAGAAGCGCCTGTAGAAATGGTCAAGCTCTGTGGCACCCTCGTTCCATGAATACGTTGTCCTTGGAAAGTGGAGACTTCACAGAAGACAAACAAGAGCACCGCCCATGACCTCAGGGAACTCGGGTTGTACCAAGGTGCGCGTGCACAAAGGAGAAGCTGAGTGGAGAAGTAGCACCCATTACCCTCTGTTGTTTTTAGGGGTGTCCTGAGGGAGTAAAAGGGAGAATGAGAGCTTTTCCTTATTTTTATCCCTGCAGAGAGGCTCAAAAGTTTTTTTCTGACGAGTGGGTATTAGAGCCAATCTTCTGACCCATGGTTGCAGATTTGGTATGTAAGTGGTTCTTAGTAGCAAGATGTTTGATACAATGTTATTTCCCATCTTTTATTTGGCCCGAGGATAATGGGCTGGTTTGGTGCTTACCTTGTAGGATATAAAAGAAAAACAAAATGTACTCATATGAGAGAACATCTTGGTTATTTATCTCATCTGGCAAAGATGGACAAGATTGTTGAGATTAATTGAATTTGCTCCAACTCCCCAGATCTGAAGAGTGAAATGAGTTAGTTGCCCAGAGTCGCCAGAGTTCTTGGCTATGAGCTGTTGCCTAGAAGAAGCAACAGATCAACAGTGTGAGGTATTGTGGGAGGCCTGCTGCCTTCGCCTATGCTTCTAGTGACTTCACCTGGTTCGGAAGTCCTGTGCAAACACTGTGAAGAGGAATTATTTCGCGTGAAGTTATCAAAGCAGGGCATTATTTTTTGTTCAACTAACAAGTATGTAAATTCACCTCTTTGAACCACTTAAGGAGGGCACAGAGTGTTAGCAAATCTGTCCTGGCTGAAGCATAAATTGAGCGAAAGGCCAAGGTAAAGCTGAGAGGAAACTTACGTGTGCTAAGTGGAACACATTTTTCAGGATGCAGAGAACGTGCGAGAGCTTGAAATCAGGGAGCGCCATTCTGGGTAGAGGGAGCAAGACTGGGACCTATGCTTTAAGTTTTGATTTATCAATATCCCACCTCACAGCTATACCCAAAGGTGTGGGTATATACAACCTCAGGAAAGTCCCACTCAACTGGATTAGACCCCGGGATAATTTTTACCTTGGGGCCCATAGGGAGTGACTTGGATGGCTTCACACAGAGAGCCCCCTGCTTGCCTTTTGCCAGCACTCAGCACAAGAGTGCCACGTGGTTGCTTTTTGATCCCTACATATTTCTCATGTTTTCTTTTTCTTTTCTTTTTTCTTTTTTCTTTTTTCTTTTTTTTGTTTCTTTGAATAGAAGGAGCTCTTTTCATAGATGCAAAAAATGCTTTAAGATATTTTGGAAAGCATGTGCCTCTGCCTTTGCCTACCCTCACCTTAAATAGGCTGAGCCCTAGGGTTGATGGCATACCCACCTACCTATGTCCTTCTTCCCAGGATTGCTCCAGGATGACCACGTGACACAGTCACAGCCAATGAGATGTAGGTGGAAGTCCCAGAGGACTGTGTCTCTTCCCAAATGTTAAAGGCAATGTCTGTTAAGATAAAGCCATTTGACCTGGGAATGCAGCAGCCATCTTGGCATCTGGACTATCAAGCATGATAACAAAGGACGACTTTCCAAGCAGCAGAGCAGAGTGGAGGGAAGAATCTGTGTGTCTTACAGGTTATTGAGTTACCATAGCAGGCCTATCCTCAGCCTTCTTGAGTGTGGGATAAATACAACTCGGCCTTTAAATTTTCCCTCTCATTTTTAGTAAATGTTCTTACTCGTATTTAATCCAGTGGTTTTCAAATGTTAGCATGCATCAGAATCATTTGGAGAGCTGGGAGAACTAGAGAGCTCTGGGTTCAGGATTTTTGAGTCAGTAGGTCTGGGAGGGGCTGCAAATCTGTGTCTCCAACAAGATCCCAGGAGAACTAATACTGTCCCAGAACCACAGTTTAAGAACTATAGCTGTAAGCTAACGATTCTATTCCTTTTTTTTTTTAAGATTATTTATTCGAGAGAGAGAGAGTGAGAGAGAGAGAATAAGCAGTGGGGAGTGGCAGAGGGAAAAAGAGAGAGAGAAGCAGTCTCTCTGAGCATGGTGCCCCACTCAGGACTCCATCCCAGGACCCTGGGATCATGACCTGGGCCGAAGGCACTGACTGAGGCACCCAGGCACCCCTAATGATTCTATTCCTTTCCTGAGCCACTGTGTATGGCAAGGGCCTGGGCCAGAATCATGAATTGTAAGTGACAGAAAGTGCAAAGTATCCAATCAGGGATTTCCAATGTGTGGCATCCGGAAGGGTACCCCATGTGGAAGCTAGACGGGAGAGCAGCTGGGTGGGGCTTGGCACATCCATTCCCACTTCCATTGAGAATCATTCTGATTTGTTGTATATGTTTCATTTGAATGCCATTGGCTGAATTCAACCCCCTCAATTTACTTGTAAGGCAAGAGCTTCCACTGTGTCCTTCTCCTCTAACCATTGTCTCTTAACACCCAACTAGATTTCCTTCTGGTGCTCCACACCGATGGCCTATCATAGCAGCTTGGCCTCTATCCTCTGTCAATCTCAGTGGTCACATTTGCTATAAAAAGACTTAGCAACAATTGTAGTGATTTTTGGGTTATACAGAATAGATGCCGAATACACAAACGTCATAGAGGCCTTATATTGTACCTCCCATTTGACAAAGATATGTTCATTGAGACTGGATCGCATTGCCTCATTCACAAAAACAGGTCTGGAGCTGCTCTGAAAGTGCTGGAGATTTTGATTTGGGGTAGTGGCCATGTGGTAGTTTAAAGAACATCGAGCAGTTTCCTGTAAGTGCCATGGGTGATGCTTTGTGAATCTTCGAATACAGGCTGAATTATTTTTAATTCTAAAGTCATATTGGGCACTTTTCTTTAAGACAGGGTGTTGTCGCTGTAATACTTAAAATACTTAACTGTAGATATGGCTGAAAACTCCCAGCATCTCCGAGGCAGATCAGCATTTGTACCTGTACAGATTATAGAAGCAGAATGTGAGCCCTGGCTATGCTGGAGAGTAGTGTAAGAGGTGCAAAACAACTTCGGTGCCCCTTCTAAAAGTGTCACAAATTCGCTGTGTGACTTTGGACAAGATGCTTTCCCTCTCTGAGCTTCAGTTTCTTTATTTGAAAGGGAGGAATTGGTTTGGACAACTTAAACTTTCTCAGCTCTCTAATCTATGATTTTAGAGTTCCCTCTAAAGATGATGGAAAATAGGACTGAGTTATGAGGATGAGACTGGCATTAAAACCAACAAATGAACATTCTCCTGGCATGTGGGGAATTGGTTGTGAACTCCTGAGAATTTCTAACCAACCTAAATATGACACCCATCTGTTTACACCACAGGAGGTTTCGTCTGTGACTCCCTTGCAGTCTCCATCCACAAAGCCTTCTGTAAGCTCTCATTCCATCGTTGAACAAGATGCTAACAGAAAAAAGATACCCCATTAGTTAACATTCATAATTATCCGTACTGTTAATCAACAAATCTTAATTTGTATTGAAAAACAGCATTTCATAAATATCAGATGTTTTGTTGACTCTATTCAGCATGTGCTGGGTGAATAGAGACATTGGAGCAGTCGTTAAAACTGCTGCTATTTTAAAGCCAGCCACAGCAAATTGGGATGCTATTTATTTATTAAAAATCCCAAATAAATTAAACCCCTCTTTCTTCATTATCCCTCCACTAAATGTGTCTGGGCACCCACCACTGGCACAAAGTCTGATGCAGTGTATGTAGAAACGTCCAGCAAATACTGACAAATATTTCAAGAACTAAGTTTATAAAATCCTAGCCACATTGTGTATGCTTCATTAATTTAAATCCAAACCATTAGCTCTATTAGACCCCTACTTAAAGTGGTAGAGAAATATTGTCGCATAGAAATGAACATTTTTCATAGCAAGGGGACATATATTAGAGCTGGAATTCATTGAACAACTTCCCTAGTATCCAATAACACGATCCCTCCTCTCTATCATGTGTATTCCAACAATCCAAGAGCACTTGGCAGTTTGTGAACACGGTGTTTATCTTTGAGGTTAACCACAAGATGCAAAGTCTAAGGAGATTTAAGAGCCTGTGCAAAGCCCACTCTATCTCTTGCAATACCACGTGAAGTAGACTTTTCCTTTTTGGCATCCTTCGTGGCTAAGATGAAATATCAACGGAGCATTTGTCACACGCGTGAATTGTGAAATCAAACAAAGGTACAAGAGTGCTTGAGGATTCCATGAGATCTTAATGCATTTTTGTGTTGGAAAACATCTAAAATCAGCAAGAGTAAAGGAGAAGCCATAGTAGACACTTAGAGATATGATTGAATTCGTAGCAGGCTGGTTAAAATTGTGAACTCTTGAACCAGATGATTTGAAATCCAGTTATACCACATGTTACTTAGATAATTGTGGGCAGGTTGACTTTTCTGAGTCTTAGTTCTTCATGTATAAAATGGGGGGGAAAAGTAAGGGTTCTTACCTAATGATACTATGAGGATTAAACAAGATAATACATGTAATGCATTTGGAAGAATCCCTGGTGTGTAGGAAGTGAATGCTAAGTGTTGCCGATCATTATTTACTGTTTCAGCAGACACTAAAAGCATCACTGTAATTAAATGGATTTTATAAAATTTTTGAAAGTAAAAAAAAATGTTATCAAAAGAATTGAAGACTAAGCTAAAAGCTGTGATAATTACAAAAGAAAAACACAGAGAAAAAAATGTAATGGCATATTTGATAAATTCCAGAGCTGATTCTGGACGCATCTCTAAGCTGATTATGCACACACAGTAAGAGACACACTTCTGTCCAATTTAATCTAGAGTAAAAGCCGTAAGTTACAACATCAGGATTAAGAAAGGGAGCGCAATTAAAACTTTCAAAGGGATTAAGAAAATTGACAAGAATCCCACATACAGTCTCATAAAATGGATGATTATTAGGGAAAAATAAAAATGGCCAAGATTGGTTCTGGGAAAAGAATGTATAAACTCGTTCTGGTATTTTTTATTTACTGGCAACAAATAAGGCAGTGAGCCCCGATGGTTTATTAAGTGAAGCCAGAAAACCTTCAAGGAGCAAAGCATTCCTGTTCTATATAAAATATTTGAGTGAAGGGCATCTGGGTAAGCATCACTCTTGATTTTTTTTTATGATTTTTTATTATATTATGTTAGTCACCATACAGTACATCCCTGGTTTCTGATGTAAAGTTCGATTATTCATTAGTTGCATATGACACCCAGTGCACCATGCAATACGTGCCCTCCTTACTACCCATCACCCGTCTATCCCATTCCCCCACCCCCCTCCCCTCTGAGGCCCTCAGTTTGTTTCTCATAGTCCACAGTCTCTCATGTTTCATTCCCCCTTCTGATTACCCCCCCTTTCTTTACCCCTTTCTTCCCCTACTGATCATCCTAATTCTTATGTTCCATAGATGAGAGAAACCATATGATAATTGCCTTTCTCTGCCTGACTTATTTCACTTAGCATTATCTCCTCCAGTGCCGTCCATGTTGCAGCAAGTGTTGAGAATTCGTTCTTTCTGATAGCTGAGTAATATTCCATTGTATATATGGACCACAACTTCTTAATCCATCACTCTTGATTTTTGACCAAGGCCGTGATCTCAGGGTCGTGAGATCGAGGCCCTGCATTGGGCTCTGGGCTCAGTGTGGAGTCTGTTTGAGATTGTCTCTCCCTTTCCCTCTGCCCCTACCACCTCCTGCTCTCTCTCAAATAAATAAATAAATAAATCTTTAAAAATAAATAAAAAAAATTTGGGTGAGGAAAATGGAGTATAAGTCCAGAAATTCATTTTGCTGTATTATCTTCATTTTGCAGCTAAAAAACCCCCCAAAACCAAAAAAACAACATTGCATACTTTTCTATTTCACCACCAACATAGTTGCAAGTGTTCTAAATTAAATTCTAACAAGATTAAGTTGAAACAAGGATGTTTCAACATTAAGAAAGCTACTAAGATAATTTATTATATGAATAGGTCAAAGGAGAAAAACATGATTATCACAATATATTCTGCAATCCATTTGAAATCCAACATCCATTCCTCATAAAAAATTCTCAAGCTGATTCTAGAAAGGTCCCCTCTAAATATGACTTAAAAAAACCCCAAAACAAACGGACCAAAACCTAAAACCAACCATGAACATCACCGATGTTGAAGAAAACTTGTGTATATTTCCATTAAAGTTAGGGGAAATGTTTTATCTTGTGACATCTAGAGAATACATATGAAATACAAAAAATAAAAATAAATATTTTACATACCAAGGAATAAACAGAACAACGGAGTGAAATTTATTTTAGGAGGTACTTTATATAATGATTTAAAATACTTCTAAATTATTTTAGAAATTGCTTCATATTATGTTCTCCAAATAAATTATACATGGCTTCAAATTTAAGGTTATTAGAGGACAGTTGTACATATAGTCACCGTTTGAACCAAGAATTGTGCTTGCAGGGACCTACCCAAGAGAAACGGAGACATGTTCTTGCAGAATCTTGTAGGTGAATATTTATAACCACATTATCCTGAATAACTGAAAGGTAACAACCTGAGTGCCCATCAAGTGACGAATGTATAAACAAAATGTGTATAATCCTATAACGGAATATTATTCAGCTATAAAAGGGATGAAACTCTGATGTATGCCGCAAAAGAGATGAATCATGGGAACACTACGGTAAGTTAAAAAAAAGCCAATCACAAAAGACTACATATTCTATGATTCCATTTATGTGAAATGTCCAGAATAGGTAAATTTATAGGGGCAAAAATTAATAATAATAATAATAATAGCCACACCTTCAAGTTTGGGGTGAAAGATGGGGGTGGTTGGGAGATAATAGCTAAAAAATATGAAAAAGTGTGGGCAAGTCTGAAAAAGAACCAAATGGAACATTCATAAATCAGAAAGGAAGAAAAACAGTATTAATCACCTAAGAATTATAGTTAAAAATTAGGATCAACAGAAATAAAGTCCAAAAAAGGGAAATAAAGAAGATAGTGGCAGAAAATAATGATCTAAGAAACTAAATAATAGTAACAACAAAGTCCAAACACACACACACACACACACACACACACACACACACACACACACACACACATTGGCATGCTTGAATTATCATAATGAACTTCAGAAAGAGATACCTCTGCGGACCTGTACGCATTGTAGAAATTCAACCTGTTTTATTTATTTTAGGTGGGGGAAAGAGGGAGAGAGAATCTTAAGCAGACAAGCAGACTCCTGCTGAGTGAAGAGCCTGACCAGGGGCTCAATCCCATGACCTTGAGATCATGACTTGTGCCAAAATCAAGAGTCAGACACTTAATTGACTTAGCCAACCCAGTGCCCCAAGAAATTCATCCAGTTTTAAATGCTCTCCCTACAAAATACTAAAAGTCAAATATTTCAAAGGTTAGTTCTAGTAAACCAATCCTTAACTTTTTTTAAAGATTTTATTTATTTGAGAGAGAAAGTGAGCACGCACAAATAGGGGGAGGGAGAGAGGCAAAGGGAAAAGCAGACTCCCCACTGAACAGAAAGCCAGACAAGGGACTTGATCCTAGGACTCTGGGATCATGATCTGAGCCAAAGGCAGATACTTAACTGACTGTGCCACCCAGGTGCCCTAAACCAATCCTCATCTTATGCAAATTGTTTAGAGTGGAAAAGAGAAAGATCTCCAACTCATTTTATGAAGCTGGTATAATCTTGATACTAATCTGGATAGGGAATATATGAGAGGGAAAATTGATAGGTTAATCTCGCATCTGTATTAGCATCTCATTTCCAAAATCGTAATTAAAAAATACATTGTAATAAAGTTTATCAAAGAACGCAAATATACAACAATATTAAAGAATTCACTGATGGAATTTACTTCCTTAATAGATAAAGGAGAAAATTTTTATTATCATTTCAATAGATCTAGAAAAAACATATTTGAAGCTCCACACCTATTCATGATTTATTGGAAATAAAACTTTGAGAAGGTAGGAATAGAAGATATCTTCTTTTGCCTCATAAAGGATATCTCTCAAAGATCTAGACCAAACATCACAACTGATGAAACATTAGAAGCATTTACTTTAAAATTAAGAGCAAGTCAAAAACAGTTGTTCTTACCATCTTGCTTTTTGTTTTTTTTACATGTTATACTGGGTGTTTCAGACACTATAATAAAATTAGAAAAGGAAATGCAGATTATAAATCTTAGCAAGTAAGGTGTTCACATATGATGATTGTCAACTTAGAAGATCCAAGAGAATCTATATATAAAATATTATCACTCAAAAGAGAATTCAGCAAGTTTACTGAATATGCTGTCAACGTACAAAAGCCAATAGTGTGAATTTTGCATGAGCAACTCTTCAAAAATAAGGTTGTTTAAAAAGTAACATTTAGGGGCGCCTTGGTGGCGCAGTTGTTAAGTGTCTGCCTTCAGCTAAGGGCATGATCCCGGCGTTCTGGGATCGAGCCCCACATCAGGCTCCTCCGCTGGGAGCCTGCTTCTTCCTCTCCCACTCCCCCTGCCTGTGTTCCCTCTCTCGCTCACTGTCTCTCTAATAAATAAAATCTTTAAAAAAAATAAATAAATAAATAAAAAGTAACATTTATGACACCATTAAATGCCATAAATGCCAACACATAAAACTAACAAAATGTGTGCTTGAGACCTTTATGAGATCTCAAGAGATTACATAATTTATTGAACACGAATAGAATACCTAAACGAATAGACATACCATGAGTATGGATGGGTATACTCTTTGTGGTAACAATGGCAATGAGTATGGACGGGTATACTCTTTGTGGTAACAATGGCAATGAGTATGGACGGGTATACTCTTTGTGGTAACAATGACAATGAGTATGGATGGGTATACTCTTTGTGGTAACAATGGCAATGCTCCACAAATTAAAAACCAAGTGACTCCATTCCATATGCCAGCAGAGTTTTATAACACTGGACAAGATGATTCTAAAATGTTTGTGGAAGTATAAAAAGGAAAGAATAACAGGAACATTTTGAAAATTTTGAGTAATAATGTAAGGAAACTCCCACAATCAAATATCAAGACTCTTTACAAAGCTCTTGGGGGTATTTGTACAAGCCAGGCCATTAGATCAGTAGAATAGAATAGAGAAGGTAGAACCAGTGTATGTCTGTATATTGACGATGTATTGCACAAATATTAACTTGGTATATGGCAGTGATGGGACAAATTGGCAAAGAAAGAATGGGCTCTTCCCAGCATGCACATGCAGATATAGATGTGCGTAATAACCTCGGTGGAGAAGCGAATCAGAAAGGTCAAGTGAAGTTTGAGAGGCACCCAACCCAGCAGTTCTAATACAGGTACCTGTTACAGAGAAACCTTCATATATGGGATCAGAAACATATGCACAGAGATATTTGCTAAAAAGCATGGTTTCAAATAGCAACTTATCTGCCCTTTAATCATGAAAGGAATAAGCTAGAACTCGCAATTCATTTATAAAATGGAATATTTCAAGTGTTTAAGGGATTTAATGATTTATTATTTTGAAACCTATTTTATGGACACTAGCAGCTGAATAAAATAGAGATGGCTCTAAAAGTTTAACAGTAATGAGGTACAATTGGTGTCCTTATGGTTAATTAAATCTTGTTCTCTTTGTGTATGTGCATGCACTGAATTTACTCTAGTGCCTTTGGAAGATGCGTGCCCCTGCAGACATCTTGGTTTCAGACCTAAGGCCTTCAGAAGCAGGAGAGAAGAAATTTCTGTTGTGAGAAGCTGCCAGTTTGTGGTAATTCATACATTAACCACAGAAACGAATACATTGGCCACACAGGCAGACACTGAGTCCTGACTATGCACTTAGAGAGTGGTGCCTGAGCTCTAAATGGTGGAAACTAAGCCAAAGAGGGAGTTGCTTGGGTCTTTGTCTCACTAGTATTAACTCTGAGAAGAAATAAACCAGGATGGGAATGCCCTGCACAATGGGACATTGTGAGATCACACCATCATGAGACAGGCAACCACACAGAGCCAAAGATGGCAGGGAGCAGACCCCACTGACAAACTGAGAATGCTCCCAACTTGACAAGACCTGTGTGGGCACACAGAAATTTCTAGAAGGAAATAAATCTTACATAGGACAATGGTTGTTGATGGACTCTGAAGAATTGGGAAAGAAGGTGGTTCTTCTATCCCTGTGATTTACAGGACATAGAATTTTGCTTACCTTTGTCCCTGTTTCAAATTTTTGTTCTTACCACATCCTGGCTAGTGGCCATTAGATTGTTCAGAGGAAAGTTTTTCCCTTGATTCTGAGGGGTGTGTGTGTGTGTGTGGAGACAGTGATCATTACAGTCAAGGAACATTCCAGCCACCTAACAACTACAAATTAGTGCAATGGATACCGATCTCAGTCCACAAATCACAATTTGCCAGGCAGAGTACATCTAATTTTTTGCATAAATCAACTTTATTTCAACCATAAGCTCCCATTCCTCTGGACTGTGAGATATCTAATGTCAGTCATTCCTGGAGAACTTTGTGTCCTCCCTCGCATCTATACTACTGTAATAAGGGCAAGCTTCCAGAATTTTCTGTAATGTCACATGTCAGGGATGCTCATTCATCAGCGATGGGCCCCAGCCACTGTGCTGTTGCCAACAACCTCCTTGCCCCAGCAGAAATGATGTCTTCGGGTTTGCTGATGCTTCCATGGGTGGTTCCAGGCACCAGACTCCTTGGTGAGGGTAAGAAGTGCGCCGCCATTCTTCCTGAGGTATGCCCAGGGAACAGATTTCCATCCTCCAGAACCCACAGGCTTTTTTTTTTTTTTTAATTTCCCCAGTTTGTATTTTTTATTTCTTTTTAAAGATTTTACTTATTTACTTGACACAGAGAGAGACAGCCAGCGAGAGAGGGAACACAAGCAGGGGGAGTGGGAGAGGAAAAAGCAGGCTCCCAGCAGAGCAAGGAGCCCCATGCAGGGCTCGATCCTAGGACCCTGGGATCAGGCCCTGAGCCGAAGGCAGACGCTTAACAACTGAGCCACCCAGGCGCCCCTAACTTCCCCAGTCTTTGGGAGACTCTTCAGTCATTCAGATCTTTCCCTGAGCTCTATTCCCCACGCCTCCGTTCCTCAGATTCTTAATATCACCGTATTCTGTAGCTGAGACTTTAAGAAAGGAAATGCAGGAATGCTTTCTGCCCCAACTCGCACTTCAGCTGAGACAAAGAAGCCCAGAGGCTGCTTGAACCAATCACACAAGAGAGAAAACGCAGTTGCTCTTAACACTATAACTTCACAGTACAGATCCAAGTGAACGCCTTCAACTTCCCAGCCTTCTTGGTCTCCCCTCGGAGACACACTCACGGGCATCCGATCCATCCTCAGTAGCTCAGTGGGCCTGTGTGTGAGCAGAAAGGCAATGGAAATGTGTCCGCACGGGGCCACTCATTCCCTATTAAGAGGACGTTTGTGAATGCCAGGGAGTCTCAATGTAGCTTGTCTTCCACTGACCTGGAGACAGTTTTCCTTAGGTAAGGTTGCTAGGTTCATTTAGCTTCCAAGGGGAAAGTGCGCTCTGTGACAATGACATTTCCAAAGCTCCATGCTTAGCCGAACTTGACAGCCTCCCTCCACACTCACACGTTCAATGACATAATCAATGATAAACACTTGGGAGATGTCGTGTTGCTGCAGGAATGCAAAGAAAAGGTCCCCTTCTCTGGTGTAGCCCCCGTGCTGGACAAGTGCACCCGGACATAATGGGGTGAGACTCTGGGGTGGCGCCTTGTCCATTTCCTTTATGGTCTTTGAAAGCAGTCACTCACGGGAACTGACCAAATGTGACCTTTTTCATGAGCTAATATCTTGTCTGGGAAACGAATCTCATTGTCTGCAAATTTCTTTAACATTTGGGGAAATATTGGGTAGCCTTAATCAAAGATTAAGCCTTAAACCCCCTTTTTTTTTTTTTTTTTTTGCTCCTATCTTGCAAATTTATGTCTCCGGATAATACCTCATTCCTAAGGGTTAGCAGTTTACTTGAAAGGCCCACCTCAAGTCAATAAGGTGTCTCAGTACAACCTATCATAAACTTCCCTCATGAACTTATTTCTCCCCAACTGTCTCAATCCTCTTGTTTTCTTCTTCAGTTTGGCTAATACCTAACCATCTGCCAGATCACTCAAAGTAGAAAACAGGCTGCAGATTTCCACTTCTTTTTTTTTTTTTTTTTTTAAAGATTTTATTTATTTACTTGACAGAGATAGAGACAGCCAGTGAGAGAGGGAACACAAGCAGGGAGAGTGGGAGAGGAAGAAGCAGGCTCACAGCACAGGAGCCTGATGTGGGGCTCGATCCCATAACACCGGGATCACGCCCTGAGCCGAAGGCAGACGCTTAACCGCGGTGCCACCCAGGTGCCCCCAGATTTCCACTTCATACTCATTTTCCTCTACCCATTTTTTGTTAGGTTTGTGTGTATCTTGGAGTTTTGGGGGCTATTTGCTCAACAACGTACAGTAGGAATTCTATTTCACATCACATAACGTCGGCACACATATCTAAAGTAAAAGTTTCACAAAATAATAATAACCCCACTTTGGGCAGTACACATTAATAATTGACCACTCTATTCTGCTCTATTCGATTTCACTTCTTTTTCAAAAGCTGCTTGTGCTCCAGTAAATTGATTTAACAAGGCCTTAATGCGTTGCAACCTGCAGTTTGGAAAACAAAGTCAGATGCAACCACAGAACATGAGTTTTATAAGGAAATAAATGTAAAACCTTTGCTAAAATATGCAATGCCTGGTAGATCCTTGATTACTATTAATTGAACTTTTAATGACATTTTTTACCCCTCAATTTTATTTACATTATTAATATGCTTCCTTGGCTAGCTTTCCGACATTTCTGAATGTTCATATCCTACATGTATTTCCAGACATGAATGCCATCTCTCCCATAAGACTCCAATCATTTGCTGAAGTGAAAATTATCTGGAAGAAATTGTGTCGTCATGGGAAATCCATATGACTTTCCCCCACTTCTCCAACCACATAGTACTCTCCACAGCCTGAAAGATCCATGGGCAGAACTAGGATGGGTTTCTTTGTGTGTCTTCAATAGTTTCTAGTCAGGTCCTTTATAAGACTTAGTGCTTAAGAAAGGCACTTGCGGGGTGCCTGGGGGGCTCAGTTGGTTAAGTGTCCAACTCTTGATTTTGGCTCAAGTCATGATCTCAGGGTCATGAAATCAAGCCCCAAGTTGGGCTCTGTGCTCGGTGCTCTCTCTCCCTCTCCCTCTGCCCCTCCCCCTGCTCATGCTCTCTCTTTCTAAATAAATAAATAAACAAACAAACAAACAAATAAATAAATAAATAAAATCTTAAAAATAAAAAAAAAGAAAGGCACTTGAAAGAAAGTATTAATAAGANTTTTTTTTTTTTTTTTTTTAAAGATTTTATTTATTTACTTGACAGAGATAGAGACAGCCAGTGAGAGAGGGAACACAAGCAGGGAGAGTGGGAGAGGAAGAAGCAGGCTCACAGCACAGGCCTGATGTGGGGCTCGATCCCATAACACCGGGATCACGCCCTGAGCCGAAGGCAGACGCTTAACCGCGGTGCCACCCAGGTGCCCCCAGATTTCCACTTCATACTCATTTTCCTCTACCCATTTTTTGTTAGGTTTGTGTGTATCTTGGAGTTTTGGGGGCTATTTGCTCAACAACGTACAGTAGGAATTCTATTTCACATCACATAACGTCGGCACACATATCTAAAGTAAAAGTTTCACAAAATAATAATAACCCCACTTTGGGCAGTACACATTAATAATTGACCACTCTATTCTGCTCTATTCGATTTCACTTCTTTTTCAAAAGCTGCTTGTGCTCCAGTAAATTGATTTCACAAGGCCTTAATGCGTTGCAACCTGCAGTTTGGAAAACAAAGTCAGATGCAACCACAGAACATGAGTTTTATAAGGAAATAAATGTAAAACCTTTGCTAAAATATGCAATGCCTGGTAGATCCTTGATTACTATTAATTGAACTTTTAATGACATTTTTTACCCCTCAATTTTATTTACATTATTAATATGCTTCCTTGGCTAGCTTTCCGACATTTCTGAATGTTCATATCCTACATGTATTTCCAGACATGAATGCCATCTCTCCCATAAGACTCCAATCATTTGCTGAAGTGAAAATTATCTGGAAGAAATTGTGTCGTCATGGGAAATCCATATGACTTTCCCCCACTTCTCCAACCACATAGTACTCTCCACAGCCTGAAAGATCCATGGGCAGAACTAGGATGGGTTTCTTTGTGTGTCTTCAATAGTTTCTAGTCAGGTCCTTTATAAGACTTAGTGCTTAAGAAAGGCACTTGCGGGGTGCCTGGGGGGCTCAGTTGGTTAAGTGTCCAACTCTTGATTTTGGCTCAAGTCATGATCTCAGGGTCATGAAATCAAGCCCCAAGTTGGGCTCTGTGCTCGGTGCTCTCTCTCCCTCTCCCTCTGCCCCTCCCCCTGCTCATGCTCTCTCTTTCTAAATAAATAAATAAACAAACAAACAAACAAATAAATAAATAAATAAAATCTTAAAAATAAAAAAAAAGAAAGGCACTTGAAAGAAAGTATTAATAAGATTGGCAAACTAAACGTACCTGCTTCCAATGGGGCAAGATAAAGCAATATGACTGTTTCAAACTTGTTTGATCACAAACTCTTAACTCTAAGAGCACTAACTTTCCAAATTAGGGTCACACATGATACTAAGTATGAGTCGAATCAGTACAAGTCTATTGCTTTTATTGGCAAAATCCCGAGACAAATTAGAAAGATCCCTTAAGACATTGCCTTTAAATTCATTCTTCACGTGATAGGCCATGCTAAAAGGGAAAAGAAAAAAAAAAAACACAGAAAAAGAGGACATGGCAACAAAATCAAGATAGCTGAATTACATACATATAAATGTATGTATATTTGTATATAATTGTATAATAGAATATATATTATAATATAATAATTAACATATATATGTAATCTAAGTTACTCCTCCAATTATTAGCATTATGCTTCACACATATTGAATCATAATCGACAGCACTGATCTTTAGAAATCTTTATTTGTATAGCCCTTGAAATAATTCAGTAAAACAATGTGGTTTCTGACTCTGTACAAATATATGCATCTAAAACTTTTCATCTGAAGTTTATTTTATTTTTTCAAAGATTTTATTTATTTGTCAGAGAGAGAGACAGAGCACAAGCAGGGATAGCAGCAGACAGAGGGAGGAGCAGACTCCCTGCTGAGCAAGGAGCCCCATGCAGGACTCGATCCCAGGACCCTGGGATCATGACCTGAGCCGAAGGCAGACGCTTAACTGACTGAGCCACTCAGGCATCCCATCATCGTAAGTTTAAATGGTTTCAAAGGGTAGAATTCTGCAGATCTTTACACATAAAGTGGCTATGTCACACTTTTAAGTACATCAAGGAGAGATGCGTCTGTCTCTCCCTTTGTACATGTTCTCTCTCTCTCTCAAATAAATAAATAAAATTTAAAAAATACATACAATCTAAATACCATAATAACATGAAACTCACTAACCCAAAAAATATGCAAACATCCTTCTTGTAAAAACACATTTATCAATTTTTTTTTTTTTTAAAGAGAGCCTGTGCATGCTTGGGGTGGGGAAAGGGGAGAGGGAGAGAGAAAATCTTAAGCAGGCTCCACCCCCAGTGTGCAGCCTGCCTCGGGGAGTGATCTCAAAACCCTGGGATCATGGCCTGAGTGGAAATCAAGAGTCAGACACTTAACCTACTGAGCCACCCAGGCACCCCAACATCTAATGATTTTTTATGTCATTCTTTTTCCTTCTTGAACTCCCGTTTTTATTCTTACTTCACAGTGTTATCCTAATGTATTATAATTATAGATTTGAAAATTCCTTATTAGTCACTCTAGCATACATATCTATAAAATTGGATATATGGTATATATGTATATATAAAAACATTTTAATATGTTTTGTTTCCTATGGATGTAACTATTAAAAACATATTTTTTTCTGGATTGGGATATTACATTATTGTTAGTACTCAAACTATAAACAACATAAATCTATTATAAATTCTGACAATTATTAAGTATAAATGAAATTTTATTGGAATTCCATTTCTTAATAAGGTAAATCACGCCCAGGCTCTTTGTAGGCATTAATGAAAGAGAAAGGGGGTGTACTGGCAAGAATTAGTCTATCTGGAGCTAGCATATTATTTTTTTAAAATACGAAGTAGAAATTATTAAACCTTTTATAGGATGAAATAAAATGACAATTGACTGTAGTTCATATAAATATTTAATGATAATTGTTAAAAATTAGGTTTTAATAACTCCTTGACTAACACAAAGAATATGAGATACAGCACATGAAATTTTTATCTGAGATTTTATCCAGTGTCTTTTGAAAATTTGGTAGTCCTATAAAATATTTCAGTAACTGTTAGAAGTTCCAATCACTTACCTACTCTGCTTATGCTGTTTGGAAGGAGCTTGTTTTTCCAGCTCTTGACTTGCCCTAAGGAAAAGAATATTGCCGGGAGAATTGCTCACGTTTAGATATGTGAAAAGTAAAAAGGAATACTTAGCATTCCATTTTTCTTGCTGATGCTCCCTTTAATTTACTTTCTTGCGCTCCTTTGACAAATGCCAAGGAATGGAAGAATCCAAATCCTTGCGGTAGGTTTATGGGTTTATGGTAACTTAATTATAATCATGACAAGAGGTTTCCCTTTGCTTGACACTTAAAGATTTTCATTCCACAGGACACTGAGCCACACTAAGTTTGGGGGTGGCTGAAGTGGATGCTTTTCTTTTATAAAGGAGAAGAGTTAATAGACATTCAAGAGTTCTCAGGCAAATTATTTTTTCTAAAGAGGCTACATGGAAGGCGATTACTTCAAAATTGATTTCCTGAAACCTATCCATAGTCATATAACTGCTATAAATCCTTTGTGTTCTCCATGAGTACCAGGGGAATGTGACTCAAATCAAACTTTAAGACAAAGGATTCTTCTTAATCGGTCTTGACAATTATCATATGATTTTCTCCCCATCTATGGAACATAAGAACTAGGAAGATCGGTAGGGGAAGAAAGGGATAAAGAAAGGGGGGGTAATCAGAAGGGGGAATGAAGCATGAGAGACTATGGACTATGAGAAGCAAACTGAAGACTTCAGAGGGGAGGGGGGTGGGGGAATGGGATAGACTGGTGATGGGTAGTAAGGAGGGCACATAGTGCATGGTGCACTGGGTGTTATACGCAAGTAATGAATCATCTAACTTTACATCAGAAACCAGGGATGTACTGTATGGTGACTAACATAATATAATAAAAAAACAATAAAAAAAAAAAAAGAATTGGTCTTGAGGGGCGCCTGGGTGGTGCAGTCATTAAGCGTCTGCCTTTGGCTCAGGGTGTGATCCCAGCATTCTGGGATCCAGCCCCACATCAGGCTCCTCCCTGGGAGCCTGCTTCTTCCTCTCCCACTCCCCCTCCTTGTGTTCCCTCTCTCGCTGGCTGTTTCTCTCTGTCAAATTAATAAATAAATAAATAAAAAATAAATAAAAAGAACTGGTCTTGAGTAATTCTTTCTTTACTATTTTAAGGAGTGGGGGACAATTCTAAAAATGTCTAGGTATGCCCTAGATAAATAGTCCTTAACCCAACATATTTTCCTGTAGTTCTGAGAAGATCTATGAACCCCTATAACCATGTTTGTATGTGTGTATATCTGCTTTTTGTGGGGCATGGGATTACAGATTTTATCAGATTCCAAAGTAACATGTGACCCCAGTGGGTTTAAGATTCACTGCCTTAGAATTCTCTTCCTTGAGTCCTATGGAATCTCTAAAACTATTTTATGAAAAATATTTTAAGTAAAGTGAAAAAAAATAGTGGACCAGTATATCAATATTTAAAAAGTAAATGTGTGCCCAGTAGGAGAAGCAAAATATTAGCCAAGTAAACTTACATGTACATGAGTCTAAATCTGAAAATCTTTATTAAAGGAAGAGGATGCTAGGTTTCACATGGGGAATTTCAAGCAGAAATATGCCTTAAAGGATGCATATGTACCTACAACATTGAAATATTTTTCTTCAAGCCAACTTACTGGTTTCTTCTTTGAAAAAACAAAAAACAAACCTTTTGTAGGAGAATTAATAATGATAATACCAACAGCTATGTTTAGTGATCAACTACTATGTTTCATGCACTTTACAAATAATAAAAATCTCCCCTCCCAGACAGCTGCTGCTTTTCAAGGGATGGGACAAATATGGTTCTAAGACTTTGAGCGAGTTGCCCAAAATCATAAAGCCGGGGAAGTGATGTGTGATCCTCTGCTCCATCCCGACATATTTTGGTGGAATGACCACTGGACGCAACAGTGAGCAGTTCGAGGCATGACAGCCATAAATACTGCTCCAACTTTTCAAATGTCTCTTGAAAAACTTGGAGACCTGGAACAAAAGGACCAAGGAGTCACAGCAAGTGTCCGCTGTGACCCAGCTTTGTCTGAGCGGGGTTGCGCTTTCCCTGTGCACTTATCATTAGGTTTCACTGTCCCTCTATATTTCCTTGGCTTCTTGTACCTGTCAAGGATCCTCCAAATCAAAGGGGCTTTCTTGCATTGACTGCCTTATTTCAGCATGACTGCCGAGTCTCTAAAGAAGATATACTCGACACGAATGAGATTTTTTTCCTCTTCAGGTCTCTCTCCCACATTGAGTTATGTCTCACATTCATTTCTCCCTCTGTTGCAGTATATTATGTCTCCCAAATTCTCATTTGTTTTTAGACATCTCTACCTGGAGTGTCTAGTCACTTAAGCTTGTCGTCTTGTTTGTGTTCTACTTGTCCTAAAGCTCAGTCCATTGGCTCACGGGGTCCTAACAGTGTGTCTGATCAAAGCACTTGGCATTCAAATGATTCTAGAAACTTCCTAACCTCTCCTCCTCTGAAGTTAAAATAATGAGTGGAAATCAGTTAGAAGCAGATGTTTTATTTGCATTTTCATTTGTAGCAGCTTAAACTAGTTTGTCTGGGTCATCCATTTAAATGGGAACTATTCTTAATGAAAGCAAATTTGACTTTGATAAGGTAAGCAGTACCCAATGCACTATTGGGTGGGTATCCTCTGGGTTCCCCATTCAAGTTTTAAAATTTGGCCACAAAGTCATGGCTAAAACCTGTTTTAAATACTCCACTTGGGCTTTAGTCATAGTGCTTCACGTTAGGGACTTTATCTTGTATTTATTTGGGGGCTGCATGTGACATGTTTAGGGATTTAAAATGTTAATCAAAAGCTTTACTATTTACATAGATTACACAGTTGCTATTTGATGCAAATGGTGAAGATCTCTTGTGAGAGGTGGGACATGGGACTTCCTATCTAAATGCTCAGCTCCTTGAAGACGGGAGCCACACCTGACTCATAGTCATTTCTATGGCACTTAACCCAATGCCTGGTATACATTAGAGCAGAGATGCTCATGGACTGAATGAATGGAGGTAGGCTCCCTTCCATAGACTAGAATAATATGCTTGACATAGTGTCTGCAAGGCATGGACTTTTCCTGTAATGGGGACTTTTCCTGTAATGGAGACTGCTCCCCTGCTCTTTGTGGTATTTCATTGACTGCCCAGACTCTGGCTCATCTCATCACCAGGAAATGGATATCATCTGTCTGGCATGTACAAGGAAGTAGTTGCAGAGGCCCATAATTCCTAAAACCAAGTCCCCCTTCCTAGATAATTGAATCCTGAGAGTTCTGATCTGGACCGGGGTCCTTGGAAGGTGACACATGGAGGAAGGCAACCAAGAGTGCGGCTGGGCATCTGCCGGGCAGATATCACTGGAAATTTCTTTCCTGGTGTCCCTGGAGCCAGCCGGTCACCATCTTCCCAAAGTTTACATCGGAGGACCAGAAAGGTGGAGCCAGCTTCTCCAGAGGCCAACCTGGGGACCATCCCAGAGGTGAGGAGACACGGGGAGGCTGTCTTATGGTGAGAACTGGAGAGAGTCAAATCACTCAGAGAGATGAGGGCTGACACTGTATCCCAGCTCCATGGGTTTCAAAGACCTGGTGGGCAAAAGATGAAGAAAACAACCGTCACTGAAAAGCAGCAAGCAATTTCTGTTTCTCTAGATGCGGATACTTGTGTTAACTACTGGGGAGACACCTCTCCTTTAAAAACCACCTAAGTGAGCTATTTAGTTATATGGACATGAACCCAAACTCCTTTCCCGAGATGAAAACATGGCTCAAAAGGGGAAAAATAACAACAACAACAACAACAAAAACAAAAACTTCAGAGTGGAAAAGGGCCAGGGTCACCCAGAGACCAAATGGCTGCTTCTGGAAAACAGTGGGGAGGCCATGGAGGGGTAGGGTATGCTTTGTCTTTGTCTTCCATGTACCCCTCCATTGCTCTTGGAGCCCCTTGGTGTGAGGGTGGGGAGACAGCTGGCAGCTGGCAGCCATGTTCTAGAGGAACTACTTTGGGTCTTGTAACAAAATATGGCGGAGGCTTGGTAAGAGGGCCACTCACCCTGCCTAGGCCCCCAAACTGCTTTGGATCTGCCACCGCAAGGACTGTCCCCTCTGTGAGTGTACTGCTCTCGACACAAACACTGGGCTTGATACTCTTGGTGGCACCATTAGCAGGGGTGACCCCTTTCAAGCAGCCACTTGGGTAATGGGTGATGACCCCTGGGTGCCCATGCAGAAAAAAAAAAAAAAAGCACAGCATGGACTCTGTAAGAGCAGCTGACAGGCCTGTGCGGGCTGGTGTGAGGCACCTCTGGGGGTCCCAAGACCCTATGAAGGGGACTGAAATGCAGATAAAAATAACCAAGCAAGACAATAGTACTAACACTTGGATTTAACAGTCACGCAAGCAAGGACTTGAGCATGCTTAAGTAAATGTTAGCTCTTATTAATAACCTTGGGCTTCTAGGGAAATTCAACATGTTATAAACAGAAGCTAAGAGCTGCTAGGAAGTTACAAGCAAAGATTCCACGGAGCACGTTTGCTGAAAAATGTGTTGGTGACAACATAGCCACTGTAAAGAGTTCGCCTGTATTGGATAGATACAGAGAAACAAGTTTCTAATTTGCCGGTAAAAATTACATGCAACTATGAGATACAAAATTTGGGATAAAACGTTCAGATCTTTGGGAACCTACTGTGAGTGACCTGAGTGGGTCCAGTCCTCCTTCCTGCTAGGAAGAGCTCACTTAACTCAGGAGTGGCCCCCACTCCTGGGATCCACCTCAATGTTTTTTGGTTAGTGTCCCCAAAGTCATCCTTCTTCTGACCTGATCTCAAGGGCAAAGAATGCCTCTGATTCCAATTTTATGGGTCCTTGGTTCCCAAAATAACCTCTGTAGCTCTGTAGTTAACAGATTATTAATCTTCTCATGTCTTCTAGATGTTTTTGTTTGCTTCTTTTTTTCTCCCCTCTGGTGCCTATAATGGAAAGTAACCCATTATAGGCACTATAATGTGCCTATAATTGTACCTACATTCTATTAGGTTTAGTGTTGCTTTTACTAGTACTCCTCCTACCACTACTACCCCGCTAGTACCATTGTACTCTTCCTTAAAGGGCCAGTCTAGGCAAAATTAGACCAAAGCGTGTCTTTGCGTGGGTTCCTTTCTGACCTCTTTTTGTCATAACCTGTGTCTGCTACTGAGACACACATAGAGGACAATCCGCCTACCTGTCCAGCTATTGAAAGGATGGCAGGAAAGATACCTTCAAGAGAAGATAAAGAAGGCAGGTGTACACAATGAAAATCAAGTGTATGTACAGTTTTGCTCTGGTTTTTTCTCTGAAATGTGTGTCATGACAATTTCTAGATGTGAATAGATATTCTTGGATAGCACGGTTTTAATGCCTGCATAGTATTCCATTGTCTGGATTGACCAGAAGTTCTTTTATTCTTGATTTTGATGGCTAACTCCTCCATATTACCCCTGTATTGTTCACTTTGCTTTTTGCACTCTGCTTTCCTTTACAAAAGAGCATGCAAAAAAATGCAATAATGTGTTCAATTAATTGCACAAACACCACTTCACCTATATGGATTGCGGTATTGTTCAGATTGAGTTGTTAGTCCGGCAAGTAGACATGCATGTTAATGAGGTTATATCTGAAAGTCTATCAAGGCATAGCAAATGTGGCTTAGAGTGCCATTGATTTATGCACAAAAGTACATGGTTTTAGAAAGATGTATGCACAAAATTTGAAGAATGTCCAAATGCCAATAACAATCAATTAGAATAATGGGGGATATATATTAAGAAATCAGACCTCTTTTTCAACGATAAAATCGGTCCCCTGGAATTCTGAATATTATTTCAAATAAATGAACAAACATAATTTTGGGTAAAAATTACTTTTGAAAATTGATTTTTTTTTACTACCTGGATAAATGTCAAACTGTTGTAGAATTTAAAGCAATAATGAATACATTCTAGAACATTCATGGCTATCTATTACTTTATATACTTAAAATTAACTTAATTTAAATTAATTTTTTAAATAGTAAGCTCTCTTGGAATTGAATAACCTTTAGAACATGTAAATTAATTGTTTAACTTTCATACAGACATATTTTTAGGAACTTAATTATAAAAGAAAGTAGGAGGTAGATCGTTACGATTCTTTTGATCTGGCCATCATTTCAGCTTTGTGAGTATATAGTTGTATCACCTAAAAATAGCTTAAAATATTTTCTTATAACATTGCTTCATGCTAAGAAGTTAATGCTGAGTAATACAGGAGTCAGCCATCATCCCTGGTTTGATTTAACATTTTATGGAAATGTCGGTATTCGGCTTGAAATAAATCTTCATTTTTGTCAGAGACTACCTTTTCTGTGGGTTATATTAAGGAATTTTGCTAATCAAAGGAGTTGTATTTTTTCAGATAATGTGCTTCTTTATGACACAGTTGCATAGCTTCTGCTTAGTTCTGTTTAGAGTTCATTTGGTTTTCACTTCCAGTATTAGAACAGAGCTACCAGACAGTCATGCTCAGGCCCTTCTGTTGAAGCAGTGTATAGACCCACGGAGAGACAAACACACACAGGCTAGGTTTACTCAAGGAGTTTACAGCCTCATGGTACCATGGGGCTCCCAAGGGCTCACGTGATGCCCCACCACAGCCCATGTCCCTCCATAGGGCCAGCTCTGGACTTTCCTGGTTGCCTTCTCCACTTCCGGTGTTGTCGTGAGTCTCCTCTTTCTCTATCCAACAAGAGCCTCTTGAGAGACCCAGTGTGCTCTGTGAAAGCAGGAGCCACAGGCAGTCGGACAACCCAGGGAGAAGGTGTTTGAGAAGACACCAGAGAGTCACACAGTGTGTTCAGGGTGCTGTAATACTTTCCCTGAAATGTGTGGGTGAGATGGTACTAGAAGGGGTTCACAGGAGTGAAGCTCGGGCCAAGGAAAACCAGTTAGAGGGACCCTAGCTTGAGAGAGAGGCTTTGGTAAAAGTTCTGGGGAAAGGACCCTGTGGGGAGCATTGGTAGTTTGGGGGCTTTTCAGTGTCTGATCCCTCTTGCTATTAGTGCCCTGATTTTGCCTTGGTGGCCTCCCTCCCCAAGCATTCTCCTCTGTTGGAAAGCTAAATCCAGATCTTTCTTCTCTGTGCTGCCTCCTCTGCTAGAGCCAAAGGATATTCTCCCACCGCCCCCAGACTGAGTGCAGCCAGAAGCCTGCACATGACTTAGTCTCCCCAAATACTTGTGTGGTTTGAGGGCTCTGACTGTGGTGTTAATGCCCCCGTATGGGTCACTAGGTGGTCAGACAGGTTGCAGCAGTGGTGGGGGTGTGCCCACCAATGGCTTCTGTGCTGTGACCCTGGGCCCTCTGGAGATCCCTGGATCCCATCTCATTGTTCACAATTAGCTTTCCAGGCCTTCATTCTTACGAGAGTCCCTCGTAACCTTTCTTGTTTAGCTCAAGAGAGTCAGAATACACTTTTTTTACTTGCAATTAAAAACCTTTACTGGGGGACGCCTGGGTGGCTCAATCGTTAAGCATCTGCCTTCAGCTCAGGGTGTGATCCTGGCATTCTGGGATAGAGCCCCACATCAGGCTCCCCTGCTAGAAGCCTGCTTCTTCCTCTCCCACTCCCCGTGCTTGTGTTCCCTCTCTCGCTGGTTGTCTCTTTGTCTGTCAAATGAATAAACAAAATCTTAAAAAAAAAAAAAACAACAAAAAACCTTTACTGGACACAAACTGGATTTCGATGAACACAGACGGGGGTGGGGGCGGGGGAAGAATCTTCCAGGTGGAGGAAACAGCATAGCAAGGACTTGAAGACATTGGGACGTCTACCTGGCTCAGTGGAGAGAGAGTGAGGGCGAAGACCTGCCTGGGGCGGAGGTTCAATGCCCCAGGAAGAAAGGAAAGACAAACTAATGTTTATTGGTTGACTGTTGTCCACCAGTCACATTTCCATACACTTTCTTAGTTAATGCTCACAGTCCTGTGAGGTTCAGAGAGTGAAGAAAGATAAGGAGTTTAGGGTTTATGTAACTTTAATCCCCAAGAAACCATGGCAGGGATTCGTGAGACAGTGGGAGAGAGTCTTCTGGCTGGAGGAATCTTTCATTCCTGTTCATCAGTCTAGCAAGCTACCTGCTTGACACACATGTCTGCTTTCCCCATGATGTGGCAGGGAGACCGAACAGTGTATGACTTTAACACGCCTGCTCCTATAAGCCTGGTCATAGTTTATTCGATAGGAACAGAAAAATAGCTTTAAGCACTTTGCCCAGGTATGAAGCACATGAATCTGACTGGAGTTTATTTTTTACCCCAAGGCAGATAATTTATTATGTCCTGTCTATTGTCTTGCACTGGGTTTCTCAAAAAGAACGTTATGTTCTAAGGCATCGTTTTCATAGATGATCACAAATGATTACAGCACCTATCTCAGAATCATCTTAGGGCGGGTTCACAGCCCCTTGCGACAAGTGGGAAACCCAATTCCATCTCTTCCTCTTAGAAAATAGGACATGGAGACCACAGATGTGATTTGCCAGGGGTACAGTGATGCTTAGTGACGGAATGGGAAAAGGCATATCGCGAATCCTAACTTCTGATCCGGTTCTCTTACCACTCGACTGCATTAAGTTCAACATCGATTTTATGAGTACAGTAAAATTTTATATCTGACTGGGGCTTCTTGGGATCACCTTCTTCGACAGTCTAAGTAATCACAGACTCAAACACGTCTTCTGCGAGGCTTGTTCACAGTAGTCGCGAAGATCAGAACATTAATCATATTTTCATTTTACATAGATCAGTTAACGTGAGCCTTGTACATCAGATTATGCCTAGGATAATATCCTATTAAACATTATCACATTGAAAGGATAGAAAATCCATTTCTCAAATAGCTCGCTGTTCCATGGAGGCACCAAGCCCTCCCACAATAAGGCCACTAACACACGCAGAGCCCTCAGTTTGTTCTAAACTCTTCTGGAAAGCTTCCCCCAAGCGAGTCTCTTCCCAAGACTCAACAGGGGACTTGCCCACATACTGTCACACTGTAGTGAAACCACCTGTTATTATTATTTTTTATAATTTGTATTTTTTGTTCTCTTCTTCCAACCTGGAAACTCCATTAGGGCAGGAGCCATGCTTTGTTCCCCCATGGTTCCTCTGGCATTTAGGACAGTGTAGGACACATCATAGTATTCAACTCATGCTTTCTGCATAAAGGAACTGCGCTTACCAAAAGGCAAAGAAAACAGAGCAAACACCCTGTGAGACAGTTGAACATTTGCTCCCTAATGAAAACTATAGGTTGATTGTAATAAACATCTTTCTTTTATACAGTGAAGGATATTTCCAGGAATGTTACTCAAGAAGGAGCGAGGGGCTAAAGAAGATTCTGGCTTTTTAAGAAGAGAGAGAGCTTACTCGGTAGCTGGCAGAGAGGCTCTGATAACTCATGCAGAGCCCAGGGAAAACCCAAGGAAAGTTAGGTCTGTCAGACTCCTCCAACCTCGTCCGTGCTCTCTATGACAATGAAATGGCCACCTACAAGCTCCACCTCCCCCTTGCTCCCGGATCCATCCTCCCCTGGGGGAGGAAATGTTGAAGTGATTCCATGGTCATGTCTTTACCATTACTACCACTGACACATGCAGGCACGCCGTGTGGGACGCCATATGTTTCTTGACGGCTGGACCTCACTACCGAGGCCATCACACAGTTCCGTCCTCCCAGTGCCCTACCCTGACCACTGGCTCCCTTTTTCCGCCCTGAGTTTAGCTTTCCTCTCCCAGATCTTCGATGGCCCACTTGGACAACGGGCATTTCTTTTTTGGTTCCTGGGCTCACATGGTTCTCCCTCACCTCTTCCATATTGTGACTCTTGCTTTCTATGATGGGAAAAGCCCTTCTCTAAGGCTGAATCCACTGATGTATCTACTTCCAAATATCCCTCTTTAAATTTTTGTCACTTTCTTTGGTTTTCCTTGTCTTTCTCTCTAATATTGGATCTGGATCCTGAACCCAGGCTTGCTAGTTGAGGGTCTGTTATCCCCGATAGACCTATTTAAGATTACATGTCTACTTGCATTTCCATGGGGATCACCTCTCCGTGGTTCCACTGGCCTCCACAGTGGCACGTCACATGTCTGCACCCCTCAACTCCTGTCCTGTCCTCCTGGGCAGGTCTGGTTCTATGGCTCAGTTTTCCCTACATCCATCCCCAGCTTCCTGCTATCCTGCTATATATAACTGTGCCTGGTCCACTCAACCATGCACACAATAATCCTGATAGGAGTGGAGTGAAATTCGAGAGAAAAGCTCATATGAGATATTGTAAACCGTCTCTAAAAAGGGTCCTTAAAGGACCCTATTACAGTAATGTAAATATAATAGAAAGTGACCTGGTTTGTCATGAACTTTCAAAGCTTTCTGGCTGGATCTCCTCATTTGATCTGTCAGGGCATGGTAATGTTAACTTGCACATAATACTTCCCCTAAAAGAGGTTAGGAAGCACTGGATTGGAAATGCCTTTTGACCAAATGGGACATGATGTTGATAGGGTTTGTGGAAGATGCTGTGATGAGAGGCCCCTAGGAAAACATATGGAAACAAAGAGAAATTAGCTTGTGGCATTAACACTGGGCTTGCTTCATGGAAACCAGGAGATGGCATGTGGCAAGGTCTAGACCCTGCCTCCACGAGAGGGGCTCTGAAGGACAGGTTAGCTGAGCTGACCTTTCTTGGGTTGTTGGGAAAACCCAAGCAAGAAGTTTTATTTGACTAACAAATTATGATCATTCTCAAATAATCAGAGCTCTCATTTTGGAATGAACATGTTTCCTTCTGGAGTTTCTAGGCCAGCAGGGAGTGGGTGTAATGAATGCACACTCCTCGGCACCTTTTATATGACCTGGCACTAAGCAGGGCCCAGCTATTCAATGGAAGATGAAGGAGCAGGTGTTAGCAGACCCATGTCCATGCACTGTGGCTTCCATGGGACTTTTTTGTGAAACATTTCATGTGTGGTTTCCAGTTCCTCAGGCTTTTACTTGGAAAAGTGGTCTGGGTTAACACAAAGCTCAGTATTTTGCATACACTTCATTCTATTCAACCATTCTTCTTAAATTTCACATTAAATTAAAAATGTTCAAATGACACTGTAAAGGAATAATGTAAGTAAGCATAATTTTTCTTCTTATTGAAGTTTCTCTGGCTCCCCTCTTTGTTAATCCCATGAGCCCTCGATAACTATAGTCTCCAATAGCAAAGATTTTGTATGTAATTTTTATGACAGCTCATTGTCAGTGCCCATTTTTCCAAATTTCTGCAGCAATATAAAAAGATTAATGCCTTCCCAGTGTTTGGCCATGTGTAACAGCTCTCCTGGCTTTAAAAATCTTCCCTGGTAGGTCAGGCCTTGGTCCCTAACATTGTCTGATCCTTCTCATTCTTTCCAATGCTCTTGTCTTTCCTTGCTACACATACAAAGAGAGTTGGGGTCTTTAGTGTTCACTTCTCCAGCAATTTTAGAGTCTAAACTTCATTAATCATTCTATTTGCTCCTATTTTTAAAATAGCAATAATAATAACAATAAGAAAACTATGGTAAAGATGACAAGAAATAACATTTATAGACTACTTACTTCATCCCTGATATGGAGCCACGAATCCAATGACATTCATAGATTAAAAAACGAAAGAAAGAAGAAAGAAAGAAAAAGAAAGAAAGAAAGAAAGAAAGAAGGAAAGAAAGAAAGAAAGAAGAAAGAAAGAAAGAAAAAAAGAAAAAGAGCTGCAATGAAATCCCCACCCCACCCCACATCTGCCCTCCTGAAGAATTGATTCTCAGCACCCCAACCTTCATCCCTAATTGTCTTTACCAAGAACTCTACTATCTCAAGTCCTTCCCTTGTTCTCCCAGTTCACATGATCTTGTTGATCTCAAGGCTCTGGGGAAATGAAAGGTAGCTGGTCATCCTGAAAGGGGCTTCTGCCCCTGCCGTGTGGTAGGCAGAATTGGACATGGTGCACTCATTTTCTCCTCCTTATTGTCTGGTCCCTTATAGACATCTAGATCTGCTGTTTCCTCTCCATTAAAAAACAAAACAAAACAAAACAAAAAACCCTGAAGTTCTATTATTGTGTCTATTGACTTGATAGCAGGGGGCTTCTTGGGTGCCCTTGAATGCTTTTATAATAGTTCTGGCCTCTCTAACGTAACATTTTTTAGTGACTCTTGAGTTCAGAGCCCTCAAAGATAGCTTCGAGAACTCAGTCAAACAAGGAGCCATCTCACATATTCCTGGTGTCCCTCAGGCATCCAAATATATGTTCAGACCCATATACCTAGAAAATGTTAAACCACATGAGTGTCTTCCATGGTAAACGCCTACTTCCTAACAAGGCATGTATTTGGAGCCTTTTGTTAATTTCTACGGTGCCTCTATAGGTGGCACCAAAGAATACAGCTTCAGGGGTCCATCAGACCCTCTGCAAGCACCACTACCACCAACCACACAAATAAAATGCCCCAAAACAACAAGAGTATCCTTCCTGAGCAAATGAAACTTTCAGCAAGTCTTCTAGCAGCCTCTGGCCACTTCCACAGCCAACCGTCGGAGTGCAGAAACTACCTGCCCTCCCCCACCCTGTGCTGAAATTCCCAAGTCTCAGTAGGTATGTCTTGGCTCTTAAGCACCCGGGAGATTTATATTTCCTTCCAGGACACACAGTTGTATCCTTTGATCAGAGAAACAGTTGTCACTTGGTCTTTCGATATTTACTTATTTCTCTCATAAGTTCCCATTATTTTAGGTAATGTGCTAGCCTAGATACAGTTAACCATCCCATACTGTTAGGTGGAAAAGAAAGAGAATTATCCTTGATGCTGTGGATTCTCCACACTAGGGACACGTATCAGCTGTGTTCTCAAATATTGCATAGGAAGTGGCGGAGGATGGGCAGGTGAACGTGATTCCATAGAGTCAGGCATGCTGGGGCAGGAGCATGCCCAGATGCCAAGGGAGCACCATGGAGGGGCACTCTGCCTGGATGGGGAAAAAAGGGGGTGCCTCAGTGGAAGTCTTCAAAAGGAGTGAAAGGAAAACAAGGTTTCAAATGGAACTTGAAGGATGGGTTTAAAGTGGTTTTTGAAGGGATTTCAAAGAATGAAGAAAGATTCACTAGGAAGAGGGATAAAGAGAAGGGTGGGTGAAAGATGTGGAATGGTGTCATAGATTTATGGAAGGGCACACAGAGGAGAGGCTGGGTGGATCAGGCCCCTAAGGGGATTAGGACAAAGAAGAGGCTGGTAGGGATGGGGTGCTGTCGTGGCTTGGGCAAGGTTTTAGCCCATTGTGCCTGGATAGCCCCCGGGAAGTTTTAAGGAGAGACTTGGATTAATTAGATTTAGTTGTTGGACTTCTCCAACAGAGCTCCCAAACGATCTATACCTTGCAGGGAGGGTCCTCAGGCAGTGACAAGCCATGGGTGATGGTTTTCAAGTAGGACCAGCACTGGCTTGAAAGCCATAGGAAGATGAGGGGCCTGAGGCTTCCAAGGTGGGGAGATGCTTTCAGGAATCCAAACTTGCGTAAGAAGACAATGAGGATTCATTGGCTCTCATAATTCAAGATGAAATCTTCCTCTGTAGACTCACTGAAAGCAGGAACTCAAGCTGCTTTATGGGGAATTCTGTCATATTAGCTCCAATTCCGGTGCACCTCTTCAAACCATTTGCTCCTGTGACAACAAAATCCATCATAAGAAGTCTTCACAATCCATGGTGACCACAGCAACGCTGTCACCTCCTTCTACCTCCACCTCTACCAGAATGTCCAACTCCCTCATCTCCACCTCCACTACTCTCCCCTCCATCTCTACCACTTCTAGAACCATCACAACCTCCACCACCACCTCCAGTTCCATTTCCACTCCGTCTACCACCAACACTTCCACCATAAATATGTCCCACATTCCAACTAGGTGCCAAGCATCGTTCTAGCTCCTGCAAGTACAATGAACAACGCAGACAGAAATATCTGTCCTCATGGAATTTATATTCTAAGGGATTCTAAGACATGTTCTAGTAACTCCAGTAGGGAAGTTACAATGGATTCAAGTGGATGAGGGCAAGTGGATTAAGGGGCGATATGGGCATTACTTTGAAATCAAGGCAGGCACGACAATTTGGTTCATGTTATCTTTTCTCTTTATTGATTCTCTACTTTCTCGGCTTCTCTAGATCTGGCCAGCAGCAGTCATTGCTCTGGGAGTTTCCATTCGCACAAGACAGCTAGCCCCTGAGTCTACAGCCTCTGTGGTCACCATGCTTTGACCAGCCAGACTGGAGGAAACCATACCTGACAAGACTCCTTCCAAAAGATTTAGCATCAGTCCCCCCCCACCACCAGCGTCCCTCCAGACTAGAGAACCACATCACCCTGCTGTATCATTAACATCATCCCTGAAAATGCTGTTGGGTTTCTCAATTTCACTCCCAGAGCCTTGGACCACAATGACTTGACTTTTCTCCTGCTTCTGGACAGAAGCAGTTTTCTGTGGAAATAGAAACCACTGACCTTATTAACTTGAAAAAAAAAAAAAGAGAGAGAGAGAGAGAGACAGAGATTCAGGTCATTCCAGATTTATTACATAAGTGAGCAAGTCATAAAATCTAATGGTTTGCCATCGTTTGGTTCAATCTAGTATCTAAAGGGAACAACTGGTATAAAAATTTTCATAACTCTTTCGATTTTTGACACAATTAGTTAGTGTCCTCTGTTCATGGAGATAGCCGGGTACCCAACTTCGTGATAGAGTGTCATGGAAATGACAAGTGACTAAGTAAGAATATTTGGATTTTGAACCAGGAAGGGGCCTTAGGAGGCACTGGATCTGGGTCCCTCATTTTTCAGATGAGTAAACTGAGGTAGAGAGGAAGTAGTTCCATGGTGGAAATAGCACTCACAAGATGGAAGAGCTTGGGAAGAAGTTGATTTGGAATCCAGTGTCCTTCCATTAATACACTGAGGTCCCTGAGCTGGACTGGCCTAATGTGACCTTGGGATCCTGTTTCCAGGTATGTGGAAAACAAGCAAGCTGAAGGCAGGGGCTCCTCTTCTCCCAACAGGATGGGGCTCTTACTCCCAGCAGGGGGCAGCAATGTCCTTTGCCCACGTTCTTGTCTGCTGGGCCTGCCTTCCCTGCCAACTGCAAAGTTTAGGGCCCCTAGAGCCAGCCTAGACTCAGGATGAACAGCCCACTTCACTTTCCACAAGCACTTCTTACACTTGTCCTATCAAAAGGGACCCACAAGAAGGGAGCACAGAACCCCACTGCAGGCCCAGCAGCTCTCTAGAGGAAAAGTAAACAATTAGGAGAGCCCGTTTTCTCTTCTTCTGCTAACAGTGACCTATGGAAGCTTTGCCCAATTACGTGTATACTTAGCCCACTTTATGTGATCTTCTGGAATTTGTCCCCAGCTCTAAGGCCTGACAGGTGGAGAACCAGCTGAGGCCTACCTGGCAAGACACATACTTAACCTCTGACCTTTAATTTTGTAGCTGTGGCCTAGAATTATATCTGCTCCTAACGACTTAATAGGTCTCTAGAGAAAAATACAACGAAATCAGCATGTGCTTTTCTTATGGGCGAGGCCCTTGAAATGAAAGCATTTTATAATTTGGAGCGTTCAGGTTTTGCTCCTTCGTACAAGAAGCTCGCTTGGTGAAAAAGTATCGCCTCATTCTCTTGTTAATTCTGGGCTTATTGCACATTCAGTGTTCCATAAAGGTTGACTTGAAAGCTTTCATTTAAAACCCAATTCGTATGAATTAGTGTACCACTCAAAATGTCAGGCTGCTAATAGGACATACATAGAACTGGAAATTGAAATAAGTGCATTTTAATAGAGCTCAGAATTAGGATTTCCTCTATCTGTTTGACGTAGTATCACAATTATAATTGAGGGTAAATTTTTTTTCTGTTGTCATTTAATGACTCTCTATCCAGAAGTATCAATCATCTTGAATTTGTTATACCATTTTTCAGATATAAAATGGCAAAAAAAGAAAGAAACCCAAAGCTCTTTAATTATGATACTGATATGTAAGATTGTATCGCCCGAGACCAAAAAAGGGGCAACAAATTGATGGATCGAAGACTATCCCATTGATATTTCTACCAAATACCAAGTAAGGTCCCACTGAATTATGGAATTACATCATAGTTATTTTTTTTTTTGTTTTCATTTTATTTGAGAATAGTTTCATTTCACTTTTTAGCTCTAAAATTTGGTCTAGTTAATTACTGATAACTTGCTTTGAGAGGTTTCAATAAACGTTGAGTCCCTCCAGCAAACTGAATGCAAGGTTTATAAATGCTTGGCTCACTTTATATCAGTTTTTCCTAAAGTTGTGGAGCTATCAAAGTCATTCTTTTTCCTTATCCTGGCTTTATATGAATTCCCGGGTCTCACATGAGGGTCTCAAACATAAAAAAAACAAAACAAACAAACAAAAAAAACAGTACAAAAGCCAGAAATGCTGTCAAAAAAAAATGAGGAAGCACGTCATTTCGGATTTGGGGAAAGTCAGTTACTTAGTTTGTGGTTATAATTCTGTTTCTAACATGCAAATGGAAGTGTCTGCATCATTATAGATTTTCTAGACATAAACTTATAATCGGAGATAGAATAATCAACATCTTATACAGGTCTCTGAAATCTTTCGGGCCGTTACCATTGCACTTTCTATCCAGAAGAGGGCAGTCGGGTTACATGATTCAGAAACAATCACCGTTCTCCCCCAGAAAGTAAGATTTTTCAATAAATTGCAGGGATTCCAATGAAGTTTTTCCTTTAATGGTGTTTAAGGGCATTTAAAATTACCTGAAGATTTTTCGCTTTTTACTAAAAACCTTACAACCTCTGGGACATGGATACTTTTCACAAAGGGGTTGAAATGATGGTGCGTTCATATGTACATTTCACATAGGCGTTATTTTTGTTCCCTTCGACCATTCTTCCCCATTTGACTAGCTCACAGGGGAGGGGGAAAATCTTACTAGGTAATCCTCCTCCCTTATAACTTTGTGACATTTTATCGGTAAAAAAGAAACATATTATACAAAGCAAAGAGGACCCTGAGCGCTTAAGTTTCAAATCAAGAAAAGAGCGAGAGAATCAGACTGAAAAAGCAAATTCACAGCAATTGAAAAACAGATATCTGCCAGAGGGACTTAAAATCCAAAACACTTCCAGCAGCGTTCACTTGGCTTTGATAAAAAAGAAAAAAATTACGCTTGGAAACTAGAACTTTGAGTGAACCGCCATAAGATGAATGTGACACTTTTTGCCCCTGAAATACCTTCTGTAAGATTCTAAGTGAAAATAAGCATAGAGCTGAACACAAAATATCACGAATATTTCTGCCACCTTTTTCTGTTCTTCCTTAGCCATAATGCCAGAGACTAGGAAACCACTAATTTTACGGGCAATAGGAAAACTAGATGTATTTGGGAAGGAAGCTTGAATATTTACTTAGTTTGTTGTTGCTGTTGTTTGGAAAGAATTTATTTAAAAGGGCCAGCTTTAATTTAAACATATAGGAAAAGAGTTGATTTTAGGGAACTAGTTTTAGCAGAAATACAGCTGCAAGAGTTATCTGTAACTCAGGGTATTTATTTTTGTCTGTATTTTACGTATTCCCTTTGTACTAATAGTGCTTCTAATGTTATTTTTAGATGATTATACATGTAACCAATGGTATTATCTGATGCAGATAATGCATGTTTATGTATATATGTGTGTGTGTGTATATATATACACACACACACACACACATATAGTATTGCTATGCTAGTTTCTATTACCTCCCTGCCTATCAAATAGATTTCTCAGGGTTGCAAAATTCACCAACCCTGCACCCACTCCTCATGAGGCCTGTGGATTAACTAGGAATCCAGGTGATTTTCTCCCTGATCCACCCCCCTCCCACCCCCTCTCCCACTATTCCTGGAGAGGCTGCCTTCAGAAGGAGCTGGGTCTGAAAGTGACCTTGCTCAGCAAATGCCGATTGGCTTATGCAGAAATCCTTTCCCAGAAGAGGGCCTGTACTATGCCAAGTTGTGCTGTTGGAAGGATGGGTACAGGATCAGGGTGGAAAGAGGAGAGAGGGGAGGGACACAGCTTGCCAAGTCACTGGGGCTACTTATAAACAAACTCTAGCTCATTGTTTCTCAAGCCCTTTATGGTGGAGCGGGAGGCTGGACACACACTGTGTCCGGGACCGCATTTATGTTCTGTGTAAACCTGGGGGAGACTGCTTTTAAGAGACTGATTTGGTTTAGAAGACGATTTCCATCAGCTACTTTTAAAAAGATGTGTACTATTTCAGCACAAAGCTGAAGCCCCTTAGAGCTGCACTAGGGATTAAGAAATGGCATGTATTTTAATGCCTTATGAATAGAAGTAGCTGATAAAAGAGGCTCTTGTTACCCCTGCTACATTTAAATGTGAAAAGCAGCTGCTTCTAGTGGGGAGGGGGTGGGGGACTGGAGAAGAGATATATTATTTTCATAGGGATTTAATCTTCAGACTACACTGAAATCATAGAATACCATTGGCCATTCACTTATCTACAGCTCTCTAATCGCACGGAGATCTGTAAGATCCTGGAGAGGGAAGGAGAGGGATGGGGAGGCAGAGAAAGGAATTGTGTGTTGCGATGAGGCTGGCCATTTTCATCTGGATGTATGTTTTGAACCTCAGATCAAAACGCATGCACTGTAGTGTATTTTCCCTCTCCCTTATAAGCATTAACCCCTTAAACTTTTTAAATGCCAGCCAATTAAAAGAGTTTGATGCAGCTAAGCTGTCTTCAGAGCATGGGCTTAGCAATGGCCCCTGAGAGTAAGATGACCACTGAGACCTCATTAGAAATATGGACCACGAATGTGTGTGTGGGTGTGTGTGTGTGTGTGTGTGTGTGTGGCTGGGGGTATATGTGTGTGTGGAATATGAAAGAGACTTTCTTTCCACATTTCAGGGACAGCCTATGTCAGGTAGGATCCAAGAGATGTCATGAATATAGCAGGAAAGGCACTTTCTCCAAATTCTATTGCCTAGGAAGCAGATGATATCAATGAGCTTAAGATGATTAAACTAGCAGATCTTTGCCAAATCCTATCAGTGTTTGGAGAACCATGACTAAAGGGAGTCCATCCTTTGAATGAATGAATGAACAAGCGAATGAATGAATCTGGGCACCGTTTTTTTCCCCTCCAGGTATATCACTTTGTAACCTGATTTCCTCTATTTCTGAGGTTGGGCTTATGGAAATTGATCACTAATTAGTGTTTCCCTGTATGTTTGACCCCTGAGATTTCTAAAGAACTTTGAAAAACCTAAGATTTTGCTCAAGGGGCATGAAGAAGAATTAGTTCCATTTCCGACATCCACTCTTACTCTTTACAATTTTTCTTTATATTACCACTCTCAAGAAGTTAAAGGATTAAAAACAAGTCTGGTAGTGATAAATCGGTAGCTCTTGCCTAGCTTATAATTAAAGGTAATTCACATATAGAGGAAGATTTGACAGCTCTAGCCCACATGCTTAGAAACTTGCATCAAAATGAAACCGATGACTCATTTGAAGCCAAAGTGCAGTCTCACTGCCTTTGCCCTGCTCTGCAGGTGCATGGATGGCTGTGAGCTCCTCCACCGACCAAGAGAGAGAAAAGAAAAAGAAGGGCAAATCTCCAGCTGCCCTACCATGAATCAGAAAGCCAGAAATGGGCTGCAAGCTGCTTCCAGCCCCCAGGATGACCACACTTGCTTCCCAGAGCCACCCGGCTCACCTCTCCCGCTTGCCCAACCTGTGCTTCTAATCAGACAAGAGGCATCCTGGCTTGGGTGGTCCTGCTCTCCAGACTCTGAGTGGTCCTGTTCCTGGCAGCTTGACGGAGCAGCCTGGGTGGCTGCAGAAACCCACTTCAGTATATTAATCACAGCAAATGAATGTGCCCTGCCGCTTCTTGCATGGGGCATGTGGCTAATAATGGGTTGCGCAACCGCTAACGGGTTCAATCAATATTTTGATTTTCTGACCCAACTTGCCTGCACATAAAAAAATTAAAGCCCACAGACCAGCCACATCAGGTACCACCACCAAGCAAGCAGAAGGGGCAGGCAGCAAAAACAAGCTGGAGCCAGCGCCATGGGGCCAGCGCGGGTCAGAGGAAGCAGGAGGACAGCAACCGGGACCCCTGGGAAAGCTGCGGGGCATGGGCTGGGCTGCCTCTGCTGCCCCTGTGATCTGTCCCTGCTGCAGGGGCCGCCAGCACTGCATCTCTGCCTCTAAGACCTCTGGCTTGCTTCCTTCCTCACCACCCCATTTCTTTTCTTTCTTTCTTTCTTTCTTTCTTTCTTTCTTTCTTTCTTTCTTTCTTTCTTTCTTCTTTTTCTTTTAAACTTGGCTACGGAACATTAAGTTTGATGAAGGGAAAGCGATTTAACATCTTTTAACTGAGGGAGGTTGATTTTCATTTGAGACCAAATGGCTCATTTTTACCTTTTTAGCTCCTGGAAGAGTGAAAAGTGAGAGGTCACCCCTGCGTCACCATGGCAACGCACACAGCACTGGCCTGGAGCAGATGAAGGGGGGGTGATAATGGCCCCGGGAAGTTTCTCTCCCTTCCTGGGCATTTCCTCCCCATTCAGGAGATGAGTCTGGATGTACAAAAACAATTATGTCTTTTTTTTAAAAAATACTATTTTTAAAATATTGTTCCTAAATTGTCCCACCTTGGATAATTGTCCCACCTTCTGCTCTAGCCGTCTGCAGATCCGGGTGGGTTTTTGTGTGTTTGGAACTGAGACCATCTCCACCCTCATCAACGTCCACAGGGTCTTGGATAACACCAGCAAGGTCATGTGGGCCGGCCCTGGGGGACCCTGCCCTTCCATCAGAGTCCAACCGTGGGAGTTCTAATAGCCTGAAGCCTTAGTGAAGACAGAATCTGGCCTCATTGTTGGAGGCCCCAAACCTCAGCCCCGTGACACCTTATTGGAGCCTGTCTGCACAGAACTTCTCGATCCCACTGCAGTTCATGGACATAAAAGAGGAAAGAGGAAAAGAGAAATCAAAATGACAAATGTGCTAGAAAGGCCAGGTTAAACCCTGCAAGGGTAGCCTGGGCCAGGGCAGGAAGGAATTTCCATGACCTCGGAGCGCATGGACTCAAATGTTTGACACTTTTTTCCCCACGGCTCTTTACCCCACGTGCTCACTGCTAAGTGGGGGAAATGACAAACATGCCTTGAAAGCCCATGGGTGCCAGGCACTGGGTTAGGTGCTGTCTCATCTTCTTGCCCTGACCCTCCCAGTGATCTGAGAAGGTGAGTAGTTGGGTCTCTGTTTTACAGATTAAGAGAATAAAGCTCAGGAGGGTTCGGCAATGTGCCCGAGGTCACCGATTCTGACGCCGTCTCTGTCCAGGCCCCAAGTGGAGTCTCTCTCCAGACTTGTTAATATCATCCAGATGCATTGCTAACAACTGCATATTGGATGTCGGGAGTTTGTGCTTTCTCTCACTAGTCTAACTATCAATGGCCTGCTCCATTTTCAGTGCAATTCTAGATGCTTGAGAAACGTCGACAGAGAGATGCTGATGCTTGATCTCCTAGGTCAGCCTCATGGTCAGGCGTTCCAGGTCAGGAGGAATGGTTTGACCTTCAGTGGAGTGAACTTGAACAAGACATTCAGCAGGACCGAGCTTCCACTTTCTCATCTGTGGCCGAACGGTATTAATATTAATCTCAAGGGCTGTGATGGGCATTCAAAGAGAGGATGCTGTCAGCTGCCTGACAGAGTGCCAGGTTCATGTAAGTAGAAGCTCAATAAATATCGACTTCTGTCCTCCTCACCCTCTTGCCTGCTACCTCGCCCTGCCATGGCCTTCAGCACTGTGCCTCGGGCCAGGCGGAAGCTTCTCTGCTCCTGGGGGCAGGTGTGCTCCGTTTGAAGATGGTGCCTGGCTTCCCCAGCTATCTGGTGGCCCTGGGAATGCTCCCGTCCTTCCCACAGGAGTGGGGCAGGGACCAGAACAAGGAAAGGAGACTGCCTTACTATTTCTAGTCTGTAAGGAGGCCATCTGAGAAGAGAAGATTGCCTCACCCCCTTTACTCTCTCTGTCTCCCCTGTCATCGGCCCTCCATAGCAGCCCTAAGTCCAGGGAGGTCCCTCTGCTCGCCATCTGTGCAGGCTTGGAGGGCCTGGCATGGCTTGGAGACCTTCCATGCTCCCCCAAGCAGGCAGGGTTCAAAGCTAGCTCTGACTTCACTGGGCTCTCTAAATCCAAATCAGAGCTGGCCCAAAGGACTTGACAAGGTTGTATCTGCTAAATGGCAACCGATCCATTTTCGGAAGGAAAAAGCAGGATGGATCCCTAGTCCATCCTTTTGTTGTAACACAGTGTGTAAAGTTACAGGAACAGAGAAGAATGCAAAAATATCGTTGGCCTGACCCATTGGTAAGGCTTTGCCAAGGGTGACTGACATCAGTACAATGATGCATTACACGGGCAATCAAATCCTTGCTGTTTCAAGTCTGCTGGTTAGCTCAACACCAACTTAGTGGTACAATGTTCAAATTCTCAGTGGCCAACACCCAACCTGAAAGATGCTATCTCCTCTCCCCTTCCCTTCCTTCCTTGGATCCCTCTTTACTCCCCTCTGTTCCCCTGCTCTGCTCCTTCTCCTGCCTTCCTTCTACCCACAGCTGACCCGCGCCTTTTCTCTCCGCCTCCCCTCTTTCATATATGGAGATGTGTGCTGTGCATAAGTGCTGTGAATCAGACAGGAAATCGGCCCTCTGGCAGCTTAAAAACTAAGAGGAAAGATAAAACTGGCATCTAAATATGATAAACAGGGCATATGACAGATAGCACGGGAAAAGTAAAAATTAAGTATAATGATAGCTCATTTTCAGGTCTCCACTCCAACACTCACTTTTCAAAGATGCCTTCTTTCTTCTGTCACCACACCTTGGCTTTGTATGTTGTTGTCTACATTGTGTTGCTGTGTCTTTTTCTGATTATTTGCTTACTGTCTGTCCGTCTCACTAGGATGTAAGTTCCCTGAGGCCAGGCACTATTTCTTGCTTGTACCCATAATATCACTGCAAGATCTCCCCTGGAAAAGAGGGAAGCCTGGGACTAGCCCGATGGGAAAATGAGTGATCAAAGCAAAGAGAGGAGCCCATGAACATATCCAGGGATGGGAAGAGTGGGGTGTCTGTCTGCCTGGCAGGGGAGGCAACATCTCCAGCTGTGCCCAGGGAAGGACCCATGGACTCAAATTCTAAAGATCCATCCATGGGGGTCTGCAGAGAGTAGAGTGGGTGGGGATGGATGCCGGAGGAATAATGCTATCAAATTATGTCACAGTTCTTTGAAGCCAGAGGAATGTATTGAGCAGATAAATGTTTTAAAACTCAAGGATGGATGAAACAATTTGCTGTAGAATGTTATTCATCTGTTTAACAAATGCTGGTTGAATGCCAGCCATGTGCCAGCCCCCACTGAAGGCTGGGCAGTTACGCCATGAGCAGGAGGGCACAGGCATGAGGCGGGGCTATAATCTGGTGGAGAGAAACAGGCCATAAACATGCAAATAAGCAAATGTACAACAAATTGATGAACGGTATGATCATTTCAGATGAGGGAATGAGGGAGAGTTGTAGGACATGGGCAGAACGATAGTCAGGCACAGAGACCAGAGGGGCTCATTGGCAGTGGTGAGGAACACGGATTTTAGTCCGGTGCCAAGGGTGGAAGTTGGAGGGTGTCAAACAGGAGAGGGACATTAGCTGATTTATAGAAAGATCTCACAGCTTGCTCTGTGGAGAATGGGCTTCAGAGGGGTCAAGGTGAAAGATGAGGCAGAAAGCCCAGCTGAGGGCATGGTGTCATCTAGGACAGAGGTGACAGGGGTGGAGAGACACACGGTATGTAGGAAGAGGTGTTGAGCTGGATATTACAGGTTTCTCACCGGGATATAAGGAAGGAAAAGAATCAGTGAGACCTCAGTTGGGACCAAGTGTTACTGAGTGGATTTTGGTATCACTTTGCTAGATGGACAAACTTGAGAAGTATGTTTTTAGGGGAGAACCTCGAGAATTCTGTCTGAATATTAAATCTGGGTATTGAAAACATACTTACAAAGACTTTATCCTATGACTCGGGGTAAATGTTTTTGTTAAAATATGATGTAAAAATATAGAAAACAGGGGCGCCTGGGTGGCACAGCGGTTAAGCGTCTGCCTTCGGCTCAGGGCGTGATCCCGGCGTTATGGGATTGAGCCCCACATCAGGCTCCTCTGCTGTGGGCCTGCTTCTTCCTCTCCCACTCCCCCTGCTTGTGTTCCCTCTCTCACTGGCTGTCTCTGTCTCTGTCAAATAAATAAATAAAATCTTTAAAAAATATATATAGAAAACAAAATTACATATAAAGTATTCTTTCGATAATTTTATATATGAATAGAAAAAATAAAAAGCATACTAGAAGATATTGCTAATGCTTATTTTTGTCAAGGAGGATTATAGTAAACACTTTGCTATACTCTCTGTATTCTCCAGTTTTTTTTTTTACATTAAGTAATATTACTTATAGCCAAAAAAAAGTTTAAGTCATCACATAAGATAATTTAACCTCCATATCCTGACTTTTATTTATTTTAATTTGGCTTTGGACCTTTTTCAATGAAATCTATAGAAAAAAAGAAATCTATAAAGTAAAGGAATGGAGAGTGAGTAGAGGCATGAAAGTATGTAATGAATGAGCCACATATATATAAAAGGAGAAAAAATAACCTTCTGGAAAATACCAAAGCAACAGCCCTGAAATCAGGTTAACATCCTGGAAGAGAACAGGAGTGTAAGTTCATCAGCTTCTCTGGGGAGAGAACCCAGACACCCCAGGCCTAGTGCAGCCATCATGATCTGACAAAACATCCTCAATGCCGGCCCGGCAGCCTTCTCAATGTTGCTTCAGGCAGCCATTATTAGGAACCCATAAGAGGGAGCTTATCTCTCACACGTCATGGGCAACCTCTGTTTTTGGTCTCGCTCCATGTTGGATGAAGGAATCCCACTATTAAAATGTTCTTACCTGTCTGTGTCCTTCAAGAGCTAACATAGCTTATCCTGGCATTTCTGTTCTCACAGACTTCATTCCTTCTAACACAAAACCCTTGTTTTCCAGATGGAAATGGAAACACACACACACACACACACACACACACACACCAAAAAGCCCTAAACAGCAGTCTGAAAATGACCTAGCATGAGGGTAAGAGGAAAGCAAGGGAGGGGCGCCTGGGTGGCACAGCGGTTAGGCGTCTGCCTTCGGCTCAGGGCGTGATCCCCGGCGTTCTGGGATCGAGCCCCACATCGGGCTNAAAAAAAAAAAAAAAAGAGGAAAGCAAGGGAGGCCCATTTTGGCTGCCTGAAAGTAGAATTTGATGTGTGTTTTTACAGGATGAAGTAGTTTCAGGGAAGCTCTCACAATTATTGTTATTAAAGTAAATCAGGCTGAAGAAAGTTTTTTTTTTTTTTTTAAAGATTTTATTTTTTTATTCGACAGAGAGAGAGACAGCCAGCGAGAGAGGGAACACAAGCAGGGGGAGTGGGAGAGGAAGAAGCAGGCTCATAGAGGAGGAGCCTGATNGTGGGGCTCGATCCCATAACGCCGGGATCACGCCCTGAGCCGAAGGCAGACGCTTAACCGCTGTGCCACCCAGGCGCCCCTGAAGAAAGTTTTAAAACTGTGGGAAACAGCAGCATGACGTAGAGGGAGCTGGAAGACAAGACGGAGAAACCTGGTTCCCTCCTTCTAAGTTGTTGAAGAAACTTGGAAGAGGAGACTTGCTGAGCTCCAGTGTTTGTGAAAGAAGCTAGGGGCTGCTACCGCCTGAGTTATTTATCTGTTAGTGTCATGAGGAGAATGAAATACAACAGGATGCAGTCAAGGACGTTGGAAACCCTAAATAAATGAACAGATGCAAATACGACATGCATTCAGAGCTTTAGAAACCAACGGCCATTTTTTTTAAAGATTATTTATTTGAGAGTTGGGGGAGGGGCAGACAGAGACAGAAAGGGAGAACATCTTGCAGACTCCCTGCTGGGCTTGAAGCCCAACAGGGGCTCGATCTCAGGACCCTGAGATCATGACCATCTCACAACCCTAAGATCATGACCTGAGACGAAACCAAGAGTGGGGCCCTTAGCAGACTGAGCCACCCAGGTGCCCTAGAAACCAAATGGCCATTATCAGAAATCTCTATAACGGTGATAAAGGAATGATGGGCTGTGAAGGAATAAATCTGGTGACAAGTTGTTTTTCCTCTCCCTTCACCTAGTCCTCCTCCTTATTCTTTCTTCTTTTAATTTCCAATTTCAATGGTGGCATACGTTGTTGTTGAAATAGCACCAATTTTGACATCGCATTAAAGCATTTTGTAAAGTGATGAGTAAGAAATGTTTAATCCTAAATCTAGTTGAGGAAAACCAATGGTCCTCAAAATCCACCTTCTCTTTGAAGTGCTTCCTGATGATCCTTAAAAAAAAATATAATTTCTCCTTTTTCTGAATTTCCATAGCAATTTGTTTGTAGATGTACTTATTATGTTCTTATTTTACTTTCTCCCAAGCTTCCTTCCCACTGAATTTTTGCTTCTTTGGAGAGAGATACTCAATCGAACTCATTTTTCTATGCCTGCAGTGTCAAACACAAATGGGAATGAAATATACAATTATTCAGTTGAGTTCATTTTTAAAAACATTTATCAGGAGCCTACTCTCAGCTCTGTGCAAGTTGAGTGGAAACAAGCGTCTCTATTTGAGGTCACACCCCAAATGTCTTCAGAAAGAGAGCATTTATAAGAAAGAGTTAAATACTTAAAAAATTCCCATGTAATTGAGATTTTAGTTTTCGGAAATAAAAATCAAAGTCAATGGATCAATTGCCTCTTTCAAATACATAGCAAAACCCAGTGAAACCCTGCTTAAAGGGGAAAATGCAACCTTCTATCTCCACCAAGACCCTATTGATAGTTGGAGCCTTGGAATGGCTTTTCAGATAGAATTTAGGGTTTGATCTGATTCTCCCTGCTCTTCAGTGCTGGGGCACTTTAGGGACTTTTGGTTTGGGGCCAAACCTTTCTGGTTCTTTCTGAGAGCCCTCAATATCCTGGTATCCATTGCTGGAATGACTGCCTTGGGGCCGGGAGGCAACAGTCAGAGTAAGAGTGACTGCCCTAGATTTCTTATCAAGACTGGTGAAGGGACTCCCAAGCTAGTCGTTACAGTGTTCTTCCCCCAGTGTCCAGGTACTGCTGGCCCACTATTCACAGCATGGTTACATTTCAGTCCCATCGCTACACGTCCACCCACTCCCAACCCCCTCCCTTCTCCCACCTCCCAGGCAGATATTGGAGCTGTGTCTCTGATCCCATAGTACCCAGTGCTATCTCTACCATCCCGCTTGCAATGGTCTGTGCTTCTGCTAAGGCCACGAGCTTTTGAAATCCTGAGTCCAATCTCTCTCCTCTTCCTAGAGCCTCGCATATGCCACGCTTACACCAAATGCTCAATATTTATTTGTTGAATAAATACATCATTGCAACTGGAAGTAACATCTTCCTCTTCTCCTCCACCCATGCTTCACTTTAATGCCCCGTCCTTAAATCTCAGCATTTTTTAACTGGTATAAGACTTTTGTCTACCTGATATTAATGTGCTGTCTTACATATCCAAGGGGCGAGAAAATTGCCTGAAAATAGATTCCAAGTGTACTTACTTTTAACATTTTAAAAAACTTAATCTTTTCTTCAACAAATCATTTTTGAGCTTTTCCCACATGCCAGAACTATACAGAAGCTTCAGACACTGGAAGATAAATAGACACAGCTTTCCTACCCTCAAAGTCTATTAGGAGAGACGAGCCATGAAAATATAACACAAAGGGTCTGAGAATGAGATGCAGACGGGATTCCACATCAAGTTGCGTTCATTCCTTTAACATTTCTACTTTACCTCAGTGTTGCCCATCATGGCGTCAGATGGCTATTGGGCAAAAAGTTAGACATAGTCTCTGCCCTCAGGGTGTGCCAAATAGAGGAACAGAGATGTTAATGGTTCTTTTATAACATGTAAAGTATTTTAGTGCTAAATGCCTGCACCCATTGTGATGGAATGCTGAAGAAAGAATGAGGGAAGTTTCCAGAGTTGAAGTTTTTAAAGAAAAGGATGGATTTGCCAGGGAGAGCTGGTGGTCCAGATCATGAACGCAGGTGAGTCTTACTAAAGGGTTTAAGACATTATCCCTTGAGCAATGGGCAGGCACTGATGGTTTGTAAGAGGGGAAGTGACATGATCAGATTTGTGTTTTAGATGGATGTCTCTGGTAGCAGAGGAAGATGGATGGGACGAGGGCAGAGAAACTCACAGCAGTGACAGCAGTTGGAAGGTGGTGGCGACTGTCCAGCCTTCCCCAAAATGTTTGTTGTTAAAGAGGCAAATACCAGAAGACCCCATTGTGGATTCAGACCCTCGAGGGAGTAGTCATACATGTTGGGGTGCCATGGGTTAGGCAATGGAGATACTTCTTTGCCCCTGCTGCCCCTCTGTGCCTGGCGTCCTGCAGAGGCAGTTGCTGTAGGCTAGCAAGCTCCATGCCCAGAAGGCATTTTATTGATATCCCTTAACAAAGATAAAATGTAGTCCAACATTCCAGAATGATGAGATAAATTTGTAAATATAATCAAAACATGTTTTTCTTTGGTTTCCAGGATGGAATCAGAAAAATAATGCTCAAGGGGGAAAAAAGAAATACATCTGTTCTTTTTTCTGCCTCTTTTTTTTTTTTTTCCCTGATTCTGGGCCAATCAACTTAGAACCAGAAACTCTCAAGACTAGATTGTGTAGCCACTTTTGATCCTAGGGCTCTTCAGCCATGCAAAAAACCACGAACATTGGACTAAACTAGCCCCAAAACTTATAACTAGGGCGCCCTTGGGTGTTAGAAAGAGGGGATATTTTTCTTCCAATTTGAAATCCAGAAAAAAATTCTGGGGGGGACTTGGCAGTTCAGGTATCTCGAGAATTGTGCTACTTTTCAGGGTAAGGCTGGTTCTGAATTGTCAGAACCGTCCCAGGCCCACCTTTGATGCAGGTCAGAACCCTCGGAATGAGGTTTCAGGACACCAGAAGTCAAAGAAGTCATGGGTGTTATCCTAAAACCTGGAGGCTGACACATTTACATTGAAAGACCTAATACAAGAAGCTGGCAGAATGAACTGATCTGAAAGCTGGAAGCAAAACAGACAAAAATCCAATGCTCTGCTGGGGACAACAGCTCTGCCATATGCTTTTCGTGGATGATTGCATTGCTTTTTCACAACAATCTACCAGCCCCCTTTTTACAGAGAAGCATCCTGAGAACTAGAAAGAAGCGTGATTCTCCCAAGGTTTTTGAAGAGCCAATCATTTATTGAAGGAGCCAGGCTTAGAACAGGTGACTTGCCAACACAATGGCAAGGTCTGTAAGAACAACAGTTTAGGGCTGTAATCTGCTAAGCTTGTCTCAGGAGATGAGATTTTAGGGATAGAAGCAAAAGAGAGTGGATATGGTGGTTCCCACTCTTCATTAAGTGTTGTTACACTAACAGATAAATAGAAGGCAAACGGCTGGGGCTGAGTTCAAAGACCAGGGCTGGGCCCAGCCATGGAGCCCAAAACATTTTCATAAGAGCTTGAAAGACCATACTAATAGTAAGGATTATGCCCTTCTTTGGTGAAGTATCCTTTGGGCAAGATTTCTGAAAGTTAAAAAAAAAAAAATCATTTAAGAGCTCGCAGAACTGGATGAGCTTCTAGCAGCAGCTTTGACCTTGGAGTGGGGGAAGGGGTCTCTCAGGGAGCTGAACACTTCCCATATCATGGCACCAAAGTTCCTTAGATTGTGTTTCAGAAACATGAGATCCTAGCCTTTATTTTTAAGCTCTAGAACTGGGGTCAGCAGGCCTTATGTATAAATGACCAGGTAGTGAGTATTTTAGGTTTTCAGGCCATGGGGTCTCCCTCATAACCATTCAGCTCCATCTGCTGTTGTAATATAAAAGCAGCCATAGGTCAAATATGATAGGGCATGTCCTTATTTCAGCAACACTTTGCACAAACAGGTGGTGAGTTGGAAATTTGGCCTGCAGGCAGGCTGTAGTCGTTTGTTAAACACTGTTCTAGAACCACCACAATAATGTAGAACCAGAAAAGAATGAGAAGTCATTCAACAAAGATTTAGTAAGTGTCCCTTGTCTAATCCATGTCCTGGAGAAATTCACGGTCTAAAGCAGGAGACAGATATGCAAGGAACTAATTACAGGGACTATAAAGGGTGTGAATAGAAAATCTTAAGATGCTGTAGGAATACAAAGAAGTGAGTTGATAAATCCTTCTGGGGAAGTTGGAGAAGGCTGCATGGAAGGGGTCACATTTCAGCCCTCCTCCTTTCCTCCCTGTTGGAAGGAAGACACCGTTAATTTTCTTCTACTGCTCTCACCAACCCCAGATACAGCCTCGGAATCCTGCTGAACACAGAAGCTCAGGATTCCACAGGACCCAACAACACTCCATTTACCATGTGAAATGTCCCCCATTTCTGCTCCTCTTAAAGGGTGAGGAGGAGTTCCCCAGGGAGGAAGCAAGGCATTGGATACAATAAGGACCCAAGGGGAGGGATAGAAGTCAGAGATCGGCCCAATGCTCCCAGAACAGCAGAGCTTCACTGAAAACGGAGCAAGGGCTTCCGAGCAGAGAGAGGGCTGGAGGTAAAGGTGGACACACAGCGGCTATAGCCAGGTCACGAGGAATCTCAAAAGACACAGTGGGAGTTCAGACTTCTTATTTCTTACTTAAGTTTTAGAAAACCCTTTGGGGTAAGCAGTTTGAATGCTGATTAAAAGGTGAGAAAGGGTGGGAACAGAATGGGGAACAAGGAGAGACTGTTTAAAGGCTGTGGACAAAACCTGTGAGAAATAGCAAGTATCTGTCCTAAGACACTGGTGGTAGAGATGAAACAGTTAAGGAGAGACTAGAGCTGATATAAAGGCCCAGATTTGCAGTTCATGGCGATCAAATTGGATGCAGAATTAAGAGGAAGAAGAGGCCAGGACAACGGTGGCTTCCGCCCGCCAATGACTAAAGAGACATCAAAGAGAAGTGTAATCAAGCCAAAATGCCTGCCGTCCTGATTTGAACAAAATCTTGAAAATCTGTGCAAAGAAGGGAAGTTTGGAAAGAGGGGAACATCAGCCTTGGACGTTGGGGAAAACCTCCACTGATTCTAATTTTTAATTCCCGCCGCTTCATACTTGCAAGCCATTGAATCAAATATGACATCGCATGCTTCCCGTGAGCTCATTAGCAATGACGGGTCTGATGTATACAAGGGAAATTGAGAAATTTCACCACAGATGGGAATGCCTTGATTGCTTGGTGAGGCTGTGACTGCTATAGTCAGCAACAGGTGTTTCAAAAGACAAGCTGAGACGCCAAAATGTTTGGTGAATAACAATTTACGCTGATTGCAAAACCCTGATCTTGTTTTCCTCCTATTTCCCTCTCTTACTAAGCAAATGGAGGTACCATTTCCCATTCCACCTATTTGAAACATGCACTTAGGGATTTCTTTTTTTTTTTTCCTATTCTGAAGGTCCTAGCTTCCACCATACCTTGTTACTCCCTTCCCATCTCATGGGCTTTGGAACATGTGCAGATCTCCTAACAACAACAGAACAAGAATATTTTTCCTACGAAACACTGGTAACTTGGGATGGCCATGTTTAATAGTCTGGAGGTGTCCAGTCTTCCTCTTTGGAAGAAAAAAAGAAAAGCTGATAGAAATCTCCATTTTTTACTTGTGGGAAATTAAAGACAAATTCAGAGTGTGAACAGACGGAGTGATAAGTGCTAGCCCATTTTGTGTGTTATGAATGTGTGTACTGAGGGCATTTCAAGCCTTAAAAACATGCATAGAGGTTAGAGTCACACGAACTGACTACAGAAGGTGCTAGGCCGATTAAAGAGACATTGTAGGTTTTTCTTGGTTTATAGGGGCAGCTATCAAATTGAGTAATATTCTTCCCTTTCCTTGAAGAATACACATGGCACACAATAATAGCCCCCACCAATGACCATTTCCCTTGGGTTTGTGGGGAAAGGAGAATTCATTTGTACACATTTTTAATAGCCTTAACCAAGATGTGCCTGTCTCATATATAAGACTTAGTTCGTATGTTTATTTTTAGAAGGACTTGATGGCCATATTAACTTCAGCTCTGAAAGTCTATATTGTTCATAAAAACTTGGCCAAAAAATTTTCAGCTCTCTTAAAGTCAACCTTCGACTAAGATAATTGATAAGCAGCTCAATATACTTTGTTAATTCTTCCAAAAATGACTTATCTTTTTTTTTAAACTTTGATGCAATACTGACAAAGTGATCTGGGGGAAGGTACTTAATCTCTCTTTAATTCAACTTCTCATCAATAAATGGGGGATGCTTTTAACATCTGTCTTGCAAAATTTTCAGAAGGAGAGAAAATATATTTTTATTTTTATTTTTATTTTTTTATTTTTTTTTTTTTTAAAGATTTTTATTTATTTATTTGACAGAGATAGAGACAGCCAGCGAGAGAGGGAACACAAGCAGGGGGAGTGGGAGAGGAAGAAGCAGGCTCATAGCGGAGGAGCCTGATGTGGGGCTCGATCCCATTACGCCGGGATCACGCCCTGAGCCGAAGGCAGACGCTTAACCGCTGTGCCACCCAGGCGCCCCGAGAAAATATATTTTTAAAGGAAACACAGAACCAGGTCTATAAGGAGCAAAAAATAAACAGCGGGTATGGGGTTGCTCATGGTGACTGTGATCTCAACAACAATGGAATTAATAGTATTTATATACCTTCCTAGGCCTGGTGAGCTTCTGTAGTTTACTACTATCTTGTGGAAGCACATATGTTTTTGGAGGATACAGAGCTAAATAGGCAATGAGCGCTTTAAAAAAAAAGTATAATGTTATAATGTTCTTGTTCTTTGCTGCTGACCTTTTTTTCAATGACCTCTTTACCTCCCCTTTTTCCGCTTAGACCCATTAGCAGTGTGTGCTGCAATATGGTGCTTGTCATCTGTTTCAAAGACACAGTGATAGGATGCAGGTATACCAGATGGATAAACCTAGTGTGACTAATTATTGTGTATTTGCCTTTAATTATTATCATTTATTACCAGAGGAAAGACAATAGAGGCTCTTTGACTTAGGAGAAACTGTTGGCAGCAGGGAAGTTTTTTTGAGCATTATTGAGTGCAGCTAAACTTTTCATGGTTGGTGAAAAGAAAGGAAAAAGGAATGAAAAGGAAAGAAAAGAAAAAGAAAAGCATACACATACAATACATAGAAGGATAGATAGAGAGGTTCAGACATACAGAGTACATAGGTGAAATTTAATGTGCTTTAACGATTCATTTAAGTGGATTCAATAAATATCTAATTTGAATTTTTAAGAATTTTCCAGAGTATTTTGAATATTGACCCCAGGGTACTTTTTCCAAGTTTTTCACACAAATAATTAGCTTGACAAGTGAGTGAGGATGACTGAGATTTAGGAGAGGAATTGAAACCTAGAACATCATCTCCAGATTAAGAAAAAAAAAGGTATTTGCATAAGTGTCAGTGTCATCAATTCTGTTCTGATTTTTCTTCCATTATGAAGTAGTAATTAATTTTTTTTTACTTATTACTAGGCTCCAATCATGATAGAGATGATTTTAAAAGCATGAGAGAGTTTACCCTAAAGTTAACTGAGTAGCTTTATGGGAAATGTCTAGGGGAAAAGTTTGTACTTGAATTTCTTATTTAGGCCAGCAGATGCTTTACAACAGAGTTGAAGATCAGCGTACGTATACATGCCAAAACCCCATGAAATCTGTGACGCCTCTGCTATGGAATAATGACTTAGAAACACATCTACATGAGAAGAAAATGCTCTGTACTACCAGGGAACTTGGCTTTGGTGAAGAATTTCTTTCTTCTTAATTTCCTAAAAAGGTCTCTTAGAGAAGCACCTGTATGGTAGAGTTTTATCTTGCAAACTAAGGACGGAAAGAGTAACCATGAAGTCTTCTCTAATAATAAATTAAAAATCAGTTAAAAATTGAGCTACCCTATGATCCAGCAATTGCACTACTGGGTATTTACCCCAAAGATACAGACGTAGTGAAGAGAAGGGCCATATGCACTCCAATGTTCATAACAGCATTGTCCACAATAGCTAAATCATGGAAGGAGCCGAGATGCCCTTCAACAGATGACTGGATTAAGAAGTTGAGGTCCATATATACAATGGAATACTACTCAGCTATCAAAAAGAACGATTTCTCAACGTTTGCTGCAACATGGACAGCACTGGAGGAGATAATGCTAAGTGAAATAAGTCAGGCAGAGAAAGGCAATTATCATATGGTTTCTCTCATCTATGGAACATAAGAACTAGGAGGATCGGTAGGAGAAGAAAGGGATAAAGAAAGGGGGAGGGTAATCAGAAGGGGGAATGAAGCATGAGAGACCATGGACTCTGAGAAACAAACTGAGGGCTTCAGAGGGGAGTGGGGTGGGGGAATGGGATAGGCTGTTGACGGGTAGTAAGGAGGGCACGTATTGCATGGTGCGCTGGGTGTTATACACAACTAATGAATCACTGAACTTTACATCAAAATCCAGGGATGTACTGTACGGTGACTAACAGAATATAATAAAAAAATATTAAATTAAAAATAAATAAATACATAAATAAAATAAAATCGTGTTAATTCTTCAAAAGACCTTTGAGTTTGTATGTTTCCCCTTCTCTGGATACCAGGATTATACAGCTATAAGCATGAAAATAGCAATTTGGAGGTTTGCAAGAGGAAAGTATTTTTTGCAGTAGGAGGTATTGCAAATGGTTTGCAACAGAAGAAAAGTTGGTATCGAAGCTGAGGTAGCTGCTTTTGAAATGAAATCATACGAGTGGAAGCAAGAGTTGAGATGAAATGTAGTCCAGCCATGGAATGACACAATTTCTCTGCTGAGAAGGAGGGACATGAGCCCAATCCTAAGAAGGGTGGGTGTATGCCCTTGGATACATTAGAGCATTTTTTTCCTAGCTATGCGTGGCCAACATTTATTGTGCTGGGGGCTTCCCAGTATCATTGTCCACTTCTTAAGAACTCTTATTTCCTCCTCTTCCTCTATGGAAAGTCTTCTCTTAGTCAAGGGCATAATTAGAATAACTGGAATCTCTCACGGTAGATTATGAATCTTGAATAGAGGAAGAATGACGGAAAATAGTTGGGTTTCACTGCATTCTGGCCCTGATCGTATTGTTCAGACTTCACAACTGACTAGGGTTCCTGCTTCCTGGCCTCCGAGATTGTCTGGGTCACAATATGGTGTGCATATTTTTATAGTAGCAGTCACATCTGAGGTCTACTTGCCCTGTTAACCTTCCTTCGAATCCCTGATAGCCTTTCAGTAAACTCCCTTCCCTTAGGTTAGTTAGAATCAACTTCTCTTCCCTGCAGTGGAAACAATCTTACTGTTAGCACTGTGCAGTTGTACATAGATTTGGGCGGGGGGAGTTGTCTATTATACTTTTCCCCATATGAGTCATCCAAGTTAACAAATTGGAGTCCACAGAGACTTTCCAGTTAATTTGGACATCAGATGTGGCTACTATTATAAGAAGCATATATAACTCTACACTTGTCATGATACAACTGTGCTTAAAATATTTTTTATATTCTAGTACTATTATATGAAGCTTTAAAATAATTGATTCTAAATCAGTCTTAGAATATGTCTTTAGAAAAGACATAAATAATCAGTGACTATAGTACAAGTGTCTATAGTTCTGTATTTTTTTTTCCCTCCAGGAATGTACTTTTCCAACTGCTTGTATTAAGATGTGCCCATTGACGTGCTTTGACCAATGACTTGTGGGGGAAGAGATGTGTGTCATTTTTGTGTGAAAGCATCTAATTGCTAGCGTTCAGCTCTCCAACACTTTCTTCCCTTGCGATAACAATGGGAGAGTCCCAATGACGGAGTCTCCTTCAGCCTGAGTCTCTGAGGCAGGATATTATAGAGAAGAGCCCCTCACTAATCTAAAACACTGGTTATCTGGTTATAAGTGAGCAGTAAATCATAGATTTAAGCCACTATACTGTGCTCTTATTGGAGCAAAACTTAGCCTACCCTAGCTAATATGGTATGCCATAATTGAAGGAGTGCCAGATGGGTAGTTAGGAGGACTGAGTTTATTCTCTGTTTCAACCAATTAACTCAGCGGCCTTGGGTAAAGCCATTTAAGTCCACTTGAATCATTCACCTACTTTCAAAACTTACTGGTGGTAGGGTAGGGGAGAAACCAGATCACATTGCATGAGTAAAAGACTTAGAGTGGTTCTCAGTGCTTGAAAGATCTGGGGGGGAGCTTCCCGGGCTGACGGGCAGGTCGAGTGCTGCCTGGACAAGCCCAGAGGCTGGCTGCCATCCCAGAAGCTCCAATTCTGATGCGAGGTTACACACAGTGTTGAATATTTTATTTAAAGAAATGTTTTCTTTGTTAACGTATTCAAAAACCCCTGAACTTGATGATCTCTAAATTTCTGTCTGATTCTCTAATTCTCCTTCTACTTGGTTCTTTTTAAAATATACAGCTGTGCCACTTTATTCATCTATCAAAACCTTTCAGGAAGTCTTTCCTCAAAATGGTTTTTTTCTTCCAATGGGAGGGGTGGTGCCTAGACCTGTGCCAGGCATTCATGGAGATATATTCATTCTTGACCCACTCAATAACCCTACTGAATGGTCAGTGACTCCATCTCATGATGAAGAAAGTGAAGCTGAGCACAGTAAAATTTCTTCCTCTTGGAAGATGCAGAACTAGGAATTTAAGCCAGCTCTTACTCCCCCCTTGATTATACTGTACCTTTATAGCACATCTTATGAATCTGATTCCTTTTCCAAATAATGCAAAGTTTCTAAAAAGTGTAAATAAACCTTTACTTTTCCTTTTGTGTAAAAATGCAATCCCCACTATTCTCCTTTATAAACAGAGATTTTCTTTGAGCAATGATTTGATGCAGTTACACGCTTTTCCCCATGCCCTCTATACTATGAATGAAAAGTAAGGAAATACTGGTTCTTGATCATATTTTTTCAAGTAACAATTGCTTGTGCCTGAGATAGAGCTGTGATTAGAGGAATACATTAGCATACAGACTCATTGGATAAGCGGAGACTCAACTCAGCTGCTGTATTTGATGCTCACTTTCCTATGGTTAGATAAGTGCCCCCTGAGAAAGGATGATTTTTTTAAAACTTTCTTAATAGTCTATTAATAATACTCATGAGAAGGAAGCAGTGAATTCGGTGTCATTCTTCAACTCAAATCTATTCTTTTTTTTTTTTTTTAAAGATTTTTATTTATTTATTTGACAGAGATAGAGACAGCCAGCGAGAGAGGGAACACAAGCAGGGGGAGTGGGAGAGGAAGCAGCAGGCTCATAGCAGAGGAGCCTGATGTGGGGCTCGATCCCATAACGCTGGGATCACGCCCTGAGCCGAAGGCAGACGCTTAACCGCTATGCCACCCAGGCGCCCCTCAACTCAAATCTATTCTTAGAAGGGAAACTAGAAGTCGGTGTGGGGGGATTCACTGAATGACAGTGGCCTAGCAGAAGTTACTATGAACAGGTGGTGCTGGGCTGCAAGCACATGACCATTCACCCAGGCTGGAGAAATGGAAGACAAAACACTACTGAAACCCCAGTCCTTTCAGAGCATTCATTCATTCACGTGGCAGATATTGACTGAGGACCCACTACGTGCCAAGCACTATTTTGGACCAGACCAAATATGTTTTGTCCATGTTTTTATGAAGCCTAAACTGCTCTAAAAAAGTGAAGTCTTAAAATTAAAAAGAAAGAAAGAATATGGAATTCAAAAGCCATCAATATTTTCGACAGCTGCTCCCACCAAATTAATCTGCAGGACTTTATACCTTCAGACAGTGGGAAGAAAGCCCTAGAAACCTCTTATTCCCAAGGGTGGCCTTCTACAAGATCAGTGACCTTTGGGTAGTATTAATGATACTGAAGTTATTTCCCTGCTTTCTGATTTATTATTTCGTTCAATAAACATTTATTGAGCCCCTGCTATGCATTAGCATTGGGGGCTCAGAAGTGTAACCCCAACTAGATATGGTCCCAGCGTCACTGGCCAGATATTTCAGTAGGATAGTCAATAAAAAACAAAATTAGAAAGTATTTGATTTTTTTGTCTTGTTATATCATTGTAAATTTCAGAGGCTTGGTACTTGACGTTATATATGGTAGATGTCCAAAGAAGGAATGAGCCTTCAAAAAATAACAATAATAAATAATAAATAAATAATTTTAAAAGGAACATGATAAAAATAATAAATCTACAAAAAGGAAGGAATGAGCCTTGACATAGTTTCTCACCAGATTAGACCATTCATATACAGATTGATTAATAAAGGCACTCAGTTATTCACCAAAGATTTTTTGAATTTCTAATATGTGATAAACACTGTTGAGAATTGTTCCCATAACCGTGAGTAGGGCTCTGTCCTTGCCCATGAGGTTACATACATTCTGGTGGAAAACAAAAACATACAAAAAATGAAAGAATCACAAAATCATATCAGAAATGTTCTGGAAGCACAAAGTGGTTTCGATGCTCAGAGGGAAATAAGCTAACCGTTCAGGTGTAGCTGGGAAAGACTCACCGTGGCAGTGACTTGTAGTTGGCTTTGATACATATTGAAACCCAAAGTACTAATTTGGTCATTTTATTCCTTAGATGGGCAAAATGACCAGCCAAGAAAGAAGAAAATTGAACTAGCTTCTTTTCAAGCTCCCTAATCCTGGATGACTAGGATTGAGCCTCTCTGCAACACTGGGAATGAACATCTGAGGCCACCTTTTCTTCTCAATAGAAACACATTCTTTCCTGTTGAACACTTGCATATCAAGCATGATATTTGATGATCCTAAAGGCTCACAGACGTTCTGACAGTTCAACTAAGACAAAAAGTTGATATCAGTCTCAGGTACCATTTAGTCCTAAAATTAACAGTAATGCCATGAGTTTCTGAAACAAGAAAGTGGGGGTTCCAAAACACAGAGACAGAACTGACCTATGCTACTCCATGTCTAACATGTGGTAGACCAGAAAGATAATGGAAATGTCCACTCTCATGCTGTTCCAAGTCATACTAATGGTGGGCAGTTCATGATTTTTCCTTACCTAACCATATCTTCCTTTGATAACATTTGGGTTCTCTGTCATTCCCGAAATAAACTCAAGCTCTGAGTTCTTTCTAGAAAAAGTGCCTGTCATAGAGATTCCGCTCTCATTTGGGATCAAAGATAAACATGATCCTATACCCATCACACCCTATCCCTTCTTCCCCTACATAACCTGTGAGGCTTCATTATCATATACTCTACAGAATAGTTCTTTCTAGTTAGAGGAACATACTCCAGAGGGAGACCCATGGAAGTTACTTGAGGAAACGTACTTCTCAGAAACACTGTCTTTCTTGCTCAGGGGAGATAATATAACTGAGGAAATGCTTTATAAGTCTTGCCATCCATAAAACTGTATCTTTTTTGGATGGTTGAAGCTGGTGGGCAAGCTCTGTAAACTTTCCCCATAGACTGCACTTAGATCTAGCACCAGATGGCATGGCTTTGTGCCTTTTAAAATTCCTAAATCCCTCCTCTGTGATTCCTGTTAAAGAGAAAGCCTTTAGTTTCAGAATTAAAGCCCAGAATCACCATCAACTTATTTACGAGATAGCTAAAATGCATGAAATCCGGGTCTCTAACATGCAGACTCCATCAATTTTTTATGTTTTAGTTGTGCTTACTATAGCAAGGATTAAAATCTCATCATAGACCTCTAGACATCAGAGATCAGATGCTAGTTGGTTCCAAGTATGTCTATGTAGTTAAGAATCTTTTTCTCTGTGAAGGAAAAACCTTTTAACATAAGGATAGTGCTGTCTTCCTCTGCATGGACACCGTGGTGGGCACGGGGGTTGTTGCTGACATTTTATTGTGTGCATTGGTTGGTCCTTAAATTTTTTGAAATGCTTTAGTGGATATGTTTTCTTTTCAAATGAGGCTGAGCTACTGACGACAGTCCAGGCTCTGCAATCAGACTTGACTTCAAAGTTCGTATCTGCTATTTCCAAGTCATGTCACTCATGGCAAGCCATTTTACCTCACAATCCCCTAAGTTCATCTGTAAAATGGGCATGATCATAATGTCTGTTTCTGGAGAAATGTCGAGAGGAAGACAGAAATGAAACAAAAGCACAGGCATAGTCTTCAGCCTATGGTAAGTGTTCGTATATGTTTACTAGTGTTTCTATCTTCACACAGCTCCATGAAGAGGCTGGAGCGGGAAGACGATTTCATCCTCCAGCAGAGAACATGGAAGGTTGGAGAGACCACAGAGTCACTGTGCCAGTACCAAAGGTTACAAACCTGCTTTTAAGCTGGTGCAAGTGCATTTTCCGTAACTATTTCTATTTGTCTCTAGGAAAACTATTTATTTATTTATTTAAAATATGTTGTTTATTTGAGAGAGAGAGAGAGCAGGCACAAGTGGGGCGGCGGGCCAGAGGGAGAGGGGAGAAGAAGTCTCCCCACAGAGCGGGGAGCCCCACTCCAGGCTCAATCCAGGACCCTGAGATCATGACCTGAGCCAAAGCAGACGCTTAACCACCTGAGCCACCCAGGTGTCCCGCCAGGAAAACTATTTAAATAAACTATTATTTATAATACAGTCTTCTAAGTAGAATATATATAATATGTTATTGTGTATATCGTATATAACAAACATATCAATTTTATATATTATTACATAATAATATATATTGTTATATATTATCTATTATTGTATATCTAACATATATAAATATTTATACATAGTATAAAGTGTTCTTTTTAGGGACCGGTATAAAATATATCATAGAAAATTTAAGGGGTGAAGTAGGTAAAATTCCAGTTTTTGACTATTTGAATTTTAATACGTATATATTATTCATATTCTTGTACGATCGATTTCTTTATAAAATAATATCCTTGCTAAAAATAGCGTATACATTCAGGAGTTAGGAAAATGAAATAAGTTACTTCATGACTTATTAGGAGCTTTATATTCAGTGTACCCTCTTAAAACTTTTAAATGCAATTTGACAAAAGCATTTAAATTCTACTGTGGCTTGGAGATATGTATTAATTTGTATACATGAATGTGTGTATATGAGTATATAATGGGAAGTATGTTTACTGTGTATACATATACGCTTATATGTATGTATATATTACACACATACACACACACACACACGCTTTTCTCCTTTTCTTATTGTCCATACTTTTCCCTTGAATTTTCAACAGTGGTTATTGACTCTAAATGAAAAAGAATTTCTCAGTTGTTCCTTAAATCAAAATAACCTTATGTTTCTTTCTTGATCCAATTTCAATGGAATTTCCTTTGTCTAAGTGGGACTGTCATTTTGTACCATAATATTGAGACTTTACAAAATTAGCATATAGAATTGAACAAATATACCAACGTTGGCCTCATATTGCCAATCAGAAGGGATGAAAGTCTCTATGATTAATTTTTTTCTTAAAACTAAGAGAGAAAGATGTATACCGTTTGCTTGTTTACTTTTATCAAAGCTTTTCCTTTGAGGATGGCTGGAATCTCTATGAATATTTTCATCTCAGTGGCAAGGCAGTTTGGAGTCTGAATAGAAGCTTCCTAAAAATATTATTTTTGGAAAACTGACACTAATTGAAAGTCAACACTAATAATGTAAGGCCAGAGCAGAATGATAGGAGTGAGCAGAGTTTACAAAATGAGCCAAATTGTCTGGAACCTTTCTCTGAGTGTGAGACCTGTCCTCTCAATCAGAGACTCAGTACTGGCTCCTGAGAAGAGTCTGAGATAATGAGTGCCCCAGCCAATTCTTTCAACCTTATTGTTCATCATCTTGCTAATGAATTACTTTCCTTATTATTAATTCAAGATGAGGCTTCTTTTCTTTATCTTGAAATTATAGATTTAAAGAAAAAAATTAATTCAACAAACCTTTTTTGAATGTTGTGCCGGGTACAGAAGTATGGCACTGAATCAAGCATGATTTGGGGTCATGCAGGGCCCATGGTGTCCTATGAATATAGAAGTGAATGTAAATAACTTTAATTTGATGTGGTGTAATCCATTTTTTTTAGAGAGCAAGTGGGGGAGGGTCAGAGGGAGAGAATCTTAAGCAGGCTCCACACCCAGTGCGGAGCCCAACTTGGGGCTCGGTCTCATGACCCCGAGATCATGACCTGAGCTGAAATCAAGAGTCTGATGCTTAACTGACTGAGCCCCTCCCCCCAGGCACCTGTGATGTGGTGTGACCCAAATACTACAATGGCAGGATGGAAGGAAGAGGGTAGCATAGTTGACTACAGTTTCCATGAGAATGAGAGTCACATCTTTCTACTAACTACTATAGTCAGTAGCCAGCACTATGCGTGGATCATAGTAGATGCTCAATAAATATTGTGGGAGAGAGGGAATGAGGATAGGAGGCAGGTGGCCATAACTCAATAGGTCACGGCATCTTAAAGGTTCTTTATGGATAACTTGGATCTTCCATAGTACATGAGGAGTAGAAGGGAAGGGTCATCCCAAAGAGAACAACCCTGTTCCAAGAAATAAAAAGTAGACAGATTATAGCAGTTTTCAAGGAAGGAATTCACTATAACCGAGGGTGGAGTTGGTGATTGATGTCCTTAGGAGCAATGCTAATGATTCCAGAACATTAACCTATAGGAAATAGGAATAGCAATTCAACGTTGAGCTTGAAGTCTGGATACCCAGTGAGAAGGCCATTCTGATCAACTCTTTTGTCTGCCAGAGCTGATTCTTTGACTTGTTGGGCTAAATTCTTCTTCTTTTTTTTTCTTATTCTGTTTTTTTAGAGAGAGAGCACATGCTCATGTGTGAGAGAGAGCAGGGGTGGGGTGGGGTGGGGTGGTGGCGGAGTGAGAGGGAGAGAGAGAATCTTAAACAGGCTCCAAGCTCAGTGCAGAGCCTGATGCAGGGCTCAAACCCACCACCTCGACATCGTGACCTGAGCCAAAGCCAAGAGTTGGACGCCTAACCAACTGAACCACTCAGGTGTCCCTGGACTAAGTTCTCATTAAACTGAAAAGAGGAAAGTTTTATGGGGCTGGAGATTAAGTAGATAGAATTTGGATCAGTCGTAGATTTAAGTACTAATGTTGTCAGTGCACAAGGCAGGACTGGAGCTAAGAAGTAGATTTAAAAAGAAAAAAAAATACAAAAAGAAATCTTTTTTTTTTTTTCTTAATGGATGCTCTTCACTCAGATTGGATGACATTCTAGTCATGACCATGTAAGCACTGCTCTTGGTGAATCCGCCTTACTCCTCCTGTTTTAAACAATGCAGACACATGTCAGTAATATCAGGCTTTCCAAATTGTTGTAAGGTAGGGCTGGGGGTAATTTGAAATTGGAGTTTGATTGCAAATATGTCATTTAAAAACACTCTAGTAGCAATTACCCTAGTCATTTACTGCAGAAAGGATGCCCTCCAAAGCATTTGCTTTCCTGAAAGGTTGGATCTGAGATTCTAGATGGAGGAAACTGAGTTGCTCTCAGCGAGGGGATGGGACACATACACCGTATGAATAGAAATCATGATGTGGATTCTATTGTTTTTGTATCAATAATATTTAGGTAGCTTACTGTCATGTTAACTGGAATTGAAAGGACTTGCATGTGAAATAAAGTAAAATGACATGTTCAGCTGATGGAGAAAAGGCTGATGTCCCCTCCCCACTAAGATGCAAAAGCAACTCTGGAACATTGTTGATTAGATCTCCGTCTTTTACAGGTAGTATTTGAGCCCACGACTTGCCAAAGGAAAGAAGGAGACTTTCCAAAGGAAAGAAGGACGTGCTGTGATAGTTGCAGTTAACACTTCCTGGCTCAGATGCCAACTCAAAATGATCATGTCTTGTTTGAAAACAACCCTGAGGCACAGCGGAGGCCCTCGTGCTCACGTGCCTGCCACGGAATGACGGGCCAGAGCTGCGTGATCCAGGCCAGGCTGTCATGGGAATTTTTCATTTTCCACCTCCGGGAGCTAGTAAAGGAGGACTCCTGTAGGAGATGTGTGCAAAGTGTGTGTTGACTGCTTCCAAACTGGTTCTACATATCTTGTAAACTAGTTTGATCCACTTCATGACTGTCACTGAAGAGTTATTAGAAACCAAATAAAACCAAACGAGAAGCTCCTTTGCCGTTACCCGGCACACATACCTCAAAGTGAGACTTGATGAATCCACCTTTACTTAACCAATAAAGAACTGTCAGTAAGCTTTATGATATCTGCAAGGACTAGTGCCAGAGAGGCAAAGGGGAGACCACCAATGAAATACTGTTGACACCAACGACCATGGCAGCAGTTGAAGATGCCAACGACCGTGGCAGCAGTTGAAGGCTGCCTCCTGCTTCGCCTGGAGCAGCAGGCTACCTTCCTTCATTCTCTTCCCACCTGCAAAGCAGAATGGAGGGGGTTTGTTGGAGGAAATAACTCACCTTGTGGCCCATGAAGCAATTTTTTTCTGCACAATTCGAGGAGTGCAACCTCTCCTCCCAACCCAAAGAATTATAACATCTTCCAAGTTCATCAGATGCCCATGCTCCCCTCTGAAGCTTTCCAGGGGTATTGCTTAAATGCACAATTCCATCTCCTTTGTCTTCTGTCATCTCCTGTAGCATGGTTTTTGGGGAGTGAAGGAGTTGCCAAATTGAAACTGTTATTCCCTGATGAGCTGGTCCTGGGTGCAGGGGGAGCTGGGTTTTATGTTTAGTTGAGGTGTTAGGTAGAAGTTAATGCCACTTTTGGTGACACACGGTAGAAAAAGCCCTGTACCAAAGACCCCGTTTTACTGAGTTCTAACCACAGTTTTGACACTGATTTGAGCCAGAGACAATCTCTCTGGAGTTCATGGTCAAGTACATAAAACCAGCAAGCTGTCCATATTTGCTCTGGTGGCCAGTAGGCTACACCCAATGGTAGCCTTCAGCTAGGCTGTTTTTAGTCAATGGCCGTAGGCAGCATGCCACTGCATAGAACTCTAGGAAGCCTGTCTTGTTTTCCGAGTGGTCCCTCTTTATTTTCTTTTCAATTAGTTTTATGTGTCTATTTATTTTCCTCAACAAGTTCATAATTTCATTTCTTTTTTCTGTTTATATTCCCTCTCTGTTTCTACCCAAACCCTGCCGTGCTCCACACTCTGAAAATCTGCTTGCTTTTAGAATCCATCTGCATTGAATTATTTATAGTTTTGATAAAGTCCTGTTTTGTCTGATATTTATTTTCTTTAATAACAAGAAACCTGGGTGAACTTTTCCAAAAGACCAAAAAAGGATTCTAGTTTTCAAAGATGCTAGGAACCATGGCCAAAATGCACAAAACAAGCCTTGGGTGCCCTTTCTTTTGTAATCTGGGTTTTTCCCCCTCTATTAAACATCATTTCATCTGAATGTGTTGTGGGGAAGGGGAAAGGAAATAAATCCCTTCAGCATGGACTCTATCCAGAACACAATTATGTGCCTTTCTTCACTAGCCAATCCCTTCACTGCAACCACTTCTAGACCAATAATGATACTTGGAGTCCATGAGGAAACTCCGGATAGTGATTGGTAGGCATGGTCACATGATGAAGATGCTCGATTATCTACCTATTTTTGTTACTTTTCATTCTACGGGAAAACAACTTCACTCTTCACATTTTGCAATCCCGATTTTCATTTGCTTGCATGGATTTTTCCGCTTTCATCTCTCTGGCTGGTTTTTCATGGTGCTCCTATCACTGATTTCTTGGAGGCTTCGTAGCTAACCAGTTCTCAGACTCATATCCCCTTCCGCCAACATCCTCCCCCCCTCCCCTTTGCCTTATATCAATTCATCCAGTGTTTCCTGCATTAAATTAATTAGCTTAGGTGTTGGAGGTGTGTCAATAGGGGATGGGAGGGAGAGAGAGGTTTTGGCCATTAGCAATAGATAAACACAGCACACACATACTCACACGCTTCACACGTGCATTGCACACAGAATGCAAAAGCAAAACGGAGAGTCAGTGATGTCAGGATGACCAAAGATAAGAATAAAAGATCAGAGCAAATGTACAAACCGGAGGGTATAAGTTAGCTATGCCAATCAAAAGAATTCGGACCTCTGAATGAGGGGAGAACAAACAGAGGTCTTCTATCTTGGATAGTTTTCAGGGGATGCTTTTTTATTCAGTTAGGTGAAAAAGAGAAAGAGAAAGTTTTATTTCTTCACTTGGCCTATTATTTCCTCCTCTCCTCCTTTTGTGCATTTCTTATTCTATATATATATATCTATATCTATATATATAGATATAGATATAAGCACCCCGCCCCACCCCCACCCTTCTTTCCAATCCTTCCTTTAAGGTTTAATTTAACAATAACATTTGCGATCGGGGTCCTGAGCATCTCAAGGGCATTGCGCTTGAAATTGCACACACTCTGCACCATTTATCATAGGCTGACATGTGTCATGTTCCAGACTGCAGCTCCAAGAGGTTACAGCTCACGACTGCTTCTTTGTTGATCAGCTGCCGAGACAACTAAGGCACCTCTCTTCCCTTCTCTTTTCATTTTTTTTCCTCATTATTAAAGCTGCCTCATCCCCTTTTTGAAGGCCTAACTCACCCCTTCGCGGAAGAAGAAACACAAAAGAATTTGTATTGTGTTGGATGCTGTGTCCCTCATTTCCTGAAATTTCTGATGGGGGGCCACTGGGTGTTTAATAAGATGGGAATGCACCACTCTAAACTTTAATCTTTGTCGAGAAACGGAAAAGGCCATTAAAGTCAGCACCGACCTGGCTTTGTTTCCAAGCAGACGCAGTCCTGCGCAGGATGGGAACGTTCGGAACCCTACCTGGACGCCAGCCACCCTGACAGAAGCCAGTGGAGTCCCGTTTCCAGAGTGTGTTCCTCCATGGTATGGCCCTCACTTCCCACCAACTTCTAAGCCAGCTGGGCTTTGAACTGCACTCTGAAAGCTCGCCCCCCCCCTTTTTTTTCAAATTAAAGTTCTCAAGTCAAAGACAGGGGACTATCAAATTCCAGCATAAGGCCTCTGTGGGCCTAGCCCACCAAAGCCTCAACTCAGGTCCAACTTTTCATGGCCACTAGGGCAGACATGATTGCCGGGAAAGTTTTAAGAACGAGCTCACCGCAATACATACTTGTCTCCCACGTGGCCAGTCTTGTCCTGAGGTATTCTAGAGCTGCCACCTGTGATCGGAGAGCTCTTTCTGCTGAAGAGCAGAGGTTCAGGGTTGAGTTGTGATTATGGTTTTCAGAGTAGATTTCTCATAGAGCCTCCCCATTTTCCCAACCTCCCTCCCCACAGGTTCAGGTTCACCTCTGACCTCTCCTGACCGCCCTCCCTTTCTTTCTGTGACAAAATAGGGCAGTCACTCTTTTTCACCCTTGAAATCCTTCCCATCTGTGATCTTCCCTCAAACATGCCTTACTTAGTGCGCCTCAGACTCTCCTGCCCTCCCCTCTCATCTCACATCCTTTACCTTTTTCCTACAGGGCTCACTGGGTTCGTACATCAGTATTTACTGTAATTTAGCACATCCCAAGACTGTACTTTTCTGTTTTGCTCATCACTGCTGTCTCAGTACACCGTAGGCCCTCAAATCATGTGTTGAATGAATGAATAAAAGACATTATTGCAACTCTTTCTTGGGGATTCTGGAAAGGGGTTGTTAGGTCTGTAGTTCTGTGCGAGAACTCCTTAACCACCGTCAGAGGTTAGGCCACCGATTGCCTCCCCCTTCCGCACACATCCAGCCATTTTAGATGAATCTTTACCTCAAAGAGGTGAGTCACTCCTTACAGAGCTCAGGACTGGGCCAGAACACAGAGGCCCCTCTGGAGCGTTTATGATATACAGAAACACATATGCCCACGGTTTGCCATCTGCCACTGAAGTTTACCAGGGAAGGAAGTACACCAGCTCAGGGAAAAGGAAACACTTTGTGATGTGGCACATACCAGGACTGACTAGCTGTCAAGCCCTGGGATAGTTTTGGGAACTGCGAGGACGGTAAGGCATAACCTCTGGCCCTAAAGAGCTCGCAGTCTGGGATGGGCAAGAGTGAATTCAGAACAACACAGGTGTGGTGGAGAGTGATGGACAAGCAAAGGCGACCCACCCACAGGGGATCCGATTTTGAGGTTTCACAGAAACACTAAGGCCGCATCTTTAGGGAGGATGTGAAGACTTAGTCAGATGGATAAAGGCAAAGGGTCTCCCTGGAGGAGGGTGCTGCTTGGTCCAAGGGAGTCTGAGTGCAGAGTGACTCTCCTTTTCCCATTACCATTGACATCTCCTATAAGACTAAAAAAAAAATTCAAAAAAAATAAAAATAAAACAATTTTTTTAAATCTCTTTTGGGATTGTGCAGAACATAACTATTAAGTGGGCTGGGTTTATTCAACCCATGAGAGCAGATAATTCTCTCCTGAGATGTCTATCTGAATTATCTAAGGAATCCACCCTACAGTGGTCCTTGAGCCCTGAAACTAGCTAATGATGGCTGCTTGCCTCAAGTAAGGAGTAGGTAGAAATTGAGTGTGATGACTTCTGTGTGTGTATGTGTGTGTGTGTGTCTGAGAGAGATTGAGAGAGAGAGAGAGAAAGAAATAGACCCAAGAGCTAGTGAGATTTGCATTATCTGAGGAAAAGAGCATGTCCCAGAAAAGGTGTGCTGTTACCGGACTTCTAAGGTGTGCCCACCCATTTGCAAACTTCCTGAGATTGATCTGAAAAATAAGTGAGAGTTGAAATCACAGCTCCAGGTCCCCTACAGAAAAAGGTGATTTGAGAAGGATCCTTGTGTTGCCAAAACACCCCATTGAAAGGTGAACAATTCAATAGTCAACCTATTGTTTTGTTTCTATGACACCAAACATCAGGGTTGTTTCCAACTTTTTTGTGTTTGACATCACTTAGACAATACATTGGGATGATTCACGTTTCATCCAGATATCTTAACATCCTGAAAGATATATCCTAATTGTCATTTAATTTGAGGTCAATGCGTTAACGCAAGGATGAAGGAATAAGTGGTATACTGGCAGTGCTCGGGAAAGAGGTTCAAGTACAAAATCCGAAAGGCTAAGTCAATAAAAAAACTGAATCTCTCTTTTTTTCTGCCATAGATTTAGCCCCTTCCATATTTGCAAAGCAGAATTATTATTATTCTTACTACCTTCAAGGAGTGTCATGTCACCCAGCTATGATTTACTTTCCCAAACAATAGGTTCAGGAATTGGTGAAAGACCGTGAAATCACTAACTCAAATGTGTCACCGGTATCTTGTCAGCATTTTTTTTATTATTATTGGTTTCTTGATTTTCATTAAAACCATAAAAAACAACCTATAACCAATTCATATTTTACCCTTATTAGAAAAGGATCTTTTTGGGCTGTTGGGTAATAAGAGGGAGGTGACTGACTCAACAGGTCAAATGACTTCTGAAAGGAGAAGTGCCAACAAACCAAACAAGTAAAAACAAAAACAAAAAAACCCCAGATAAGACATAATAATAAGCTGAAAAGTATTTAAAAGCAATCAAATGAAGATGTTGAGAATATTATACAAAAGAATAATGATATTTGTACAGTAGGTAAAATATAGATTACAATTTATAACAGGATACAGGAAGGAGACAGGAATTGTTTATGGGACCTTGTGACAGAATTTCAACAAATCTCTTCTAAAAGCTTTCTCTTTGCCTTGGCATTGAGTCCTGGGCAGCTCCGGTGGCCACGTGAGCTGAAATAAATTGCCCAGGCATTGTAAGGTCTGAGAACACAACCTGAACTCCAGATTCACTATGATCCTATCTTGCGTCCAGTTCATGTACTCTCTGAAGGCTGATCGCCTCTCTGTCTGAGACCATTAATCGGGGAAAGGTTTGCCTGTGGAAAGTTTTCTAGTAGTTTCTTTAATATTCCGTGGTTTATGAGAACTGTAAGGTAGCCCCTTGGGCCTCCGTGCCAACGTGATTATTTCCTTGAAGGTACTGGTTTAAAGGAACGTGTCTAAATGAAGTTGGAAACTATTCTCACAGAAGCCTTCCTCTTGTATGACATTCCCTTAACTGGATTTTGAATGAACGGCAATCCTACTCTGTATGGTTGTTGCAAGGATTAAATGTATTAATATATGTGAAGAGCTAAGAACAGCGCTTGCCACATACTGAAGGCAATAAAATGATAGCTGTTTTCTTATTATCATTATTATAATTTTTTTGGTAAGTCAGCTGGGTCGGTTAATTAGGCTGCCATGTGCATTTCCATTCTGTTTGGTACAATTGCTAGTTTCCCTTGCTTTATCCTCTTCCCTCTCTCCTGCCTTTCTTTTTTAAGAGACAGAGAGTGTATGCGCATGCCAGCTGGTGGGGGTGCTTTGGGGGGGTGGGAGAGGGGACAAAAGGAAAAGGAGAGAGGGAATCTTAAGCAGGTTCCATGCTTAGCGTGGAGCCCAATGTAGAGCTTAATCTCACAGCCCTGAGATCATAACCTGAACCAAAATCAAGAGTCAGAAGCTTAACCCACTGTGCCAGCCAGCACCCCATTCCTGGTCCTATTTATGAATAGTAGTCATTAACATTTGTCGTGTACTCACAGTGTGCTGGACATGGCACTACATATCTTATGTATAATCTCATTTAATCTTCCCCCAAAACTTGTGTGGTAGGCACCATTATTTTTCTCACATCACAGGTGAGAAAATTGAGCTCTACAAAGACTCAGAGATTTGAACAAAGTGGCACCACTGGTGTGAGCTGATCTGGGATCTGACGGGCAGCACAGTGTCGAAGCTGGGTTCTCACTCCCATTCATTTCTGTTCCCATTTCTTTCCTCATGATCACTGCCAGACTCGGTGGTGGAGCTGTGCACGTGATGTTCCCCCTCTGTCTTCCTTCTGGTTAGACATAAACCACGCGTCCCCCAGCCTCACCAACATCCCAGCCTGATCAGCCGCAATTCCCTCATTTTGTATTTTTCTAAATTGAATGGTAGTCTCTATAGCTCTGAGGGGCATCTTTCTATCAAAGACGTTTAGAACAAGAGAGTTTTCACACTGAGACAGAAAGCAGTAGTCAAACCCACCTTATAAAATTCACATGTGATTAAGCGGATGGATATAATTTTTACCAGTCCTTACTAGAAATCATTTTGTATCTTATACACAGCAGAAAACATCAATTCACCAGAATGTTTAGAAAATGGGGCTCTCCAGGTAAGCTGGCATTTTTTGCTCTTAGTCAATGATCAAGAAAAACTCAAACCCTCTGTTCCCATTGCCATGATTATCAAAATTGTTTTCTGAAATGGATAAAACCTGCTTTCCTGCCTCAGCAGTCACAGTAAACTGAACTTGCCTGTTCTTTCTTCGATGATTTAGATTCTTATAGTTTCGAAGAGTCATTTTATGGCTATGAATTGTTGATATTTATTGCCATAAATATAGGATATGGAGGAGATTAGGAACAGAGAGGGATTTTTTTTTCTGATTTGTTTTCTATGTACTTAAGTTTATAGTATTTTTTCTCCATATTGGAGGTGACTTTTATTCTTAATGTGAATCAATGCATAAAAGGAAAATTTCCCAGATGACTGTTGGTTATGTTTGTTTTAGTCATTTTATTATTCTATTTCACTTATCCCTTTCCCTTCTGCCTAGTAGGATGACATAGCTCAATTATTTTCTCCCCTGCCTAGCTTTCTTGGTTTTCCTCTCCCTCATTCCCAGGGCAGAACTTCTTCCCTTTCTCTGTGTCCCTCTAATCTTGTCTCATAGTTACTGGTCTACAGCCTACTTCCCTGCCTTCCTCTTTCCTCTTCACTCCCTCTTCTGCCCTGACATCTCTGATGCCTTTAATCCTTCAGCAACTGCAGGGACCAGTGCACGTGGTGCTGAGATACCCCATCCTGATCTTAATAATATGTCTGGTGTGCCAAGGGTGAGCGCTAGGAATGAGGACACCAGAGACCTGAGGGGCCTCTGCCAATCCTCTGTTACATGACCTCAAGTAAGAGTAGAAAGTCTTTCCTCTGAATGCAATGTTAAGAAATTGATATGAGATAGAAGCCAATGTAGGTCAAGTTTCTTGTCCACTGTCACCCAACCATGGTTTGAACTCAAGACTTCTAGTTTGAAGTCGATCATTCTTTCTACTTCATCTGTCATAGGAGGCCCTCCTTACTGAGATAGATGTAGGTTGACATTGGGCATAAAAATAAGGCAGAATTATAGTTGTGAAGTTACTTTTGAAAATGTTGAATGTTAAGCATATGAACCCTGATAGCTCATATGTGAACAACACCAATAGGTTTAGTCAAAGATTCCACCCCTGATTCGGATCTGTGCTGAGAACCACAACAAGGGATAATCTACTTTTAACCCATTTGTGGATTCTACCAGAATAGTGAAGTTCTTGTCTTATTTCCATAATACAACTCAGAAAACTTCTTTATTGGCCCTAAGGCAAATTTTGCTGATACTAACCTAAAGACTGATCACTTCTCTTTCTTACTATTACAATATAAATGAAAGAAAAGAAAGATGCCAAAACTGGAACATTTCTCAGATGCCAAAACATAAAAGCACAGACTGATAAATAATCTTTCATCTAGTGTATCTGTTAATCAATTTAAGAGAAACAGCAGCAGTATTCCAAATAAGTATGTTATTCAAAAACAAACAAAGCAAAAATAAAATACGTAGTCACCAGCATTAGGTATTCCAAGCAGACCAATGGGACTTTCCAGCCACAGACAAGTGATAAGATCAGAATATGGAGGTTGGGGCCTTCCAGAATCATCTGAAAGGCACAGAAGGAGTTAAAATGTGAGTATAATCAGTGTCTGGTAAGTAAGACCGTGAGTATAAACTCTGTCCTCACATCTAAGGGATTACCATGACAGAACCACAGGCACCGGGCAGAAGTGAAATCAGGATGGGAAAAGAGTTGTTGCCTCAAACACTAAGATGCCCACGACTCCCTTTTCCTGGCTGCAGGGTGTGTGGTCTGGGGGACAGAAGGTCATATGGAAAATTATGAGGTGGTATGCAGATTCCCAAATACTCCTTTTCTCAGAACTCAGAAACTCATAAGTCTTAGCATATTTCCATGATATCTAAATGAAACATAAACTATATAAACTAAAGCTGTTAGTTGCTTTTTCATGTTTGCTATACAAAGGGCAAAAGGACAGACATCCACCCCCAAAATCTCTAGGAGAAAAATACTTCTAAAAAAATAAAATCCAATGACATTATTGGACACAAACCAGGTTCTTGGCAGGAGTCTTTCGTCATTAGTGAAAAGTCAGTTACCTATTAATATTGTCATTTTTTTTAATCTAAAATTTGCTCCAATGGGCTATAGAGGAAGATATCCTTAATTTGCTTCCCTGGTTGGTGGTCGCCTGAAGAAGGGACATGGAACTGCTGGTCCCAGGAAATTAAGAGAAGCAGTGTCAGGGAGCTCAGCAGGAAACTGATTTGAGACTAGAGTAATTGCCAAGATGATTAATTATTCCTCTGAGTTGTACAAAAGTGTTCTTTCTCCCCTCTTCACCAGCATGCTGACTTCAGAAGAGGAGCTAGCCTGCACTGGCGGGTCCAGCTGCCCAGACACAGCCAGTTCCGTGGCCCCATTCTGCCCCGCCGAGCAGCCGCCAGGGGATGGGAGGCCTTCTTTTTCCACTGGAGAACTGCCCAAGGTGTCACCTTGTCCCTGTTCACACCCTCTGTCTTCAAGAGAGTACTGTGCATTCCTCCATGATTCTCAGGCCATTGTGAGAGTATTTTTGTTCAGGGCTTTTCTTTTGCTATTAGGGAGGAGACAGGAAGGTGATGAACTTTAACCGGAGTGCCGACTCTTAGCTAAGGGTTTTGCCAATGTGATTACCTGCGATCCCCCCCAAAGCCCCATCTGATTGGTATCATTTTCTGTATTGTACAAATAAAAGGGACTGAAGTCAGCCTAGTAAAGAGCCGAACCTGTAGAGGAGGGATAGGACCAGAACTCAAGTCTCTCCCACCCTGGAGCCCATTACCATTGCATTCTGCAAGATCTGCGCACCAACAGAGCGCCCAGTTGAACACAGGAGTGTCTTGTCTTTACACTGGAACCCACATGCATGATCCTTCCCCAGAAAAGCCAACAGAAGAGGAGTGAGATAGGATAACCAAGGTATGTTTAGAAAATGCTTATCAGTTTCTTGACTGAAGAAACTGAAGGTTGTTGGCAGCCAGTATGATTCCATTGACCACAAAGCATTCTTCAGGAGGAGAGATGAATCAAGACGTGGTAGAGTGTGTAAGCGCTTAAGAACCCTGTCCTTGGAACCACCTTGCCTGGGACTGTAGCCCACATCTACCAGTTGCTATTTTATAGACTTAAATACTCTTTGCTTCAGTTTTCTCAGCTGAGAAATGGGTATGTGAAATTGTACTTATGTCACAAAATTATTCTGAGGATTAAATGATGCATGGACACTGCTTAGAGCTGTTCTTGTTGCCTAGTGACCACCCAGTGGATATCAGCTGTTATTATCATCGGGGTACCAGCGTATACCCAACAAAAGAGCCGCTGGTGAACTGAAACAAACACAAACTTTGGGCTAAAAATCAGTGGAGAGGGAAAAAAAAAAAAGGGCAAAGCAGGGCAGGAAAGGAAAAGAATTGGTTCGACAAAAATTCAGGTAAAGACGAGCTGGAAACTCGGGCTGGCCATGAGCTAAAGACGAGCTGAACGTCTGATGGAATTATTTTAAGAAGGTAGGTGAATACTTTATACTAACAAAAAGCAGAGTGTCCTGAGAGGCTTCTGCCTCCTGCTCTGGTGGATCAATTCTGAACTAAATTGGTTCCATTTCTAGGCAAGTCCGTTAAGGGGAAAATCAATAACCCAAAACTAGAGTGTGTCTACAAAAGAAAGAACAAAAGCAGGAGGGGTCTGGCAACTTCTCCATTTAAGGAGGTTGAATTTAGAAATGACAAAGGGGAGAATCTTGACTCACTATTGAAGAGAATGCTGTAACTATGACAACTGTCCAAGTATGAAATGGGCTGATTTGTAGCTCATGAGCCCCCGTCTCTGAAAACAAACTTGCCATGGATTTTGCTAAGAAGCTTGCTGATGGAAATCTGAATTACATACACTGTTGGAAGACTTCTTACTCTCTCTGACAGTTTCTGATTGTATGACAGAAATAGAGAAATCTGCCCATACCCACCTGCCTCTGGTAACCAGCCTCCACATTTACGACTCACCACGCTCACCGGTGGGTGACCATCCCCTCTGGTTTCCATGGTGGGCTGAGTTCTCCCCACCAGGCGGGGATAGGCTGCTCAGTAGGACACCCACGGACTTATGCTTCTTCCCCTTGAGCTGGATGCTTCCCAAAAACCAGGTGTATTTGTCCCCATTTCTATTTAAACTAGTTGCATCTGTTACTGTAATTGCTTAGTTTCATTAAACATTATGTAAACTGGTGAAATATTACTGTTAGAAGACAGCAAGATGTTGTGTCTATGAGAACGAAGTTGAATGCTTTGGAAAGATTTGATGAAGGCTATTTGCTAAAAAGTAATTGCTGTTAAATTAGGTGTGAGTTAGACAAATGTATAAGATTGGGAAAGATCATTAAAATTTAGATGGATTCTCTTCTGAGATTGCTCTGCAAGTTTTTAAGTTCTGGCTCCTCTTTGTAGACACTGAAAAATCATGGATGCTGCTTAATAAGTGTGATTTATGCAAAATGGCGATGCGGCAGTCTGATGGGCAGCCCCGTGTGCAGAAAGAAGGCCTTGACCCTATATCCAGAGGTTGACAAATTATAGATACATATTAAGTTAAAAAGTTTAATATATGATGTTTTTTTCTAATGATTCTCTGATGACTCGTATTTTAAATTCGTCACCGAGTTTCCGGCAGCCATAACTGCACAGTCCTTTTATGACTGTTGTTGCTTAGACAGGTGGCAGCCAAGACACTAAAAAAGGTGGCTTCTCCTATAACTGTTACAGTGACTGGCACGACAGAGTGTCACCTTTGAATTCAATGGCAGGCAAATGCTGGGACGTGTCATTTTGGATGGGGAGATATCCAGTGTGGTGAGAGCATTGCCAAGTAAGAGGGGAGGAGGCAACTGGGAAGTCTGGTGGGTCTGGGTCAGAGAAGTAGCTTTAGGATTCAAGACCTGAGACAAGGGGGTTCAGGGTAGGTCGCTGCCAAATATTGGGTATTCCTGTCACAAGATGAGAGGTACAAGTGTCTAGAGATGTAGCCAAGAAACAAAAGCCAACCATCAGGACCTGAGCCAAGGGGCAGAGAGAGGAGAGAGGGGTGCAGGAGGCAGGCACTCGGTGCCTTGCCTTAGTCAGATGGTGCAGCCCAGCCCCCACTGTTTGAAATGGCCTCATATCAGTGTTGGTGTCTCAGAAGTTCCACCAAGCACCTGTCAGTAGGATCGGTTTTTTGCTTTGATCTACAAAGGGCATTGGATAAGAGGCAATAGAACTGGACTCTGAGGTCTGGAGTTGCCACAATCTTAGGCAGATCCCACGCTAAGACCCTTGACCGTACTTCCTCCCTATGGTCTTATCTATCAAGAGACATTTTCATCATCCTTAGGGTGAAGTCTGAGGAAATGTCAGGATAGCAGTAAATAAATGTAAGCTTTTACTATGATTTGCAAAGATTGGATGGCGGGACCATCATTTTGCCATTTTTTCAAATAGGATTGACTTCCTGGTATGGAAAATGTGAACGTAGGTAGGGGTGGAGGTTGGTAGAACTGCGACAATGAAGAGATTTTAAATAATTTATTTGTTTAATTATTGATATTATGGGGGCACCTGAGTGGCTCAGGTAAGCATCCAACTCTTCTTGATTTGGGCTCAGGTTTGAGACGAGTCCAGTGTGGAGCCTACTTAAAAAAATATTGATATTATGGCCACTGCTATTTTAGAACTATCTAAACATAGATATCTACATATACATGTATATTTAGATATATAAAAATTTTATTTTATTTATGAAGGGGAGAGGGACAAGCAGACTTCACACTGAGCCTGGAGCCTGAGATCATGACCTGAGCCAAAACCAAAAGTCAGGTACTGAACCAACTGAGCCACCCAGGTGTCCCACTAAGCATATATTTAATGCATCCAAACCACAGGGTTGGATTTTAGATTTTTTTTTCTCGAATGTTCTTTTGTCAGTTCTTTGATTTAATTAAATATTTCCATTTTGTCACAGGGATAAATATAATGGAAGATGTACTGCAAAGTGATGAAATAGATGAAATTATAAGACAAACTTGGGGTCCCAATCTCGGCTGCAGCATTATTAGCTGTGAGATGTGGACCAGCCTCAAGTAAATTCCCACCTACATGATCCTAGGTTTCTAAACCTCTACAAGAGGTGATAACAAAGCCAACCTCAATGGGTTCTATGAGGATTGAATAGGTTCATATAATGCATGCAATTTGCCTAGTTTGATAGTAGATACTAAAAATGCAGGCATCGGGCGCCTGGGTGGCTCAGTCGTTAAGCGTCTGCCTTCGGCTCAGGGCATGATCCTGGTGCTCTGGGATCGAGCCCCACATTGGGCTCCTCCGCTGGGAGCCTGCTTCTTCCTCTCCCACTCCCCCTGCCTGTGTTCCTTCTCTTGCTGGGTGTCTGTCAAATAAATAAATAAAATCTCTCTGTCAAATAAATAAATAAAATCTTAAAAAAAATTCTTAAAAAATGCAGGCATCAAAATTAGCTTTCATTGATATCATTCAGCTGACAAATGAAATTTTTATATACTCAGCATTAGATAGAATTATCCTTCAAGAGTTAAATGTTGAGTTTATTTGTCACTTTACAAAATGTATTATCATTTTCTGTGCGGATTCACAGTCTGGTTTCAATATAAAACTCTTCTATCACACTTTAAATATTATTTAACTTACAATTATCACACAGATAAAAATTATGTGCAACGGTGTTTAGTGGGACTGTTTGCAGAAGGGAGATACAAACACTGACACAGTTTGTTCCAGACTTCTGTTGTGTCCCTTAAGACTAGAAAACTTAGAATAAAGCATCATTACTCAAACAGCTCATGATCTGGTGGAAGGAATTAAGATGAACACTGGAAATACAAACAGCTTCCCCAGTAAGACAGTCTTAAAGTAATGGCCATACGATGTGATCAGATGATGAAGGTTTTATTCAATTGTCCACACGTAGTTACAGTGTTAGGCACGGTTCTAGGCACTGGGATGGAAGCAAAGAATGAAACACCTGGAAGACATAGAGCAGCACTAAGTACATGCATAAGATGAGTGCATGGTAAGTGCCATGAAGAAAATAAAATTGGGCATTAAGAAAGTGACTTGGGGCTTGTGGAGTAGGAGGTCAGAGACACCAGCCTCTCCCAGGGGGTGACATACGAATTGAGGTCTGAATGATGAGAAGGAACCAGCTATGACAGATTTGGGGGAGAGCTGTTCCAAGTAGTGGGGAGGGGGGAAGTAACTGCAAAGAGCTCACAACAACAAAAAGTTGTGACGGAAGGAAGGCCAGTGTGGTTGAGCAGAACAGTGAAAGGGGAGTGGTAAGAATTGAGGTTAGAGAGAGAGCCCGGGCCTGAGTTCTTTAGTAGTAATTCTGGACTGTGGCATCCAATGAGACATGAATGGAAGAGGTGGACTCTGAGTTGTTTTGGAAAGGAAATGGAGGATAAGGAAGAGCAACATAATCAAAGGCCCAAAAATTGTGAGACGGTGGCCACTCATGGCAAAGTGGGCTGCCTGATTTGACTGGCCTGACGGGCAGAAGAATATTAGCCAGCCAGAGCTTAGGGTAGAAGCCACAAGAACCCTGAATGGACAGGAATCCAGCTTTCACAAAGTGGGAAGGAAGACTGGCTCCGGGTTTCCGAGAAGAAAGGGATGTGATGGAAATTATATTCCTGAAATGAGAGCCTGGCAGGGTTGAGCCAGGGAGAAGATAGGAGAAAGACTGAAGTCCTGAAAGTCAAGTGAAATGAGCCAAAGTCCAGTGTCCTCAAACTCTAGTGGGCATCTGAACCATCCCAAGGGCTTGTAAAACTCAGTATCCTTTGTCCTGTCCACAGAGCTGGGGTGAGGTGTAAGGGTCTACATTTTTAATAAGGTCCCAGGTGATGCTGATGCAGGTGGTCTGTGCACTACATTAGAGGACCATTGCCCCAAGCAACCCTTAATGGGCATGGGATCCAGGGTTCGGGGACCAGGGTTCGGGGACCAGGCTTCTGAGTCTGACATCGTGACAAGAGGCTGTGTGGACTTGGGCCAGTCACTTCACTCCTCTGGACTTCCATGTTCTTTTCAGGAAAGGAAGAAAAAAATAATCATATTCAAAGATTCCATCAAGTTTAATTAAAACAATGTATTTACAACGTCTAGCAGAATGTCTGACATAGAAATTGCTTCTTGGTTGAGTTGAATCTGAAATGATGAGGATTTAGACTCTGTAAGAAATGGAGAGGAAGGGATATATTTAAGAGAAAAGGAACATTTTTCAAAAATTTTGTTTTGTTTGTTTATTAAAGCAAATGACCTCATTCTGTGTGGTCTACACCAGCTGGAGTGCATCAGAGTGTGTTCTCAAGTTAATGTTGCCCTTACCTCCTGAGTGGAAATTGGGTCATGAAAACAGCGAGTAATTTTATAAATAAAGGCAAAATTCTCTAGTTAATCATAAAGAATAGTTCTGAAATATTCTGAATTTGTGAGAAGACCATGTATTGCACGCTAAAAAGACATTTAAAAGCATTCTGGGTATTTCGTGGTGATGAAATACTTGAATCGGAGGGTATGTCTCAGGATTCTGAGGAGGGTTACTTGTTTGGTAAATAATTCTGCTGTGAGAACTTCAGCTTTGTATCTTCTGTCTGTTTCTCACGACCATACCCGATCAAAAGAAAGACCTCACTACAATTTTGAGAGTCTTCACGTAACACTCTCCATGTACCAGATTCTCTTCTAAGCACATTCAACGTTAACTCTATGCATGACTTAGAGACTATTATCATCCACATTTAACGGATGGGGAAACTGAGCATTAAATGGCGTGCCAAGATTACAAAGCCTGAGAGAATCCGAGCCAAGGTTGAAATGGCGCTGTCCAGCTCCAACGTCTGTGCCCTGTACCAGGCTGCCTTTCTCTCTATTGCTGTGACCTTCAGTGTAGAAACTCATAGTGTTTGGGTCTCTTTAGATGGAAGTTTACAAACTTAGAGGCCAGAAGATGGAAGTGTACAAAGGTAGCATATATTTGTGAGGGAAACTCCAAGAAAGCAGGAGTAAAGGCTATAGAGAAATAGGGAAAAAAGTGGCCCATCTACCTGGGAAACTGCTGGGGTTTTTTCTGTTCCCACTAGAACAGAAGCTCCATGAAGACAGAGACTTTTGGTTTGCAATTAATTCCCCCACTGAGTTATGCCTAGCATCTAGGTAGTGTACCTGCCAACAATATGTGCTCAAGAAAAATTTGTTGAGTAAGTAAATGTAGAATGCAAAAATGTCATCCAAGTATAACTAGGTTCTTTATTTTTTTTTTAAAGAAAAGGCAGATATCCAAAATACATATGCAATTTCCACAGTTAGTTGTCACTCTATGAAAAAAAAAAAAAAAGCTACGTGGGCAAATGGTAATGTGTTTGCAGGCTGGGTTTGGCCAGCGAGGAGGACAGGGTCCTGGGGTAGCTAATTCGAGACCCTAATCTTGTAGTAAAAAGCCATTAACTGTGTGCCAATGGTAGACATTTAGAATGGCAATAATCTCAATTTGAGCTTTGTTCCAGAACAAAATTTAGCATTTGAGAAAAACTAGATACCAAAAAAAAAAAAAAAAGAATGAAAGAAAGAAAAAAAGAAGAAAAGAAAGAAAAGAGAAAATCCATACAAAGCCCATGATTGGGTAGAACAGAAATTCTCAGTTGTGTTGCCGAATTTCCAAGTTGTAATTCCAGTTATTGTACAGCTCTGCTAAACTTTAATTTGTCTGAAAAATTTAATTTGTTTGGCAGAGAAAAATATTTCCATGCCTTTGATTATATAAAGTAGTTCAGAAGATACATGTAAGAAGTACTAATATGCCTTGAGCTGTATCATCCTCTTTTTAATTTCAAATGCCAGTGGTGAAGGAAGGAAGCCAGTTTCTGCCTGAAACACCCAGTCCTAGAAGCAAAACAAGCCTGCTTGGTGCAATTTATCACCCCAATACAAGCAGCACGATCGTGTGTTGCCTTGACTCTTTTTCTAGGTCAAGTATTTTGACAATGTCCACAGTCTTGAACTCTAGAGTTGCAGAGCAACAGAAGAAAAATCTGCCCTAGAAGCAGTTGTTCCACTCCTTATAAATGTTACATGAATTGACTAATAAACTAAATTTAGCATGAAGGGGACAAAGGAACACCTGACTTCAGATGAATGCCTAAGAGAGCAGGGAGAAGATTTTTCTTAGTCATATTCATAACCTGAGTTGAAATATATGCAAAATAAACAAGCGAGGCAGGGCACGCCAAAGACTGGGAGTCCTGTCAAGGAGAAGTCGGCGAGAGAAACTTCTGCAGGTGTCTGGAGGTGAATTGTTGTCAGCTGAGCCAAGTCCTTGTTTGACCTGATGATTTCACACGTTGCTGAGAGCTTGGTTCATAGATACCAAACTTTTTCCTCTGCTTTATTGGTTTTGGCTCCTGATGACCTCTTCTAGCGGAACAGCCTCTAACGTCCTGGAAGCCTCATCATCATCATTCACTTTGGGATGAGAATTTTTTTTCTCCCCCAACAGAGTGTCACACAGAGAAAGGAGGCTGCTTCTAGCATCTTCTCCAATGCAGCCTGAGGGAATAACTCAAGCAATCCGAGAAAATGCATAAAGAAAAATGAATGTCAGGAAGAATTATAGGAACCATATTAACTTTCATGCCCGATTACTTGAAATCTGTATATTGGGGTTTGGAATTCAAATGCAAGCGAAGAAACTGGTGCACCATGTTCACTCATTAAAGTTGATGTATCATTGTTATTATATCATCAAATGAGGAAATGGAGCAAAAAAGTCATGCAGATTTAAAAAGAAGACACCTTTGAGAATTCATCCCTTTTACCCAGGGCTGCCATGCTGAATGCCGTCCAGGTTGAGTATCCCGTTACTTCTTGCTGCATCATCCATATAAACTAAGATTTAAATGGTGCCCTCCTGAAGTTGCACATCATGGCAAGCTACCAGCCATTCCGATTAAGAACATAGAAAAGCATACGGATGCCTTAAAAGACCAGAGAGCATTGATAACTAGTCTATGGCTGTAGGTACAAAGGAAGGATTTGTGGAAACAATAGTAATACGGATCTTTGGCTAGAATTGAAAGTTGCTTTGAATTTCAACATTCGCAAATCGATCGGCGTGATACATCATATCAACAAGAAAAGACTCAGGAACCATATGATCCTCTCAATTGATGCAGAAAAAGCATTTGACAAAATACAGCATCCTTTCCTGATTAAAACCCTTCAGAGTGTAGGAATAGAGGGTACATTTCTCAATCTCATAAAAGCCATCTATGAAAAGCCTACTGCAAGCATTATTCTCAATGGGGAAAAGCTGGAAGCCTTTCCCTTAAGATCAGGAACACGACAAGGATGCCCACTCTCGCCACTATTATTCAACATAGTACTAGAAGTCCTTGCAGCAGCAATCAGACAACAAAAAGGGACAAAAGGTATCCAAATCGGCAAAGAAGAAGTCAAAATGTCTCTCTTCGAGATGACATGATACTCTATATGAATTTTTAATATGGTTTCTGCTCTGAAGACAAATTGCTGTTTTGATTCCATCCATAGAGAACATTTGGTTATTTCAGGAAAACAAGGTAGAAAAGGAAAGAGAAGCCATGTGGGCTCTTCCTCATAGGGCTGCTCTGAAGACTGGATCTTCGGTACAGACCTCCATCATGACGTGTGTTCCTAGGTATTAGCTAGCGGGGTTTGTATTAGCGTGATCTTGACTTACTACAGATATTAAAGAGAAGGAACTAGATATGATTCTAGTATCAAAATCAAATAGGCATACAGGTGTTTTCTTTTTTTTTTTGAGTTTAACAAAATGTTTCTCCATTCTTATCTAAATAAATATCGCCCCTCCTCCTTTTCCTCCTTCTTGTGCCTTCTTGCTAACTCTTTCTACCTTTGCGATCTCTGTCCAATACACACTACATTACATAAACAGATGAATAGATATCAATATTTTAAAAAAAGAGAAAAGGTAAAGCTCATAAGGTCTCAGTGACAAGGGGTATGCGCACACAACGTTGGGTTTTATTTCTCATGGGTAGGTCATGTGAGTCAGCTGACATATGCATTCACTCAATTATTCCTCCATTTGACAAGTATCTTTAAGTGGCTTCTCTGTGTTATGACAGGCTCTGAGGATGTGATGACAAGATTTAGTCCTTAAGGAGCCCCTATTAAATGAATCAGTTTACATAAAAAAAACTCTGTATTTTCTGAATGGAGATGCATCGATATCATTTTTAAAAAGATACAGTGTGTCTTCACACTGGGATCCCCTCCCCTGATAAAACCTCTTGATACACATATCAAAGTGAAAGTCTATTCATCAGTATTTTAGTTGTTTATTACATAGGCACACACATTACTTCTCTCTCATCTCTGGACAGAATCACAAGGCATAAAGCCCACAGACTCATTTTTGCTTGACTCTGCTCTATCTGCTGTTTCGAGTTGATCTTTCCTAGGAGGTCATTTAGCCCAAACTCCTGCTTAGAAGAATGCCCCCCGCCAAAAGCTAGCATCTCAGTAACTTAAAGGTAGTGGTTTTTTAAGACTAGAGGGTTCTAGGAGAATAAAGATTGGGTTTGAGGGTGAAGGGTGAAAGTTGCAGAGCACAGCCATTTCAAGGTAGCACTCATTGATTGTATCTTATTCTGTGCAAGGTGCTATATTGATGTATGTATGGGGAAGAAAGTGGCTAGAGCCTACCCTCCCAGCATGCGGGCTCATAAACTCACCCACATAAGGGCAAATGCACTCACAATTTTTAAGGAAGTCAGGTTGGTGTTAGCGAAGAGGGATGATCATGTTACTGATTAAGGAGAGGTGAAGTTTAACACGGATTAATATATATATTCTGACTTAGGTAAATATTAGGGAGGGCCCCTATTCCCTAACTTCTCCATGTGCTTTCTCTAAAATGGGCTTTACTCCTTAAAATTTTAATTAATAAAATGAGAAAGAAGTCATGACTTGATAAACTATATACAGTAGTTTAATCACCATGACAGATATGACATGGCACAGCTCTCTTGCCCCAAAATGTTCCCATGTGCCTATTGGAAGTCAATACATCTCCCATTCTCTGGTTCTTGATACTCACTTTCTAGCACTTGCTTTTTCTAGAATTTGAAGTAAATGGAATCACAGGTAGACTTTCATTTCTGTTTTTTTTTTTTTTTTCAGTTTGTATGACAATTTGACATTCATTCATATTGTGAGTATCCGTAGTTTGGACCTTTTTATTGCTGAGGTCTGCTGTATGGGCACACAGTTTATTGATCTGATTATCAGATGCTGGACATTAAGGTGTCTTTTTCTTTAGGCTTCTTTAAGTTGATATACATATTTATTTTATTTTTTTGGAACATTTATTTATTTGTCTTTTGAGGGAGAAAGAGAGAGAGGCAGAGGGTAATGGAGAGAATCCTCAAGCAGACTCCCCACAGAGCATGGAGCTCAACGTGGGGCTCAATTCCAGGACCCTGAGATGTTGACCTGAGCTGAAATCAAGAGCTGGACACTTAACTGACTGAGCCACCCAGGCACCCAAATTGCTATACCTATTAAGTTCACGTATCTGTCTTTACATGGTCATATGTTTTCATTACTCTGGTAAATGTCTAAGATTGAGATTACTAGGTCATGTAGTAAGTGCTCATTTAACTCTGAGAAACTCACATACTCTTTCACAAAGTGCCTAGACCATTTTGCATTCCCCCCAGCAATGTGGGACAGTCCAAGCGGTTACACATCCTCCACAACACTTCCTAGTGTCAGTCTCTTATTTTAGCCATTTTCTTGCATGTGTAATAGTAACTTATTGTATTTTTAACTTGCATTTTCCAAATATGATGATGTTGGGTGTCTTTTCCTGGCCTTATTTGCTACCTACATATAGTCCCTATTGAAGAGTCTGTCAGATCTTTTCTTCATTTTTTAAACTGCGCTTTATGGTTCAGTTTTATGTGTTCTAGAAATAAGATCTTTATCAGATATATATTTTCCAAATATTTTCTTACAGGGCAACTTGAGTGAACGTATGGGGATCGGAGAATAATGGGTCTTTGCTATGCATGGAAGCAATCCCTGAGAGCTCGCTTAATGTCTCTCTCTCCTGGCCAAATATGCTCCATGTGGGGAGAAATGTCTGCATTATTCACTGATGGTGTTTAACATGTAGCACACTCTTTGGCCCATTAGTAACACTCAATAAATACTTATTCACTAAATGAGTAAGTGAATAAGCAAACAAATGGTTAGCAAGACACCTGGTGCAAGTTATATTAAGGAGAAGAAAAAGAGCTTTACAAAGAGGTGATGGAAGTGGGAAAGGAAACCCAGGACCTGACAGTGGGAGGCAATGAGTGCCAGTCAGATGGGTTTGGGGTGCATGTGTTCAGCAAATGAATGATTTTCCGCTGTGGATTGTGAGAGACTGACCTAGGCCAACAGCACTGTGTTTGTCTGATGGTTGCATTTGAGAAGATGAAGGCTGGCAGCTCAGATCTGGTAGCATGTTTCATAACACTCAAAGGGGGAGTTGATGAAGGGCTGATCTAAGGATATATAATAATGTGACCAATGATACAGAGGGGTTATCTGTAGAATTTATAAACTCACTGCCCTGGGAAAAAGAAGGGGAATACCCAAGGAGAACAGAGAAGAGTCTCAAACCAAATACATACCAGGGGTGTCTGGGTGGCTCAGTCGGTTAAATGTCTGACTCTTGGTTTTGGCTCAGGTCATGATCACAGGGTCCTGGGATTGAGCCCCTTGTCGGGCTCTGAGCTCAGTGGGGAATCTGCTAGAGGATTCTCTCTCTCCCTCTCCCTCTGCCCCTCCCCCAGCTCAGGCACGCATGTGCGTGCGCAAACACACACTCTCCCTCTCTCTCTCAAATAAATAGATCTTTAAAAAACAAAACAAATATATAACATACAAAGATACTTGACACAGACCGATTGTGCACCCCCCCCCAAAAAATTCATATGATAAAGTCCCAACTTCCAATGTAACTCTATTTGGAGATAGGACCTATAATGAAGTAATTAAGGTTGAATGAAGTCAGAAGGGTGGGGCCCTGATACGATAGGATTGGTGTCCTTAGGAGAAGAGAAGCCAGAAAAGTCTCTCTTTCTCTCTGTCATGTGAGGACACAGTGAGTAGGCTATCATCTGTAATCCAGGAAGAGAACTCTCACCAGAAATTCAATCAGTTGGTACCTTGTTCTTAGATTTCCCAGCTTCCAAAACAGTCAACATATAGATTTCTGTTTTTGAAGTCACTCAGTCTATGGTATTTTATTATGGTAGCCTGAACTGACTAATACAACCCTAGGGAAACCTTACAGTGTGACTCCTATAGAAACCCATAAGATGCTGGAATACATTGTAGAGTTAAATTGGAAAAGATCCAGATATAAATCCTCATTCTTAAACCTACAAGATGTGTAAGTTTGAGCAAGTTACAAAATTTGTCAGAGCCTCGATTTCCTTATCTGTACCAATGCAAATATTATGTCTGTTCCCTAGGGTTGCTGGAGAGAATCAAACAAAATTGTGTTTAGTACAGCTAGCATGGTATGAGTTGGTATTCAGTAGGAAATGTTAAGTCCTCTTCTTGTCCAATACAGCTAGGTACTTATATGAATCCTGTATCACCGCTACTTTAATGTCCTTGCAATGACAAGGAAGAGAAAGTTGTGGACACCTTCATGTGTATTTTTGATAATATTACCCAGAGGTAATACTCTCTGAGTGGGAGTATTAGTTAAATCTTTGGACCCCTTTCCTACTCAACCCCCAAATTAAAATGGCCCACTCAATTTTTTAAACTTAAAACTTTCAGAAGAATGATATCCACCTTTCCTCTCCCTCACCGGAGCAAGGAAAAATTACTTCACTTACGCCATCTTCCAAAAAATCTGTGAGATAGCTTATGTCTCCTACAATGTGCAAAATGGGGAAGCTGAGACTGGGAGAGGTTAAGGGGCATTCTCAAGGTCACAGGATTAGCAAATGGCCTTGTAGGGACTAAAGTCAGAATCTGCTTGATCGTGGAGCCCCCATTCCTTCCCCAACATGAGTGTATTGGAAAGCTTGAAGATTCCTTTTGAACATAGCCGGGGAAGGAGGGGATGTTTTCATGAGGCAGGCCCATAATCGTGTCCAGTATGTTTCCTAGGGTGGATTTTTCTGCTCTGTCCCTGCCTTTCCTTCAGCGGGATGTTGTGAAACAGCCACAATTTAGCCCCAGGTGCTCTTGGCTGAGAATGAGTTCTTAGAAAGCTGGCATGGATGTTTTTTCTTTGTCCCACACTTAAAGTAATTACAAATAAGGGTTACTCTCTGTGGTTGCTCCTACCCTATAATTTTGTTTTCCGTTGCCAAGATTAGCAAATTTGAGGTATGATCACTGGGTTGGATTGCAAGCTGAGAGTTATTTTTTCTGTAACGTCTCTGAGGTTAAAAGTAAATTTTAAAATATTTATTGTTGCCATAAATCAGTTGCAGAATTTGCTAGCCTAATTTCAACTTTTTTCTTCCCTTTCTCTTAGGGTACTTTTGGAGGTCTTTGTGTCAAGATCTTTGGGTTTCTTTTTCTTTGTGTCTGGAAGTTAGGCCAGATTTATTGAATTTTATAGTACAGTAAGATGTAAGTTATTTTGTGAGGACTTTGAAAGAAACTTGGAAAATTAAAAAAAAAAAAAAACAGCAGGGGCGCCTGGGTGGCACAGCGGTTGGGCGTCTGCCTTCGGCTCAGGGCGTGATCCCAGCGTTGCGGGATCGAGCCCCACATCAGGCTCCTCTGCTATGAGCCTGCTTCTTCCTCTCCCACTCCCCATGCTTGTGTTCCCTCTGTCTCTGGCTGTCTCTATCTCTGTCGAATAAATAAATAAAATCTTTAAAAAAAAAATAGCAAACAAAAATTTAACTATATCCAAGAGGTAATCACTACAATGATTTGGCATAAGTGTTTCTAATTAAAAATGTATGCTAACATACACCAATAAAATAACATACGTAATACATGTGTACATATGTATAAACATATGTTTATATAATTAGGGTCATAGCATCATTTATATCTGTTTATATTACATAATCAGGATCAAGGTTTATATACATTTTTGGTGCCACTTTTACACTTCATATTATATCTAGGCATTTCCTGATTCACTGATAATTCTTCTAAAATCATTTTTGATTGCTAAATTACATAATTTTTAGAATGTAGAAAGTAGAGAGAATAAGAGATGCAAAGAAAAATTAAGGCATTTTCATGGGATATTAAATAGGCTTGCAAAAGGAGATACAATTTGGTATGATAGATTAAATCCCAAAGTCAGGCAGAAAGATAAAGTGAGGTTTTTGAAAATCAAGTAGAGAAGTTTATATCTGATACTGTAGGAAAAGAAAAATCTTCAAAGTTTTTTCTTCAGAGGTTATCATGGTTTGAGTTAAGCCAACAGAAGGTTAATCAGCCAGAATTATTTATGATAGAATTGAGATTAGAAAGAGAAAGGAATTAAGGAATATGGTTTTTCCACCGCACTAGGCATCTTATATAAGGAAAAAAAAGTGTGATATCCAGAGAATTGAGTAATCCCATGTTCAAATCCCCTTTCTGCCACATCTAGTGTGTGTGACCTAGGGTGTAGGACTTAACCTGTCTGAGGGTAAGTCTCCTCCCTTGAAAAGGAATGATAAGAGCACCTGGGTGGCTCAGTCAGCGAAGTGTCTGACTCTTGATTTTGCCCTGGATCTCCGGGGTCCTGGGATGGAGTCCAGTGTCGGGCTCTGCACTCAGCGGAGTGTCTGCTTGAGATTCTCTCTCTCCCTCTCCCTCTGCCCCTCCCGCCACTCTCCTTCTGTCTCTCTCTCTCTCCCTCAAATAAATAAATAAATCTTTTTTTTTTTAAAGGAATGATAAAGCTTACATCACAGAAGTGTGTTGGATTCTGCACAAAGTATATAAAATTCTTCATACAGTACGTACAAAAAATAATGCCCATGTGCCTTTCTTTTCTTACACAAATGATGATGGGGTATGATAGCGATGATGGTTCTCAGCCTTGGCCTCACAATAGGATTTGCCTTGGGTGCTTTAAAACCCACTGATCTGGGCCCCACATCCAGAGAACTGTGGGGGCATGGGAAATTTCAAAATCTTCCCAGGGGATTCTCAAATGCATCCAAGATTGAGAACCTCTGGACTAGAAGCTCAGGGACAGAGGAAGTCCCGTACGGTTTAAACGCGGAGTTGGTAAGATGTCAGAGTAAAAAGTTACAGAATGAAGTGTTACTAACCGAATGGCTAAGGTGTTCAAAGGTAAAATTGCACATAAGAGGTGCACAGGCGACTCTCTGTGACATCTCCTGGCAGGGCACCCTGCCCAAGGAGAAAGAGTACTCCCAATGATGTTAGTACTCCCTGTCTGGGAATGCCTCTGAAGGTCAGAGCCTGACCACTTCAATCCTGGGGGTATCATTATTTACCTACCTGGGCAGCAACTTGATGACAGGCATGTAATTGGGCAGAAGTTACCCAGGAAAGAATACCTAATAAATTAACCAAGAACAGAATTGCCTTAGACTCAGATGGAGAATATAACCAACATGCCCGATAAAAGTCTTGAACTTTTAGAGGTCCTCTCCCAGAGCTCAGCGTGTTGCACAGCCTTCACTCACCAATGAGTCTTCCTCAGAGCCACCATGACTTTCGCCACGGACGTTGCGTGAATAGTGAGCTAGAAAGGCCGATGATTCCCCAACCTTCTAGAAAAGTAGAGTCAACCTTGGCAACCAAAGAGGCGGCAGAATCCATTGCTAAAATGCTTCAGAATCAAAAGCATCAAGGCATCTAGAAGACCCAGATCTTCGTTTCAACTTCTTTACTATCTGTATCACTTCATTTATTGGGTCAATTTCCTCAACCACAATACAAAGGAGCAGAGTACCTGACCCAAGTGGCCTTCTGTTGGCTTTTAAAAATGAAAAACAGGTGAAAGTAGGCATGCAATCCAGGCCCCTCACAGAGAAGGCTCCCTGAACATTAGAGATCCTTAATAAATAATTGTTTGCAGAGGAATCTTCATTGCTTTTATTCTCCGGACAGTCTCCCTGTCTCTTCTCTTTTTTTTTTTTTTTTTAAAGATTTTATTTATTTATTCGACAGAGAGAGAGAGACAGCCAGGGAGAGAGGAAACACAAGTAGGGGGAGTGGGAGAGGAAGAAGCAGGCTCCCAGCATGGGAGCTTGATGTGGGGCTCGATCCCAGAACGCTGGGATCACGCTCTGAGCCCAAGGCAAACACTTAACGAGTGAGCCACCTAGGTGCCCCTTCCTGTCTCTTCTCTTAAAACACAGGTGCGTCTGCGAGCCGGCCAGGTACCACGGCATCACAGCCTGGGTGGAAATTCTGGCTCTTTCACTGGTGAGCTGTGGGACTTCCAGCAAAGTAGTCACTTTTCCTGAGCCTCTGTTTCCTCCTTGGTGATATGGACCCTGTCACATCCCCATGGCCTCTCAGAGTCATTGTGAAGCTGAGTGAGTCGAAGAATATAGAAGACCTCTCCCAGTGACTGGCGCATAAGTCTTAGACCCGCTATTACTCATCCTCTTAAAATCCTTTTTCTGTGTGTGTGTGTGTGTGTGTGTGTGTGTATGTGTGTGTTTCCAACATTACAGAATTGCATCACCACATACTAGTTACTCGTATTACAACACATTTTGTCCTTCCTGGAAACTATTTCTTTCCTAGTGCCTAGGAGAAAAGGAAACAGACAGTGAAAGTACATTAATGCTGATCAATAGCAATGATGCGGCTGGAAAGGCCACTATTTCTGCCTTGAGAACAGGATCTAGACACAGTCATGCAAGAGCGCCGCTCCGGACCTACTGCGAGACTTTGAGGAGTCATGGAACAACATCAGTATTCCAGAACATCAATGTTAACATAGGATGAAAAGAGTTTTGAGGAGTAATGTTAATGAAGAGTGCTGTTTCTCCCATAGCTACAAATGCAGAAGTATAAATTATTAACGTATTTTATAAAGATTTCTTAAAAGATCCAACTCTAAGTCCTTCCCACTAAGTCTTTAAAACCTTTTTCTGTTCTCAGGGGTTTTCCATTCATGCTGGCAAGTCCTCAAGGTGACTAGAAACAAGCATCTCGCAGACTGGGGGGGCAGAGAAGTCTGCCTTGCCCCCATCAGCCCTGTGAGCTGTGGCTTCACACACACACACACACACACACACACGCTCCTTCAAGAAAATAAATGACCGAGCACAAAGCTCACATGTGTCTTTGAAGGCACCTGCTCGTGACCCCCAGATCCTTCTCCAGCCGCAGCCACACGCAGAAAGGAGGATGTGATGAGGCTGTTGGGGGCCTTTCAGCAGGTGTGGAGGAGGGCCTCTCACACTCCGCATCCCGAGCCTTGTCTCCCTTCCATTTATTTCCGTGGCTCTGACTGTGTGTGCGGCCAGCCGTGTCACAGCAAAGATACCCCAGAGAAAGAGGAAACCCGTTGAGCTATTTTTCACCATTACATACTTCACTTCCTAATAAATGAGATCCAGAGCATGCAAACAGCCAGTCTTGTAGATCTCGTCTGAGGGGAAAATCACAGATCTAACGCAACACAAAGTAAAAAAAAAAAAAAAAAAAAA